>NC_057726.1:9091448-9138378 GCF_004010195.1 Chiloscyllium plagiosum
TGGAGGTGGTGGTTCTGGTGGTGATCGTGTAGGTGGTGGTTCTGGCGGTGATCGTGGAAGTGTGGTTCTGATGGTGATCGTGGAGATGGTGGTTCTGAAGGTGATCGTGGAGGTGGCGGTTCTGGTGGTGGTTCTGGCAGTGATCGTGGAGATGGTGGTTCTGGCGGTGATCGTGGAGGTGGTGGTTCTGGCGGTGATCATGGAGGTGGTGGTTCTGGTGGTGATCATGGAGGTGGTGGTTCTGGTGGTGATCGTGGAGATGGTGGTTCTGACGGCGTTCTTGGAGGTGATGGTTCCGGTAGTTATTGTGGAGGTCGTGGTTCTGATCATGATCATGGAGGCAGTGGTTATGGTGGTGATCGTGGTGATGGTTGTTCTGGCGGCGATCATGGAGATGGTGATACTCATGGTGATAATGGAGGTGGTGGTTCTGATGGTGATCGCGAAGGCGGTAGTTTTGGCAGTGATTGTGGAGGTGGTGATTCTCATGGTGATCGTGGATGTGGTTGTTCTGGCAGTGCTCGCAGAGGCGGTGGTTCTGGCGATGATCGTGGAGGTGGTGATTCTGGCAGTGCTCGCGGAGGTGGTGGTTCTGCCGGTGATCGTGTAGGTGGTGGTTCTGACGGTGATCATGGAGGTGGTAGTTCTGCCGGTGATCGTGGAGGTGGTAGTTCTGCCGGTGATCGTGGAGGTGGTGGTTCTGGCAGTGATCGTGGAGGTAGTGGTTCTCCCGGTGATAGTGGTATTGTCGGCGGTGGCTGGGGTCAGTCAGGCGGTGGGTGTGGAAGTGACATCATCATTTGTGGCAGTAATGGTGGCAGTAGCAGCCGCATGGATAATGGCATCCTAGTTGTAGAAGTTTGATTGTTTTTCCAACCGGGCCTACTGATGTGGGTTCAGGAGTACTCATCATAATAACAAAGTGTTGGTGAGGTCCTCAGTGACTGGCAAGAGGTTTGTGTTTGGATATTACAGCAGAAACCTCCAGCCTATGAAAGAGAAAGCTTCGATTGCACTCGTATTTCCATTAGTGGAGGAGTAAAAGAAAATCCTGAGCAGTTAGCTACTTTCGCTCTTTTTTCAAATTCCCTTCCTGAAAAGAAAAGTGAAAAATTGCCTTCAGAGATACTGAAAGGGCAAATCCTCAGCTGATGAATCACATCTTGTCTTCCTCAAACAGGAGAAAGGTCTCAACAGGAACTGAGACCTGTTTATAATCCAGACTGTGCTTCACTGAGTTCCTTTTGTTCCCTCCTCGCAGGCAAGGGTGATGGCTTGGTGGCTCAGTGGTTAGTACTGCTACGTCACAGTGTCAGGAACCTGGGTTCAATCCCAGCCTCAGGTGACTGTCTGTGTGGAGTTTGCACATTCTCCCCGTGTCTGCATGGGTTTCCTCCAGTTTCCTCCCATAATCTAAAGATGTGCCAGTTAGGTGAATGGGTCATGCTAAATTGCCCACAGTGTTAGGTGCAGTATGCAGAGGGAAATGGGTCTGGGTGGGTTACTCTTCAGAGGGTTGGTGTGGATTTGTAGGGCTGAAGGGCTTTTTTCCATACTGTAGGGAAACTAATCTTTGTGTCTTTCCTTGTCATTTTGCAGGTGGATGAGATGTCCCTGATTATGTTGAAAAAGGTCACAAGAGCCAGGCTAATCAAATGTGAAATTTCCTACCAAAACTATGAAGGATCAGTGCAGCATTTTGGGTCAGTAGAGTTGCAAGAAACTCCAAGTACTCCATGCGGTGACACATCATATGAACATGTGATATGGGAGTATGAGTAAGCCATTCAGCCCATCAAGTCTGCTCCATGATCATGGCTCACCTGATGATCTGCAACTCCACTTTCCTGCCTTTTCTTAATACTTTTACTGATTAAACATTTATCTATCCCAACCTTGAATAAGTTAATGACCCAACATCAACAATCCTCTCTGGTAAATAATTCCACAGATTCACAATCTCCTGAGAGAATAAATTACTCTTCTTTCTCTCAAGTATTTGGTCCCTTATTCTGGTGTTAAGCTCTCCCAAGGGGAAATAACACATCCACATTTCCACACCGGCACATGTTAAGTTCCCTAAGAATCTTGCATGTTGCAGTAAGGACACCTTTCATTCTTCTAAATTGCAAGATATTTAACCCAGTCTCATAAGGTAGTCCCTTCATACCCGAGTTCAGCTCCTATTTGTGACAGTTGATTGGTCAATATCATAGTAATGGGGTAATAGTGTACACAAAATTGCTGTAATTTTTATCTTTTTGTCGGTGGACACTTCAAGCAGTTTATGCATTAAAAACACTTCACCCGAGCACTCACATCAGTCAGGCAGACAAAGAGATTCAGAATTCAGTTTGTGGTTCAATTCAATTCTGTTAACAAAATATTCCGTTCAAAACACAATGAGTATATTTCCAAAATTACCACAATATTAACACTTCATCTATCCATCTGAAAAATGATATTGCCCACAATGGTCCACAATGGGTTTGAGCTGGCCTGTTAAGAATCTCCTTCACCTCTCATGTAGAGCTGGCTGTTTTCCATGAACCTGGCTCTTGCAGGTAAGGGTGCATCTTCTCCTGAGTCTTCTTGCGGTTGCTCCATGGTCTTCCACCATGAGTCTTGCTGTGAGTCTTCCCTGTGAGTGATCCCTGCGAGTCTTCCCTGTGAGTCTTCCCTGTGAGTCTTCCCTGTGAGTCGTCCCTGCAAATCTTCCCTACGAGTCTTCCCTGCGAGTCTTCCCTGCGAGTCTTCCCTGCAAGTCTTCCCTGCGAGTCTTCCCTGCGAGTCTTCCCTGTGAGTCTTCCCTGTGAGTCATCCCTGCAAATCTTCCCTGTGAGTCTTCCCTTGAGTCTTCCCTGTGAGTCTTCCCTTGAACTTTCCCTCGAGTCTTCCCTGTGAGTCTTCCCTGCGAGTCTTCCCTGCGAGTCTTCCCTGCGAGTCTTCCCTGTGAGTCTTCCCTGTGAGTCTTCCCTGTGAGTCGTCCCTGCAAATCTTCCCTACGAGTCTTCCCTGCGAGTCTTCCCTGCGAGTCTTCCCTGCAAGTCTTCCCTGCGAGTCTTCCCTGCGAGTCTTCCCTGCGAGTCTTCCCTGCGAGTCTTCCCTACGAGTCTTCCCTGTGAGTCTTCCCTGTGAGTCGTCCCTGCAAATCTTCCCTGTGAGTCTTCCCTTGAGTCTTCCCTGTGAGTCTTCCCTTGAGCTTTCCCTCGAGTCTTCCCTGTGAGTCTTCCCTGCGAGTCTTTGCTGAGTTTTCACAGCTGGGGGTGGTTTCCAGGTGCATTTTTATCCTCCCTAACACCTGATCTTCCAGAGTGTTCTGTGGCCTTTGGCCAATGGGGTTGTGCCAATGCCTTTCCCTGTTGCCATGTTGGGAGGTGTAAAATGTACATACTCAGACAGTCATGATGCCAGAAAGTCTGTTTGATACTTCTCCAATACACAACCCTCAGGGAGTGTAGTGTATTATTCCCTCCCCCCAACTCTATTTTGATTTAACCCCTGCCCTCCCCTTCACAGTTTGATTATGCAGCAAACTTTGATGTGAAGGGCACTGCTTGTCACTGGCCACTTGGGTGTTTCCTTTCTTCCTGATGGTGGAAACTGAATAAAGATTTGTACATCTATTGTTCTTCACTGTATCTCACACCTGCACACACACATCATGGGTGTTGGGGAAAATATAAGCACTACCGCTGTTAGGCTGTAGTGTGGGGGTAAAGAAGAAAAAGATAAAAAATTCACAACCCTCAGGCTATTTGTAACTAATTCCCCTTGAACCTTTGTCATGATTTGGAGATGCCGGTGTTGGACTGGGGTGTACAAAGTTAAAAATCACACAACACCAGGTTATAGTCCAACAGGTTTAATTGGAAGCACACTAGCTTTCAGAGTGACGCTCCTTCATCAGGTGATTGTGGCGGGCTCGATCCTAACACACAGAATTTATAGCAAAAATTTACATTGTGACGTAACTGAAATTATACATTGAAAAATTGATTGTCTGTTAAACCTTTCATTTGTTAGAATACAGTCATAGTTTCACTTCTTTCATGTGTAAATCACAAAACTTTTTTTTTAAAAGTTGCATTCTCGGGTTAGCTGTTAACAATGGTGATAGCTAGACAATATGTTGAAGGTGTTAGCCCCCTGTTCTCTGTCTATGCCATGATGTTTAGATTGATTCTAATCTAAAAAGTGAGATAACAGAATTTTACATAAATTCATGGAGTGATTTTTAACCTTGAACCTTTGTGACATCTTTGAGCTTGGCTTCCACTATTCTCTGTAGCTTCTAACTGCTGGCTGATGTTTTGTTTGGTCAGAGACACATGACACCAGGTTATAGTCCTTCATCAGGGGCATTACTCTGAAAGCTTGAGATTTAAAATAAATCTGTTGGACTATAACCTGGTGTGTCATGTGACTTCTAAACGTGTCCACCCCAGTCCAACTCCAGCACCTCCATATTATAATTTAGTTTGGCCAATTTCCTGATTCCTCCAGCAGTGGGTCAATTTAGAATATCCAATTTTGGGCCCTTAGTTGCTCAACCACAATTTACTCCACATCAGGCTTTTAAATACTTTGGGATTATTCTGAGATCATGAGACACATTTTAGAAATGCAAGTTTGCTTCCACAACCACCTGACGAAGGAGCAGTGCTCCGAAAGCTAGTGCTTTCAAATAAACCTGTGTAAATTTTAAGTTTTTTCCTCTTAGACACATGCACATAATTCCTTAAAAGTAAATGTACATTTCAATTAAGTCTTGAAAAATGCCATTGGGATTTTAAGCTTTATCAACAAGGAGTAAGCCCAGAGACTACACTCGGTATTTAAAAGAAAATCGTTTGATTACAGCTGAAGTATTGTGTTAACTTGTGGGTGTTCTATTTTTGGAAAGCTGTGTATTTCGTCCTGTCCTTGCATTGTTAGTTGTGATTGTCTTCAATGTTGCACTTGTAACCTCAGAAATCCTGTTTCTAAACTCTGTTATCTGGACGATCTTTCCGCAGCCTCTGCATGTTTCTTAGAACAACTACTTCAAGCAAACATTAGTTGCCTCTATTAACCCCAGTCTTAAACCCCTCATTGGCACCAATTCTATGATTTTCTTTCATTCACTTATAAGTTTGGATGTCACTCGTAAGGTCAGCATTTGTTGCACACCCTTAACTTCACTTACAAAGTTGATGGTGATCAACCCCATTAAACCATTGCTGTCAGCATTGTACTATTCCGGAGGAAGAGCCAGGATTTTGCTGCAATGTCAGTAACAGGTCGTTGATGTTACTATGAAAATATTGTTGCATTTCTGAACATGAGGCTCATGGGACCTGTACAAACTGTTCTGTGTCTGATAAACAATTCAAAATGTTGAAATTCAGGAAAGTAGTTGCAATATTGAATGAGCATTGGATTTCAGTAATGGCTTTCTTTGCTTGCAGTTTCTTTGTTAATTAAGGGAATACTAACAGATTGGATCCTCAGTCACGTTCCTCAAGCATTCAGTCAAGTACCAATTTGTCAAGAGAATGAACACATGTGTCTCAATACTATTCAAGCCAATAGTATTGAGCACATAATGTACCATAACATAGTTGGGGAGCTTGGAGCGATATATAGAAGAGGGATTTCATGACCGAGTGTTAGACAGATTATAGATGCACTGAGAAATAAACAGAGCTGTGAGATGCTTAGTTAACCATGAACTACTTGTGGAAGTGAGACATTTACTGATCTGTCAAAAACTAGACAATAGTGCAGATGAATAGTCTTTACTGCTATTACTTTAAAAAATAAATTTAACGTTAACAGCATGAAACAAAAGTTTGAATTGCTTTTTCGAGTTTTGGAACTTCATATTAGCACAGGCAATGAATTTAAGGATAGCCTTTCATAAATAATTTGGCTTGCACAATATTTCACAAATGCAATTAAAAGCTCATGCTAAGTAAGTTGTTTAGATTAGATTAGATTAGATTAGATTACTTACAGTGTGGAAACAGGCCCTTCGGCCCAACAAGTCCACACCGCCCCGCCGAAGCGCAACCCACCCATACCCTTACATTTACCCCTTACCTAACACTACGGGCAATTTAGCATGGCCAATTCATCTAACCTGCACATCTTTTGGACTGTGGGAGGAAACCGGAGCACCCGGAGGAAACCCACGCAGACACGGGGAGAACGTGCAAACTCCATGCTTGTAATTTCTAGCCTGATCTGCATCCTGTGTACTGCCTTATCTTCATAGATATATACTTGAAATACAGCAGAATTTCACCTGGCTAATCTCTGGAATGGTGTTATAATGTTCTGAGGAGAGGTTGGGATAGTGAGTATGTGTTCATTAAAGTCAGTGGTTAGCACTGCAGCCCCACAGCACCAGGGACCCAGGTTTAATTCCAGCCTTTTGCAACTGTATGGAGTTTGCACATTCTCCCCGTGTCTGCGTGGGTTTCCTCCGGGTGCTCCGGTTTCCTCCCACAATCCAAAGCTGTACAGGTCAGGTGAATTGGCCATGCTAAATTGTCCATATAGTTAGGTTACATGAGTCAGAGAGTGGGTTACTCTTCAGAGGGTCAGTGTGAACTTGTTGGGCCAAATGGCCTGTTTCCACACTGTAGGGAATCTAATCTAAACCTCATACTTAGAAATTTCTCACAGGGTGTGACAGCGTGGATGTAGGTAAGACTTTCTCCCTCGCGGATTAGTCTAAAACCAGGGGATATAATCTCAGGATAAGGGGCAGACCACTTAATGTTGAGACAAGGGGGGTGCTTTTTCTTCTTCAGGGAGGGATGAATCTTTGGAATCGTCCAGCCCAGAGGGCTCTAGTAGCTCAAGCATCATGCAGACCTTTTTTTGATTCACTCACAGGATGAGGGTGCTGCTGGCCATGCCCAGTATTTATTGCCCATCCCTAATGCCAGAGGGCAGTTCAGAGTCAACCGCATTGATGTTCAAGACTGAAATCAACAGGTTTCTGGAGAAAGTGAGGACTGCGGATGCTAGAGAATCAGAGTCGAAAAGTGTGACGCTTGGAAAGCACAGCAGGTCAGGCAGCATCCGAGGAGCAGGGGAGTCAATGTTTCGGATGTAATGCCTTTGTCAGGAATCTACAGCATCAAAGGATAAGAAGAAGACGTGGGTTAGTAGACTGGGAGATGATGAGAGTTGAATGGTCGAGGAGGTTTGACTAGCTTCAGGGAAAATGGCAATGGTCAAGATCTCAAGTGGATTTAGTGATGTCATGAAGAATGGTCAGAAACCTGAAATATGATAAATATTTTATACCTTACATATTCAAAATGTGCTTTTGGAAAGAACTGTTCCAGACAGCATAAGACTGATATAAATTCAGCGTTGTTCGGCAAAATGCTGCATGGAACTCAGACCAAGTCAGGGAAATCTCAAATCAAGAAAGAGAGTGAGAGAGAGAGAGAGAGACAGAGAAAGAGAGATGTAACAGGATGAGATAACAAGGACAATGATCATCTTCCTGCTGTTTGGCAGAAAGCCATCTCTTGTGATCAATTTCTTTTGTATTGTGAAGAAGGATCACTGGACCCGAGACATTGACTCTATTTTCTCTTCACAGATGCTGCTGGACCTACTGGGTTTCCCCGCCTAATTCTGTTTATGGTTCAGAAAATAACTTCTTCATTTCTGTATTTTACGTACATATTTGGAGGAAGGAGTTGTGAAAATGTTCGCAGCTCATCTAGCCAAGGCCGAGTGAACGCTCTGATACCAGTGGTCAGCAGTTGAGTGCAGTCACTAGCTTCGGCCTGCCCCATTGATATGGGGGAAGCTGAATAAATATGTGAAATAAATATGTTTGGGCAGCATGGTGGCTCAGTGGTTAGCACTGCTGCCTCACAGAGCCAGGGACCTGGTTCAATTCCAGCCTGAGGTGACACTGTGTGAAGTTTGCACATTCTCCCTGTATCTGCTTGGGTTTCCACCAGGTGCTCTGGCTTCCTCCCATAGTCCAGGTTAGTTGGATAGGCCTTACTAAATTGACCATAGTGTTCAGGAATGCCTGGGTTAGTTGCATTAGTCAGGGGTAAATATAGGATGGAGGAATGGATCTGCAAAAGTTGTTGGGCTGAAGGGCCTGTTTCCACTTTGTAGGAATTCTATCAAAAGAAGTAGAAATTTAAGCTCACGGTAAACAGGGAGTGAGGCAGTTCATGTGGAACATAAAAACCAGCATGAAGTAGTCAGGCCGAATGGCCTTCTGTCTTCCGCTTCACTCGAGGTAATTCTGTATGCTACACCTCAACTCCTGTCCCACAATAATACACCCTTTTACACCATTCCAACATTTCCAAATACTTTATTCTGCCTTTCCTGCAGCCTTGCTGAGTGCAATGCTGCTAATTTAATGCTAATTTAGTGCCTATTAGAAGCAGCTTCATATCTGGCCAGACTCCTACTGTGTAGGATCTCCACAGCCAACAGAAAGATGAACGGCCTTCTCTCCGACAGCTTGGATTGGATTCGAACACAGCCTCCAGAGAAGCACGGCTGAAAGTTTATTTAACAAAACTAAATTGCATTGACAATAATACGCACATAATCTAAAATCTAATTGCAATTAGGGCTTCAGCAGCAGCTATCAGCAAGTAATCTACTCGCTCCGTCAGCTTAACGTGATTGAAAGAAGTCTGGTGGGGGTTTATATTACTATTGAAGCAAGTCAAAGCAATCAGCCTTCTGAAGCTTGATGAAGCAAACAGATTGAACTGCTGAAAGCTGGTGACTACATTTTAACTCACTTATGATCCTGTATGGTGTTTCTAATGCCATTCCCATTAAGGTGCACATGAAAAAGCCAAGCATGCAGTTCCTGAATCATTGGGATACTGCGCTGCTCAGATATGAGTGAGTACTGATTGTAAAGGTGCTCCTGCAGATCAATTGTCCCATCAAAGATCCACAGGGGCAGATTCCTCTTCCATCTGCCACCCCAGATGTCATGGACGAGGGAAATGTCTTGGGTTCATATCATTCTCTCCCTCACCTCCTTTTGAATATGGGTGTCTTTGGCATTTATTTTTCATCCTTCGTTGCCCTTGAGAAGGTAGTGTTGAGCTGCCTTCTTGAACCTGCAGTCCATGTGTAGGTTGATTCACAATGGGGTGTATCCGATAGCATGCTTGACTTGTGCCTTGTAGATGGATTTTGACTCTGGAAAACTTAAGGAAAGGCGAAATGTTTCCAATTCAGGATTATGTAAGGCTCAGAGGGGAACTTGGAGGTTGGGTTATTTCCATTTATCTATTGCTGTTTTCCTTGCAGATTGTGTCATTCATGGGTTTGGAAGGTGTTAGTAAAGGAGCCTTGCAATAACTTCTACTGTGCATTTTGTAGATATACACACTGCTGCTAATGTCGGTGACAGAGGGAGTAAATGTTTGTGGATCTGTTGCTAATCGAGTGGGCTGCTTTGTCCTGGATGGTGTCAAGGTCCTTGAGTGTTGTTTGTGAAGTGAGTGTTGAAGGTGGTGGATGGTATTGTCAGCTTGGGGATTGCTTTGGCCTGGATGTTGTCAATTCTCCTGTGTATTGTTAGATTGGATTAGATTAGATTACAGTGTGGAAACAGGCCCTTCGGCCCAACACGTCCACACCGACCCACCGAAGCGCAACCCACCCAGACCCATTCCCCACATTTACCCCTTCATCTAACACTACGGGCAATTTAGCATGGCCAATTCACCTAACCTGCACATCTTTGGACTGTGGGAGGAAACCAGAGCACCTGGAGGAAACCCACGCAGACACGGGGAGAATGTGCAAACTCCACACAGAGAGTCGCCTGAGGTGGGAACTGAACCCGGGTCTCTGGTGCTGTGAGGCTGCAATGCTAACCACTGTGCCACTGTGCCGCAGTGTTGGAGCTACATTCATCCAGACAAGTGGGGTGTATCCGATAGCATGCTTGACTTGTGCCTTGTAGATGGTAGACAGGCTTTGGAGACTCAGGAGGCGAAACAGGATAAATATGAAGCAGAATAATTCTGATCTGCCAAGTGTGACCTGCTAGACCTCTGAAGGTTATTTTCCTTCCATCAAAAAGTGACAAACATCAAATCAGCCACTTCCGCTGCTATTCTGTTTCTTTTCGAGGTGCCTTAGCTGGAACATTGACACTACAGAAAGGTTGTGCAGAGAACTTATGAACTGCTATTGAAGCCAAGGTGGGTAGCACTCACACAGCTGAGTCAGCAGCTTGTAGTCCAGCAAGTTCAGCACAAGTCAGACACTGTGCTGCAGAATGGCTACAATGTCAAAGATGCTAACTCCAGGAAATGATGTTAAACTGAGCACCCACCTTCCTTTTCTCTCAGGTGGATGTTAAATAGTCCACAGACCTATTTCAAAGAAGAATGGGGAACATTCAATGTTTGTGAGAAGATTTATAGCTCGGGTGCTTGTTGTTGTGGTTCTGTTCACCGAGCTGGCAATTTGTGTTGCAGACGTTTCGTCCCCTATCTAGGTGACATCCTCAGTGCTTGGGAGCCTCTTGTGAAGCGCTTCTGTGATCTTTCTTCCACCATTTGTAGTGGTCTGAATCTGCCGCTTCCGGTTGTCAGTTCCAGCTGTCCGTTGCAGTGGTCGGTATATTGGGTCCAGGCCGTGTCGTTTCGTGGCTAGTTGGTGTTCATGGATGCGGATCGTTAGCTGTCTTCCTGTTTGTCCTATGTAGTGTACCTATCAACAAAGATGGCATTCTCAAACGACTGGATTTGTGCCTCACAACACACTTCACATTCAACAACCAAATATCAACTGCACACCCATGGGCTCACCCATCTCTGGACTCATAGCAGAAGCGATAATGCAAAGATAAGAACAAACAGTCTTACAACAAATTCAACCCAAACTCTGGGTCAGATATGTGGATGACACCTTTGTAATCATTAAAAACACAGAATTGAGAACACACACCGGATCATCAACGCCACACTCACAGGAATCCGATTCACTAGAGAGGAAGGAAAGGACAACCAACTCCCATTCCTAGACGTGATGGTACAGAGAACACTTAACGGAGAATTCACCACAAAAGTATAGAGGAAAGCCACACACACAGACCAAGTCCTGAACTACGAAAGCAACCACCCCAACACACACAAAAGAAGTTGCATCAAGACACTATTCAAAAGAGCCACAACACACTGCAGCACACCAGGACTGCAAAAAGAGGAAGAAGAACACCTATACAATGTATTCGCCAAAAACGGATACCGTTACTCTTCGGAGGGTCGGTGTGGACTTGTTGGCTGAAGGGCCTGTTTCCATACTGTAAGAAATCTAATCTAATCTAAACCTCACTTTTCCACATTAAATTCCATTTGCCACTTCTCAGCCCAGCTTTGCATCTTATATATGTCCCTCTGTAACCCACAACATCCTTCGGCACTATCCATAACTCTGCCTACCTTAGCGTCATCTGCAAATTTACGAAGGATAGTTGGTCCAGCTATCCTTAGTAGCCACACACGCAGATGACAAGCAACATGAATTTGACTGGGACAACACTACTATTATAGGACAAGCCAAACAGAGAACAGCAGGGAATTCCTAGAGGCATGGCACTCATCCACAGATTCAATCAATAAGCACATCGACCTGGACCCAATATACCGACCACTGCAACAGACAGCTGGAACTGACAACTGGAAGCGGCAGATTCAGACCACTACAAATGGTGGAAGAAAGATCACAGAAGCGCTTCACAGGAGGCTCCCAAGCACTGAGGATGTCACCTAGACAGGGGACGAAACGTCTGCAACACAAATTCCCAGCTCGGCGAACAGAACCACAACAGTGGGGAACATTCTTTCCCATCTCCTGAGCAAATTCTGATCCCGTCAAATAAACCTGCCTGCTTACTGTTCATGGAATCTTACTGCAGCATTTCCCTGTAGGAAAATAGCTTGGAAAGTAGCACAGTTTGAAAGGCTTTAAGTTGTGTAAGGCACTAAATAAATACAAATTTGTTTTTGCTTATTTTATGGTGTAATCATTAAGGGTGAAATTCAACTTTGAGACAAGATGGATAAGGGATGGTAAAAATGTTCCAAATCCATTATTTTCTGCCAGCATCTTGATTAATGGAAATATTCTCCTTCATTGCTCGAGTGATGAAGTTTAGAAAACAGGGAGCTTATTCTGAAGTTGTACAGGGTGTTGGTGAGGCCACACCTAGAGTACTGTGTACACTTTTAGTCTCCTTACTTGAGAAAGGATGTACTAGCAATGGAGATGGTGCAGAGGAAGTTCACTAGGGATTAATTTGAGGTTCAGAGGGTTGGGTTATGAGGGGAGATTGAGTAGACTGGAGCTATACTCATTGGAATTTAGAAGAATGAGGGTTGATCTTATAGAGGCATATAAAACTGAGGGCAATAGATAAGATAGAAGCAGGGAGGCTGTTTCCACTGGTGGGTGAAACTAGAACTAGGAGCATAGCCTCAAAACAAGGGGGATCAGATTTGGGACTGAACTGAGGAGGAACTTCTTCACCCAAAGGGTTTGGAATCTGTGGAATTCCCTGCCCAGGGAAGCAGTTGAGGCTACATCATTGAATGATTTTAAAGCAAAGATAGATTTTTGAACAATAAAGGGTAAGTGGAGCAGAGTCCATGAAAAGATCAGGCCTGATCTTATTGAATGGCAGAGCAGGTTTGAGGGGCCAGATGGCCTACTCCTGCTCCTACTTCTTTATGTTCATATGTTTTTAGTAATCTCCTTTGTACCCCATTAAAGCCTTATTTGCATTTAACATGAAGTAGGGTGCATAAAATTCTCCACAATCATAACACTGAGGCCGATCTCGTCATTTATGAAGTCCCAGTCTGATCACCTTATTTTTGTAAACTCCTCTGTAATTAAAAATCTTAGTAAACCATATGATATATAACCACATTATCCCTCCCAATAAATTGAACATAAAGGTCTTTCAGCTTGTTTATCTCTCAATATCATGTCACTTATTGTTTTCCCAAATCCTTTTTGCTCTCCCATGTTACATGGAGTTACCACAAGGCTGTCTGATCACTTTCAGGTAAACCATAACTTTCTGATTTGGCAAAAGATTTGACAATCTGATAGCACACCCCTGTCCGCCTCTCCTCACTCCAACGCAAACAAACACACACACACACGTGCAAACATGCACACACGTGCATAACACACACGTACACGCACACACACACATGGGAACACATACATACACACACGTGCGCAAACACGCGCGCACACACACACATGAGAACACGCATGCGCACACACACAGCAAGCGCGCGTACACACACCATGCTTGTGAACACACACACACCCATCATTAATCCTCTACATTAATCTGAGCTAACAGCTCATTCTTAGTGGCTAGTGCAATACACTTGCAGCAACCTACCTACAATGATAATGGGATCCTTTCATGACCAACACTGCTGAAGTGAATATGAGGCCTTCAGAGTCAGAGGCAGGAAAATTACCAATTCAGAAACTGCCAAACCACTTCTGCTAAATTCACCATTAAGTTTGCATCACTCAAAAGTCTAAAACCATGTATTTTCCGGCTCAAGCCAATGAATTGTAAAGTTATAGGATTAAATACTAAATAATGCTCTTTCTATATCTGCCCACATCTGCCCACATATTTCTAATTTTAGAGGCTTGTCCTACCTCAAACCAGGACCCTGTTGGGTACTTACATTTACAAGATTGATGATTGAAGGGCCAATTGCTGCTGAATTACAGACATTTTTAGATTTTGAATTTGGCATCTTGCAGGACTGTCTTTGAAAAACTTCACTCAACTTCCAGTACCTTTCCAGCTGTCAAAAACAGGAGATGTTAAGCCTATCAGTCAGAACAAGATTCAAACCCACATCTTGACAAATGAAGGTCAAATGGTGCAGTATGGAACAATTGGTTGCAATACAAAAATTGTCACTTACGTCTGACATAGAGAGATGATAATTTATAGGTTTTTTTCTCTATGCCAGATTTCCTTTCACTTTGGATTTAAATGGAAGGGTACTTTATGGTGTAGTTCAGAGTGAATGTACCCATTTTCCAAACTCTAGCAGAGGTCTGGCAATGCATCACATTCTTAATGAAGGGCTTGTGCCCGAAATGTTGCCTCTCCTGCTCCTTGGATGCTGTCTGCTGTGGTGGTATTAGATTTTCCAGCACTGTATTTTTCGACAGTGCATCACAAAAGTGGTCCAATTCAAACAACCATTGCATCAGATTCTGAAAGAGGAACCTAGCTGAGATTCAGGCATTGTTATCCTCACTGGGTATTGGTTGGAGTTTTTGTACACGTTTGAGAAGCATGGGTGCATGGTTTATTGCTTGACTCTTGAGATCCTACTTACAATATTTCACATTTTTATGAAACAATGTTGAAATATTGGATTCACTTAAAACAAAATACCCCATTGGAAATTATGACTTTAGGTGTGCGGTAATTATTTTGAAGTGAAAGGTGGGTAAATGTGCCCTGACTAATCCTGACCAGTTTATTGTAATCCTTTATAGCTCAGACACATTACACAGTGGATCAGAGAAAGGGAACAAAGTATCAGGGAGAGATTCAACTCAACTTTATCGAACACTTTCAGGGAAAAAAAACACATTTATCAGATTCCACTTGGTACTTCTGTACTCTGACCAATAAAGGAAAGCATACCAAACACCTTCACTATCCTATCTACCTGCGACTCCACTTTCAAGGAGCTATAAACCTGCACTCCAAGGTCTCTTTGTTTAGCAACACTCCCTAGGACCTTACCATTAAGTGTATAAGTCCTGCTAAGATTTGCTTTCCCAAAATGCAGCACCTCGCATTTATCTGAATTAAACTCCACCTGCCACTTCTCAGCCCATTGGCCCATCTGTTCAAGATCCTGTTGTAATTTGAGGTAACCCTCTTCGCTGTCCACTACACCTCCAATTTTGGTGTCATCTGCAAACTTATGAACTGTACCTCCTATGCTCGCATCCAAATCATTTATATAAATGACAAAAAGTAGAGAGCCCAGCACCGATCCTTGTGGCACTCCACTGGTCACAGGCCTCCAGTCTGATACTATAATATATTTCATATGTATTATAATACTTTAAGTATATACTATAATATCTTCCATATGTACTACACCTTAAGTATACACTATAACATATTTTGTATGTATTATAATACCTTAAGTATATAGTATAATATCTTTCGTATGTACTATAACACCTTAAGTATGTACCATAATACCTTAAGACACAGCAGTAGAATAAGGCCATTCAATGAGATTGTCCTGGTCTGATAATCCTCAGATTGGCTTTCCTGTCTTTTCCCCATAATCTTTGATTCCCTTTAATGGATAAAAATCTGTCTATCGCAGCCTTGAGTGCAATTAATGACTCAGCCATGACAGACCTTTACGATAAAGATTTCTGGAAGATTTCATAGATTCTGTGACTCGAGAATAACTGTTATCTGATGGCTCCAAACTCCCACTGACATCCAAACAGGCCCATTACAGGCAACATGCCCCCTGACCTAAAATCAACCTAACACAGTACTCTCTACTGGACTGACCCCCTGCCCAGATCCCATAACTACGTCACCCCAAACCAACCTGACACCCAACAATGCACTAACCCATCCTCCCCCAGATCCCACACCGACTCCTCACTTTCTCCAAAGCAACCCAGCACTTCTCCAACTCTTAGACCTCAAAGCCTTCCATCTGAAGAATCATAATGAGCTGACTCCTCTCCCCACCTCTCCCCTCAGCCAGGCCTTACCCCACCCTAATATTTGCTCAGCACTCATCGTGTTACATAACAGCCTGGTCTCTTCTTGGTTTCCTTCAGTCGCTGGCAAAGTAACTTTGGGGCCATTAAAAAGTTTAACTCCTGAAATATATAGGAAAGTGCTGCAGAGAAGGGGCCATTAAAAAAGTCAGTGGCTCAGTGGTTAGCACTGCTGCCTCACAGTGCCAGGGACCCAGGTTCGATTCCAGCCTCGGCGACTGTCTCTGTGGAGTTTGTACTTTCTTCCTGCTTCTGCGTGGGTTTCCACTGGGTGCTCCGGTTTCCTCCCACAGTCCAAAAATGTGCAAGTTAAGTGGTTTGGCTATGGCAAATACAGAGTAACAGCAATGGGTTTGAATCTGCATGAGATGTTCTTTGGATGGGCCACATGGTCTCCATACATATTGTTGGGATTCAATGATTCCTGCACTGATCAGATTTCTCCCCAGTTTCCTCCGACAGAAAAGACAGAATTAAATTTTGGTGGGAGAAATTTTTGAAAGGTGAGTTGGTAACCTTAAAGAGGGTCATCAACAGTAGAATCTGTTCCAGTGATGCTCAGGATTGCTGGGCCCATATATCTTTGTTCTATTGGTTGATTAACCTCTTCTTAATAAAGTCCAAAATGCTGCTGGGGGGGTGATGAATGTCCTCGGAATGTTGTCCACAATTAACTTTTTTTTTAACAGGATTATTTGGCGTTCACAATGTAGATCAGACCCATAGCACTTACACCTCTAAAGCCTTGTATTAATCTGTACCCAGCTTCAAATGCAGCCTTTGATTGAGCAATGAACATCTGCGATCACTGGACTATCACAATGGTCTTTTCTTATGCATATCACCCCACAGAAAAGAAAAGCCTTTTCTTCTATGTTTCAATTGCTATCATTATTGTATTTGTAAGCTGGCTATCAGTTCAACAGATGTTGCATTCGATAAGCAACGAACAACAAAACAGAGAGGAGCAAGTGTGCATGGACGAGGTTGTCATACCCATGATGAAAACCAATGCAGTGCAGTCTCCACACGAAAGTCGGAATCATTTTGCCAACCTTATTGACTGATACAGAACAAAAGGAGATCGTTTGGCCCATTGTGTTAGTGTCTGCATATGTGAGAACTGTGCAAAAATGAAATAACTCTAGGGGCATTGACAGAATGAATAAGTTTGTGCATCCATTGTGTGCCCCAGTTTCTATCATAATTACAATGATGGTATTTTGGTATTTTTATCAGGAAATGGGTTCACAGGCCAAAAACTGAATTGCAATGTAAATTACTTCAAAAATTCATACATGGGTGAAATAATCAAATTAATAACATGGAAATGTCTAGCAATCAGGTCACATGAAAATGGACAAACAAATTCAACAGGCATCAGAGAGGGATGTGATGGATGGAATATTTAAAGAAAAAATATTAGATTCATACTATACAGCCAAATGTAACACGCTTGCATTAAAGCAAAACTATCCAATGCAAAACTTCTAAATTAAAACAAAACTGTCTCATGCAACATTCCTACATTAAAACTATACAGCCATGTGCATCACTCTTATATAACACTACTGACTCGATTGCAATATCCCTCTATTATAGGCTGAAGTGTAAACAGAGTTCATCGTTCAAGTTCACTACTGAAAACTCCAACCATGTAACCAATAACTTTTCAGCAACTTTTCCTTCTACATCTGACAAGAGTAAATTCAGTCAAATTTCTGTATTGCCATTTCTTTCTTTATTCTTTCAATGAAAGGAGACATTGTATAATCCTGAGTCGCCCTTGAAATTAGTATTTTGTGAGTCCATTTCAAGTCGTGCTTAGAGTTCCTTTTGATATAAAGAGATTTGTGTAAATCATGATGGTGCGACGAAATAAAGTTGACGACAATCACATGAAGAGAGTGTTCTTCAGACAATGATGCAACAGATAGCAGTATTTGGTAAAGATAAAATTGCTGTAGGCCGGCTAAAGAGATTACTGATGATGATTTAACCTGAGTTGAGAGTGTGGTGAGGGAAAAACACAGCAAGTCAGGCAGCATCCAAGGAGCAAGAGAATCAACATCTCAAAAGCCTTGTATTAAGTGCATAAACCCTTCATCAGGAATAGCAGAAATGTTGATTCTCCTGTTTGTGTCCTATGTGTCCTCAGAAAGTAGTTGAATGCAAATTGTTACCACAACCAATAGCTTCATTTTTACTCATCCCAGAAAGTGTTGGCATCAAGGGTGGCCACCATTTGTTGCTCATCCCAAGGGCAGTCAAGAGTCAACAACATTATATAGATGTCCCATGTTAGCCAAACCAAGAAAGCATGGCAGAATTTCTTCCCTAAAAAGCATTAGTGAACCAGATGGATTTTGGGTGACTATTGTTTGTGGTTATATGGTCACAATTAGGCTCTTGTCTCTTTTTCTGTTTTAATTTCAAATTTTTATTGAACTCAAATTGGACTCATCTGCTATGATGGGGTTTGAATCCATGCCGCCAGAACATTAGCTTGAGGTTTTGAGTTACTAACACAGTCACATGACAGCTCTATCACTATCCCACCACTTCTGCCAGTTGAGTTGAATAACACAGATGCATTTTAGGAGAAACTGGACAAATCCATGAGAAAAAAAAGAGCTGAGGAACTCTAATAGTGGGTCATCAAATGTTTGATTAGCTTAAATCCGGTTTACAATGCAGAGTGCTACCATTAGTATGGTTTCAATTCCCACACAAGCTGTGATTAACATACATGAATCTCCTTCCCATCCCTGCCCTGAGGGTCACCTCAGGGCATGTTATTGGAGTTAGTTGAAGTTAAGTGTGAGTAGGTTTGTATGGAACGTTAACACTGGCCGAGGTAAGCTGTGCAGATGACTTGTTTCTACTTGCATTTTATGTATGTCACTATTGTCTTACCTCAGCATGGTTCTTTCTTAACTGTCTTCAGAAATTGTTTGGAAAGCCACTCATTGACTCAAACTTCTCAGAGAAACTAGAGATGGGCAAGCTAGTGATGTCTTTAGAAGTAGAAGTGGGTACTGCAGATGCTGGAGATTAGAGTCAAGATTCGAGTGGTGCTCGAAAAGTAGGTCAGGCAGCATCTGAGGAGCAGGAAAATCGATATTTCCTGATGAAGGGCTTTTGCCTGAAACACCGATTTTCCTGCTCCTCAGATGCTGCCTGACCTGCTGTGCTTCTCCAGCACCACTCTAATCTTGTGTCCCTACCCTCCACAAATTGATCAGCCTAAACTTTGTGTAAACAAAATTAAATAGAGGCAAATAAGAAGGAAGTGTCACTTCATTTACTTTCGGGACCAAGGATAGTCTGGGTGTAAATCCTGTATTTTGGATTTTGTTCTAATTACAATCACTATGAATACATTAGCATCCAAAGTTTTGTGACGTCACATTAAATGTAAAATTTAAAAATTAAGTCTGCAGAATAGTTCAAGTTTTTCACAGTTAATTGCATAATTAAACAGGAGAAAAAATATTCAGAAAGGACCCCAAAGGCAGTTCAAAGCATAATACTATTGGGTCAACTTTCATTCCATTTAGAATTATATGTCCAGTGCTCAGCAAACCTGATTTCTACATCAGTTTTGGGTTGCTCGGATATTCTTCTGCTGAGCTCAGCTACTTTTCTAGAAAATGCTGGGTTCAGGTCTTTTCTGGCCAGTTTAATCATCATTTGACTTGGAAACTCGTTCAAAGCACCTGAAAAAGTTCAGTCTGCAAAACTCCAATTGTATGGAGAGATTGTAGTTGTTAGTTAAGTTAGGATATAAATATCAGGAAGAATTCCAGCCTCGGGTGACTGTGTGGAGTTTGCATATTCTCCCCGTGTCTGCATGGTTTACTCTGGGTGCTCCTCCCACCATCCAAAGATGTGTAGGTCGGGTGAATTGGCCATGCTCAATTGCCCGTAGCGTTAGGTATATTAGTCAGAGGGAAATGGGAATGGGTGGGTTACTCTTTGGAGGGTTGGTGTGGACTTGTTGGGCTGAAAGGCCTGTTTCCAAACTGTAGGGAATCATCTAATCTAAAAAAAAAGGGTTTCCTGAAACCTTTTTTGCAGCCCTGATGAGGAGAGTGAATCGGAAATCAAGCCTTATTCTTCCACAAGCCATCATGAATGCATGAATAACCAACTGAATCACTGGGATGGTTAATATCTGACATTGACTTCTAGCTGATATCAAATAAATTCACACCAGGTTTCATCAATAAACAAGAATACAGAACTAATTTATCGTAAACAAAGTTACCCTTCAAGAAGAGGCAAAAATGCATTATTAATTATGAATAGGAAGATATTGGACTTGATACTTAAAGCTTTATCCTCTTTAAACACATGTACATTAATTAACAAGTAAGACAGACAAGCTAAACAAGACAGATAGCACAGTGGTTGGCACTGCTGCCTCGCAGTGCCAGGGACCCGGATTTGATTCCACCCTTGGGCGACTGTGTGGAGTTTGCACATTCTCCCCGTATCTGCGTGGGTTTCCTTCCACAGTCCAAGGTTAGATGGATTGGCTGTGGTAAGGTGCCCATAGTGTCTAGGGATGTGCAGGCTTAGGTGGATTAGCCATGGGAAGTGCAAGGTTGCATTTTGCATTTTGTTCAACAAAATTGAATAGAGGCAAAAAAAAGAGGAAGTGTGGCTTCTTTTACTTTTGGGATTGAGAATCCCCTGGTGCAAACCCTGGATTTTAGACTTTTTTTCCAATGGAGGGTTGGTGGGGATACTCTTCAGAGGGTCATTGTGGATTCAGTGGGCCAAATGGTCTACTTCCACACTGTAAGGATTCTATGATTAAACAAAGCAAATAGTTCTGCATAAATATCATGGCTGGGAAGAAGTTGAGGGCATATTTGGTCAAAATGCTTAAAATTATGAGGGATCTAGACAGAACAGATAGAACTGTTCTTATTGAATACCTGTACAGAACACAGATTTAAGTGATTAGGAGAAGGAAAACCACATTGGTGGTGGATTTAATCAATCATTGTTTTCCGTATGGAATTGGTTAAGCTCCTGAAAGGGAAAGAAAATATCAAAGGGCCAAAGGGAAAAAGGCAGACGAATTGCTCTTACAGAGCAATGACACAGGCTCAACAGGCTGAACAGCATCCTATTGTCCAGTATTCATTTTATGATTTTATAATTTTATAAAACGTCACATTAATTGACGATATATTGAAGACACCTCTCATATGAGCCACACAATTGCTGGGCTGAGAATGGAAAATTTTCATTTTTTCAGAAGAGACTGCTGTACTAAGCTTGCAGTATAGTTCAGTAAATTTTACTATCATTATTCAATACTGATTTCAAATTGAATACCAGCTGATACATGGACAAGACAGGAGGCACAATACCCAGTGACAGACTCACCAAACTATTTCAGATAATGTGCAATCAGTAAGCCATTCCTCACGAAATCAAAATTGTACCAGTTACTGACCTTTGAAAAGAGAGACAACTTGTTGAATATGTGATGACCATCAAGGGCTCTCCCTATTGTACATTGGTGGGAAAATATTTACAAGACTCCTGCTAAACCGCCTAACCTAGTATTTCCTACAAAACCTTGTATTTCCTACAAAAGGTCAATGTGACTTCAGTAAAGGTCAGCTATAGGTTCTGAGGAAGGGTCACTCAACCTGAAACATTAACATTGATTCTTTCTCCACTGATGCTGCCAGAACTGCTGAGTGTTTCCAGCAATTTCTACTTTTGTTTCAGCTATAGCTGATATAGTTTTTGCTGTATGATGTTTCAGGAATAATGCTGTGAACAAATCTGTAACTTGTATTAATATTTGTTAACCTGACTAAAGTTTTTTGATATAGTTAGTCATGATGGCGGATGGAAGGATGGTACAAAATTTGACTACATCCTTTGAATCCATTATGAGATGTCAGTTCCATGATGTTTGTGTCTTGGGTGGTGAGGAGTGTCCTGGTATCTTCTCTGTTGCAAATAGTATGAAGCAGGGTTATGTGTGGCTCCTGAACTACTCAGTAAGAAGGTCTCTGCCATGCTTTCTGTATTAATTAAAGCAGCACCCACATTAGATATTGTGCAGATGGCAACATCTGAATCCCAGGGAAATGCAAGCCAAAACCAAGTACCTTGCAGTGTTGCCTGAGGTATGTTTCTTGTTGATAGCTGCATCCTAAATATACGTTCAGAACAGGTAATACAACACAGCAGGGACTGCTTCTTATCTGCATGCGGTAACTACAGTCTCATCATCAGCACCAAAAAAGAACAAAGTCGTGTGACAATCTGCCACACAGAGTGCATTGTGGTAATTATAGGCTTGAACAGCACCCTATCAGAACTGCTTACTCTGATAATAAAACCAACAGCTGAATAGCTAAAGCTGTGTTAACATTTAGTAATTTATGTTTAGGTGAGAAGAGGAGTTAATCTCCCAACGGAAGTGAAGGTATACAGAGTAGTTGTCCTTCATATTGTCTTGTGTGTTTGGATAATTGACTCCAGATTGACTCACACGTTACATTAATTTCACATGCCCTGCTTGCGGACAGTACTCAAGATCAGATGGTATGACAAGGAAAGTATCTTTCTGAAAGTATCTTCCTGATTGAAAAGAGTTCAGATTTTATCTCATGTTGCTCAGCATGTTTTTAAAAAGCAGCTAGGTTATAGCTCTTCAGGCAAAAGGGTGTGCGGAGAGGGTGCGGAGAAAGTAAAAACAGTCTTGAGTTGGATGATTAATGATTTTCGTATTGAATTGAAGAACAGACTCAAAGGGCTGAATGGCCTACCCTTTTTCCTATTTCCATGTTTCTGTGTAGGTATGATCCTATGTAGTACTTTCACCTCTCTTTCTTTTAAATTTTTTCTCATTCATTCATGGGATGTGGATATCACTGGCTCGACCAGCATTTATTGCCCATCCCTAGTTGCCCTTGGTGGTGAGCTGCTTTCTTGACCTGTTGCAGTCTGCATGTTCTGTAGAGTGACCCACACTGCCCTCAGTGAGGCAATTTCAGGATTCTAGCTCAGTAACACTGAAGGAACAGCAAAATATTTTCAAGTCAGGATGGTGAATGGCTTGGAGGGGAATTTGTAGGGAGTGGTGTTCCCATGGATCTGCTGCTCTTGTCCTTCTAGATGGAAGTGGTTACAGGTTTCAAAAGTGATGCATTTTGTAGATAGCATGCAATGCTGCTGCTGCTGAACATCATCGAGAGGTGATTCAACATGACACACACTGTAGAGAATGAGAAATGGGATGAGGAATGGTAGATTGTGTAAGATAAGTCATGGTGGGTCAAGCAGCATGGATCTCACTCAGGGAAAGAAAACACACTTTGTCTGAAAATCTGAAAATTCAGCCTTTTGTTTCTTTCAGCTCCAAAGCAATGATATGGTTTCACATCTGTTTTCTTCAGCACAGCAAACAATGCTCAGTTGTGGGGCAGAATGGCCTTTCCAGGATTGAGATAAAGAAAGCTGCTCTAAATCAATAGCTGACCTTTTCATGTATGTCACGATAGCTGCCCATCCCAGCACTCTTATTGATCTTAAAAATGCATTTTCCCTTTTCAAAAATGCTGCTGAGGACAAAGCTAAATGCACTCTGTGTCTTTCTAAAACTGTATTAGATTTATTAATGTTCAGCAATTTATTTATGCATTAGCATAGGTAAATTGGAAGTTGACGCAGCATTTAATTTTAAATTCATAAAAATTGTCTGATAAAGCAGTTTGCAGGGACACCTTGAATTCCTCTGCCATTCTGAAAGAGTATCCTTGTCTTTAGATGGTTCCATTGGGAAATGAAGATAGCATGGCATTTCCACATCCCTCTTCTCATAACGTCTTGGCTGCCATGCTCTCCACTCTAGTGCAAGTTACCTTGCCCGTCCCCTCATGTGACAGAAAGAGATACTGATGAAACTGAGTTGAACTACATCTCAGATAAGGTAAAGAGGGCAGGGCCTATATAGCAGGCTTAGCCAATGTAGGAAATGGACCTGTTGGCCTTACTTTGCATTGCAAACCAACCCTCCTTCCAATGCAGCTAAAAACCTGCTCTCAGGTAATATCTGTTGATCAATTAGTGATTTTATTAACTCAGTTCCCACTCCTGAGATCAAGGCTGTGACTATTGGAGTTGTTAACTTTTGTAAGACATGTTAAAACTGGGTTCCCTCTGGCCTCTCAAGTGATTGCAGAAATTGTGCAGGGCTTTTTGAAGGAAAGGAGGGAAGTTGTAATTGGCTGTTATTTCTTCTGCAGCTAAGATCACTCCAGTATTTGGACATTGTCAACTCGTGTATGCTTTCAAATTGATGACAATGCTTCCTGAATCCAACAGTGATTGCACTTCCAAAGTTGTTCATTACAAAATGCTTGGAACATTCTTCAGACATGATCAGTATCATAAACGTCTTTCTCCCTAAAATTTTCTTATGATTAGTAGAACATAGTTGACAACTCATTCCTTTAATTTACTCTGCATTTGGTTATGCTAGAGAATTATCACTGAAGAGAATGTATGCAGACAACATAGAACATCTTTTGAACTCTCCTCAGTTGCTGACTTTGCAGCTGAGATAGATAAAATATTCAATATCTTTGAAATAGTATGAAGCACATTGATTTTGTTCCTGATCTACAACGCTTTTAGTATGATAGTTTGATGTGAAAGTGAAAGATGACAGAATAACACTGTTTCTGTTGATGTTTTTCTTCATGTTAATCCTGTTCCAGGTCAGCTTCAAAGAATGATTTCTTAGCTTCCAAGGAACTGCTTGTTTTACTTGCACACTGTCTTATATCAATATCGCAGCACCCCAGTGTTGTTGTGATGTCTCCAAAGCAAAGGTTAACTTCAATGTAACCATAACTTTTTTGGATCTTATCAACATTTCTTTGTACCCTAAATTATTTCGACTCATATAACTAACATTGTCACTCAGGGCTCCATTAACTTAGAGTGCCCATTCTGTTCTTGTTGCATGGAGTCACAGTTCAGTGGTAACTGTTCTGAGACCTGTGTACAAGGGTTCAAGTCTAACTCCAATTATTTTGAATTGATAATCTGGGATGTGATACTGTGGGCAAAAAGGACTGGTGGAACTGTTATCTCATAAAGGGGCATTAAGGAAATACCCTGATGACTCTCTTAATGATTTTTTAAAAATCTGAAGGACTATTTCCAACCAGAGCAATAAAGTTTTCCTTTGCTTCCTGGCCCAGACATAATTTTTGAACATCACAGAAGTGTTGTTTGATTGAACAAAACCTGAATATGACTGAAAGCAAAATACATTTTGTCAATGCTACTCATCTTGTGCTCATCAAGGCAATTTGCAAGAAAACCAATTTAAGGCAAGCAACAACATTAATGCTGTATGCGTGGAGGGTGCTCACTGGTTGGCAAGAGAATGCTGATTAACCGAGGTAATGCCAGGTATATTGGACAAGGTTATGATGATTGACAGCTAACTGTCAAGTTTTGTTAAAACTTTTAACCAAGGTGGTTAACTCTGGTTGATCAAGGAATTGACCTGGGAAATTAACTGATGGTCACCTATTTTATTTATTTGAAACAAGCGCACTTTATGTACATGATCTTCCGATCCATAAGGGACAGGTTCTTTGCCAGAACACAGAGCGCACCATACTGTGAACCTGACCGACAATACAAATTCTTAGAACTTTCAGGATTAGCTAGCAACACTTAACCAATTGTAGAATCACATCTCATATTGAACATTGTGTTGTGAGATTTGCTAGCATGGACTGATTGGTTATGGTCAGCAGCTTGCTTGAGGTAAACATCCAAAGTGATATATTGTTTGATGCCACTCTGTCACTGATGGATGAAGGTTAGTAGATGACACGAAAATATTTGGGAGGCAAGTGTTGAGGATGACGCAAAGAGTTCTCAGAGGGATCTAGGCAGGTTAGGCAAGTGGAGCAAAGTGCTTGGCACATGGAATATAAAACATGGGAAAATGTGAGATTATACATTTGCTCGGACAAATCGAGGAGTTGAATGTATTTTTAACTTGGAGAAAGACTGCAGAGAGCTTCAGGGCAGAGAGGATTTGGGAGTCCCCATCCTTAATTCACATTAAAAAAAAACTTGTATCAAAACTCAGAAGGTAATAGAGAAGGCAAATTTAATGTTATTTCAAAGAGCTTGGATTATAACAATTGTGAGGTCTTACTAAAACTGTATAGTGCACCCATCAGACCACAGCTGAAATACTGTGAAAAGGTTTGGCCCCCAGCCCAGAAAAGGTTACTGGTGCTGGAAGAGCACAGCAGTTCAGGCAGCATCCGAGGAGCAGTAAAATCGACGTTTCGGGCAAAAGCCCTTCATCAGCAATACAGGCAGAGAACCTGAAGGGTGGAGAGATAAGTGAGAGGAGGGTGGGGGTGGGGAGAAAGTAGCAGAGAGTACAATAGGTGAGTGGGGGAGGGGATGAATGTAGTAGGTCGGGGGGGGGAGGGTGGAGTGGATAGGTGGAAAAGAAGAGCGAGTTTGTTTCAGGACATGGTTGAAGAGCTTCAGGGCAGGGGAAATGACCTGGGAGTTGCAGTGGGAGAGGGATTGATACCAGGGACTGTCTTACATGGAAGGGTAAAACAGATTGGGCCTGTTATTGTTAGAGTTTCCAAGTATGAAAGGTGACATGATTGAAACAAAAGATTTTTAGGGGTGTCTTCTGTGGTTCTCCCCATTTCAAATAAGTATGCTGTTTTGGATAATGTAGGGAGTGATGGATTCTCAGGGGAATGCAGCACGAACAGCCCAGTTTCTGGTATCGAGATTGGCTCTACTGCAATGAGGGGATCATCAGATTCCAAGAGATCGATTGTGTTCAGGGACTCTCCAGTCAGAGGCACAGACAGACGTTTCTGGGGCCAGCAACGAAAAATCAGAATGGTGTGTTGCCTCCCTGGTGCCAGGATCAAGGATGTCTCAGAGAGGGAGCAGAATGTTCTCAAGGGGGAGAGTGGCCAGCAGGAGGTCATTCTATACATTGGAACCAATGACATACGAAGGGAAAAGGATACATTTTGAAGGGAGAATATGGAGAGTTAGGCAGGAATTTAAAATGAATGTCCTCGAGAATAGTAATATCTGGATTACTCCCGGTGCTACTAGCTTGTGAGGTAGGAACAGTAGGATACAACAGATGAATGCATGGCTGAAGCGCTGGTGCAGGGGAGAAGGATTCACATTTTTGGATTATTGGAATCTCTTCTGGGGTAGAAGTGACCTGGACAAGGAAGATGAATTGCACCTGAATTGGAAGGAGACTAATATACTGGCTGGGAGATTTGCTTGAGCTGCTCGAAAGGATTTAAACTAGTCAGGTTGGGGGGGACCCAGGGAGATAGTGAGGAAAGATATCAATCTGAAACTGATACAGTTGATAAAAGAAGTGAGTCAAACAGTCAGGGCAGAAGGGACAAAGCAGAAAACAAGAAATGACTGATAAATTAAACTGCATTTATTTCAATGGAAGAGGCCTAACAGGGAAGGCAGATGAACTCAGGGCATGGTTAGGAACATGGGACTGGGATATCATAGCAATTACAGAAACGTGGCTCAGGGATGGGCAGGACTGGCAACTTAATGTTCCAGAATACAAATGCTACAGGAAAGATAGAAAGTGAGGCAGGAGGAGAGGGGAAGTGGCAATTTTGACAAGGGATAGCATTATAGCTGTACTAACGGAGAATATTCCCAGAAATACATCCAGGGAAGTTATTTGGGTGGAACTGAGAAATAAGAATGGGATGATCACCTTATTGGGATTGTATTATAGACCCCCCAATAATCAGAGAGAAATTGAGAAACAAATTTGTAAGGAGATCTCAGCTACCTGTAAGAATAATGGGGTGGTTATGGTAGGGGAATTAACTTTCCAAACATAGACTGGGTCTGCCATATTGTTAAGGGTTTAGATGGAGAGGAATTTGTTAAGTGTGTACAAGAAAATTTTCTGTTTCAGTGTGTAGATGTACCTACTAGAAAGGTGCAAAACTTGATCTACTCTTAGGAAATAAGACATGACAAGTGACTGAGGTGTCAACGAGGAAGCACTTTATGACCAGCGACCATAATTCTATTATTTTAAAATAGTGATGGAAAAGATAGACAAGATCTAAAAGTTGACATTCTAAATTGGAGAAGACTAATTTTGACATTATTAGACTAGAGTGTTCAAAAGTTCAATGGCACAGATGTTTGCAGGTAAAGGGATGGCTGGAAAATGGGAAGCCTTCAGAAAAGAGAGTCCAGAGACAATATATTCCTGTTGGAGTGAAAGGGAAGGTTGGTAGGTATAGGGAATGCTGGATGACTAAAGAAATTGAGGGTTTGGTTATGAAAATGAAGGAAGCATAGAACATAGAACATAGAACATAGAGCAATACAGCACAGAACAGGCCCTTCGGCCCACGATGTTGTACTGAACATTTGTCCTAGCTTAAGCACCTATCCATGTACCTATCCAATTGCCGCTTAAAGGTCACCAATGATTCTGACTCTGCCACTCCCACAGGCAACGCATTCCATGCCCCCACCACTCTGTGGGTAAAGAACCTACCCCTTGACATCCCCCCTATACTTTCCACCCTTCACCTTAAATTTATGTCCCCTTGTACTCTGTTGTACCTAGCACTCTCAACCTATCCTCGTACGACCTATTCTCCATTCTAGGCAACATCCTGGTAAATCTCCTCTGCATCTCTCCAAAGCTTCCACATCTTTCCTAAAATGAGGCGACCAGAACTGCACACAGTACTCCAAATGTGGCCTTACCAAGGTCCTGTACAGCTGCAACATCACCTCACGACTCTTGAATTCAATCCCTCTGCTAATGAACGCTAATACACCATAGGCCTTCTTACAAGCTCTATCCACCTGAGTGGCAACTCCCAAAGACCTATGAACATAGACCCCAAGATCCCTCTCTTCCTCCACCTCACTAAGAACCCTACCATTAACCCTGTATCCTGCATAGGGCTTATTCAATTAATGACAGTGCCTTGGGTAGTGTTGTGGAACAGAGGGACCTCGGGGTTCAGGTGTATAATCTTGGACGTTCACATCACATGTAGACAGGATGGTTAAAAAGGTGTTTGGCATGCTAGCCTCAACTGCTCAGTCCTTTGAGTGTAGGAGTTGGGACCTCATGTTGAGGTTGTACAGGACATTGGTGAGGCCTCGTCTGGAGTTTTGTATGGAGTTCTAGTCGCCCTGCTATAGGCAGGATGTTCGTAAACTGGAGAGGGTTCAGAAGAGATTTACCAGGATGTTGTCAGGTAAGCAAGTTTTGACTTCTAAAGGGAAGCTGGTTAAGCTTCCCGGGGTTATGCCTATTCCCTTTTTTGAACAGGGGCACAACATTCGCCACTCTCCAGTCCCCTGGTACCACCCCCGTTGACAGTGAAGACGAAAAGATCATTGCCAACGGCTCTGCAATTTCCTCTCTTGCTTCCCACATAATCCTAGGATATATCCTGTCAGGCCCGGGGGAAGCATATGTCAGGAAGACACAGGAGAGATTGAGTGAACCCTTAGAAGAGTATAAAGGCAGTAGGAGTATACTTAAGAGCGAAATCAGGAGGGCAAAAGAGGGACATGAGATAGCTTCGGCAAATAAAATGAAGGAGAATCCAAAGGGTTTTTACAAATGCATTAAGGACAAAAGGGTAACTAGGGAGAGAATATCAGCAAAGCAGCCTTTGTGTGGAGCTGCAGAAATTGGGGGAGATCCGAAAAGAGCATTTTGCATCTGTGTTTACTGTGGAAAAGGGCATGGAAGATATAGAATGTGGGGAAATAGATGGTGACATCTTGCAAAATGTCCACATTACAGAGGAGGAGATGCTGGATGTCTTGAAAAGCATAAAAGTGGATAAATCCCAGCATCTGATCAGATGTATCCTCAAAATCTGTTGCAAACGAAGGAAGTGATTGCTGGGCCCCTTGCTGAGATATCTGTATCATCGATAGCTGCAAGTGAGGTGTCAGAAGACTGGAGGTTGGCTAACGTGGTGCCACTGTTTAAGAAGGGTGATAAGGACAAGCCAGGGAACTATACACCAGTGAGCCTGACCTCAGTGGTGGGCATGTTGTTGGAGGGAATCCTGAGGGACAGGATGTACATGTATTTGGAAAGGCAAGGACTGATTCGGGATAGTCAACATGGCTTTGTGCATGGGAAATCATGTCTCACAAACTTGATTGAGTTTTTTGAAGAAGAAACAAAGAGGATTGATGAGGGCAGAATGGTGGACGGGATCTATATAGACTTTAGTAAGACATTCAAAAAGGTTCCCCATGGGAGGCGGGTAAGCAAGTTTAGATCTCATGGAATACAAGGAGAACTAGCCATTTGGATACAGAGATGCCTCAAATGTAGAAGACAGAAGGTGTTGATGGAGGGTTGCTTTTCAGACTGGCGACCTGTGACCAGTGGTGGGTCCAGTGATGGGTCCACTACTTTTCATCATTGATCTAAATGATTTGGATGTGAACATAAGAGGTATAGCTAGTAAGTTTGCAGATGACACCAAAATTGGTAGTGTATTGGACAGTGAAGAAGGTTACCTCAGATTACAATGGGATCTTGATCAGCTAGGCCACTGGGCTGAGGAGTGGCAGATAAAGTTTAATTTAGATAAATGCAAAGTGCTGCATTTTGAAAAAGCAAATCAGAACATGACTTACACACTTAATGGTAAGGTCCTAGGGACTGTTGCTGAACAAAGAGACCTTGGAGTGCAGGTTCATAGCTCTTTGACAGTAGAGTCACAGTTAGAAAATGTTTGGTATGCTTTCCTTTATTGGTAAGAGTATTGAGTACAGGAGTTCAGAGGTCATATTGTGGCTGTACCAGACATTGGTTCGGCACCTTTTGGAATATTGCACGCAATTCTGGTCTCCTCCCTATCGGAAGGATGTTGTGAAACTTTAAATGGTTCAAAAAGGATTTACAAGGATGTTGCCAGGGTTGGAGGATTTGAGCTATAGGGAGTGGCTGAACAGGCTGGGGCTATTTTCCCTGGAGCATCAGAGGCTGAGGAGTGAACGTATAGAACATAGAACATAGAACAATACAGCACAAAACTGGCCCTTCGGCCCTCGATGTTGCACCAACCTTAGAACTATTCTCAGCTTGTCCCCCTACACTATCCCAAAATCATCCATGTGCTTACCAAAGGATGGTTTAAATCTCCCTAATGTGGCTGAGTTGACTACATTAGCAGGTAGGGCATTCCACGCCCTTAACACTCTGCATAAAGAACCTGCCTCTGGCATCTGTCTTAAATCTATCACTCCTCAATTTGTAGTTATGTCGTCTCGTACAAGCTGACATCATCATCCTAGGAAAAGGTCTTTCAGTGTCTACCCTATCTAATCCTCTGATCATCTGTATCAAATGTCTCTATCAATCCCCCCCCCACCCCCCACCAAGCCTTCTTCTTTCCAATGAGAACAGACCCAAGTCTCTCAGCCTTTCCTCATAAGACCTTCCCTCCAGACAAGGCAACATCCTGGTAAATCTCCTCTGCACCTTTCCAATTCTTCCACATCCTTCCAGTAATGGGGCGACCAGAACTGTATACAATATTCCAAGTGTAGCCGCACCAATGTTTTGTATAGTTGCAGCATGATATTGCAGCTCAGGAACTCAATCCCTCTACTAATGAATCCTAACACGCCGTATGCCTTCTTAACAGCACTATCCACCTGGGTGGCAAATTTCAGAGATCTATGCACATCCACACTACCAATAATATTTTCATTGACCCACTAGTCTGCCTTCCTGTTATTCTACCCAAAGTGCATCACCTCACATTTCGCTGCATTGAACTCCATTTGCCACCTCTCAGCCCAAATCTGCAGTTTATCCAAGTCCCCCTGCAACCTGTAACATTCTTCCAAACTGTCCACTACTCCACTGACTTTAGTGTCGTCTGCAAATTTATTAATCCATTCACCTATACCTGCGTCTAAGTCATTTATAAAAATGACAAACAGCAGTGGTCCCAAAACAGATCATTGTAGCACATCACTAGTAACCGGACTCCAGGTTGAATATTTTCCATCAACCACCACTCGCTGCCTTCTTTCAGAAAGCCAGTTTCTATTCCAAACTGCTAAATCACCCTCAGTTCCATGTCTCTGCATTTTCTCCAACAGCCTACCATGTGGAAACTTATCAAAGGCTTTACTGAAGTCCATGTATACCATGTCAGCTGCACTACCCTCATCGACATGCTTGGTCACCTTCTCAAAAAACTCAGTGAGGTTTGTGAGACACGATCTGCCCTTGACTATCTGATATCAAATTGTTGCTTGTTAGATGATTATAAATCTTATCTCTTATAATCCTTTCCAAAAGCTTTCCTACAACATAAGTAAGGCTCACTGGTCTATAAGTACCTGGGTCATCTCTGCTGTCCTTCTTGAACAAGGGCACAACTTTTACAATCCTCCAGTCCTCTGGTACTAAACCCGTAGAAAATGACGACTCAAATATCAAAATCAAAGTCTCTGCTATCTCCTCCCTAACTTCCCAGAGAATCCTCAGATAAATCCCATCCGGCCCAGGGGACTTGTCTACTTTCACTCCTTCTAGAATTGATAACACCTGTTTGTAACTAACCTCGATCCTTTCTATTCTAATATCTCGTATCTCATTCCTGTCCTCTACAATATTCTCCTTTTCCTGAGTGAACACTGATGAGAAATGTTCATTTAGCACCTCTCTGATCTCTGCAGGGTCCACACTCAACTTCCCACTTCTGTCTTTGATTGGCCCCATTCCGAACCTAATCATCCTTTTATTCCTCACATACCTATAGAAAGCTTTAGGGTTCTCCTTTATTCTATTTGCTAAAGACTGCCCGTGTCCTCTCTTTGCTCTTCTTAACTCTCTCTTTAAATCCTTCCTAGCTGATCTGTAACTCTCCATCGCCTCATCTGAACCATCTTGCCTCATCAACTCATAAGCCTTCTTCTTCTTCGTAACAAGAGATGCATTTTCTGTCGTAAACCATGGGTCCCTTACCTTATCACTTCATCCCTGCGTGACAGGGACATACCTATCAAGGACACGCAATATCTGTTCCTTAAACCAGCTCCACATTTGATTGTCTGCATCCCCTGCATTTTGCTACCCCATTATATGCATCCTAATTCTTGCCTAATCACACTATAATTGCCCTTGACTCATTGATAACTCTTGACCTGTGGCATGTACCTATCCCTTTCTATCTCTAAACTAAATGTAACTGAATTATGGCCACTCTCTCCAAAGTGGTCACCTACAACTAAGTCAAACATCTGGCCTGGTTCATTACCAAGCACCAGATCCTGTGTGGCCTCCCCTCTTGTCGGCCCTTCGACATACTGTGTCAGGAAACCCTCCTGTACACATTGGACAAAAACTGATCCATCTGATGTACTAGAGCTATAGCATTTCCAGTCAATGTTGGGGAAGTTAAAGTCCCCCATAATGACCACCCTGTTCTTTTTACTCCTACCCAGAATAATGTTGCTAATCCTTTCTTCCACCTCCCTGGAACTCTGCGGAGGCCTATAAAAAAACTCCAAGCAGTGTGACCTCTCCTCTCCTGTTTCTAACCTCAGCCCACACTACCTCAGTAGACGAGTCCTCATCAAAAATTCTCTCAGCCACTGTTGTACTATCCTTGACTAACAAGGCCACACCACCCCCTCTTTTACCACTTTGCCTGTTTTTAATGAAAGATCTAAACCCTGGAATCTGCAACATCCATTCCTCACCCTGCTCTATCCATGTCTCTGAAATGGCCACAACATCGAAGTCCCAGTACCTATCCATGCTGCAAGTTTGCCTACCTTATTTCGGATACTTCTGGCATTGAAGTAGACACACTTCAAGTCAGTTTGCTGTCTGCCAGCACATTCCTGTGACCCTGAAATCCTGTCCCTGTCCTTCCTACTCTCATCCTCCTGTGCACTACAACTACACTCCGGTTCCCATTCCCCTGCTGAGCTAGTTTAAACCCGCCCGAATAGCACCAGCAAATTCCCCACCCAGGATATTAGTACACCTCTGGTTCAAATGAAGATCGTCCTGTTTGTACAAGTCCCACCTTCCCCAGAATGAGCCCCAATTATCCAAGATACTGAAACCGTCCCTCCTGCACCATCCTTGTAGCCACGTGTTCAGCTGACATTTCTCCCTATTCCTTGCCTCGCTATCATGTGGCATGGGTAACAAACCAGAGATGATAACTCTGTTTGTTTTAGCTCTCAGCTTCCACCCTAGCTCACTGAAATCCTGCCTTACATCCCTATCCCTCTTTCTACCTATGTCGTTGGTACCTACATGGACAACGACTTGAGGCTGGTCACCCCCTCCTTTCAGGACCCCAAAGATACGATCTGAGACACCTGAGACGATCTGAGACATCTGAGTGGGCGGCACGGTGGCACAGTGGTTAGCACTGTTGCCTCACAGTGCCAGAGACCCGGGTTCAATTCCCGCCTCAGGCGACTGACTGCGTGGAGTTTGCACGTTCTCCCCGTGTCTGCGTGGGTTTCCTCCGGGTGCTCCGGTTTCCTCCCACAGTCCAAAGATGTGCAGGGTCAGGTGAATTGGCCATGCTAAATTGCCTGTAGTGTTAGGTAAGGGGTAAATGTAGGGGTATGGGTGGGTTCGCTTAGGCGGGTCGGTGTGGACTTGTTGGGCCGAAGGGCCTGTTTCCACACTGTAATGTAATCTGTAATCTGTAATCATGGATCTGGCACCTGGGAGGCAACACACCAACCGTGAGTCTCGTTCGTTCCCAATAAAACTTGTATCTGAGCCTCTAACTATCGAGTCCCCAATGACTAACACTCTCCTCCTTCCCCTTCCCTTCTGTGCAACAGGAACAGGCTCTGTGCCAGAGACCTGGGCCCCACTTAAATCGTCCCCCTCAACAGTATCGAAAACGGTATACATATTTTTCAAGGGAACGACCACAGGGGATCCCTCCACTGACTGTCTTTTTCCCCTTTCGAACAGTCACCCATCTTTCTTCGTGCCTAGGAGTAACTATTTCCCTGTAACTCCTATCTATCACAGCCTCTGCCTCCCGAATGATCCAAAGTTCATCAAGCTCACGCTCCAGTTCCCTAACACGGTCTTGGAGGAGTGAGAGTTGGGTGCACTTCCTGCAGATGTACTTGGATGGGACACTAATGGCGTCCCTGACCTCAAACATCATGCAGGAGGAACATTGCTCTCCCTGCACTGCCATTCCTGCTCGTCCTCTAGTCACAAAGCAAAAAAGAGACACTTACTTGATATGTCCCGGGTCTTTAAGGTTAGAGTAGGTGGTTGGTTGGGAGGCTCTACAAAGGTCGGGTCTCGGGTTGAGAAGACACTGACTTATGTAGCAGGATAGAAATAAAAATAAGAAGTCCCTCCTTTCCCAGAAACATCTGCTCTGACTTCAAATGTAAAAGCTCAAATCAGTGACTCACCGCTCCCGGCAAGCCCCAGGTGCAAGCTCCCACCTTTCGAGTTGCTGCTGCCACTGAATAACAGAAATGGAGGTTTATAAAATCATGAGGGGCGTGGATAGCTTAAATAGACAAAGTCTTTTTGCTGGGGTCAGGGAGTCCAAAACTGGAGGGCATAGGTTCAGGGTGAGAGGGGAAAGAATATAACAGAGACCTAAGGGGTAACATTTTCACACAGAGTGTGGTACATGTGTGGAATGAGCTGCCAGAGGAAGTGGTGGAGGCTAATACAATTGCAACATTTAAGAGGCATTTGGATGGGTATATGAATAGGAAGAGTTGGAGGGATATGGGTGCTGGCAAGTGATACTAGATTAGGTTGGCACATCTGGTTGGCATGGGCGATACTAGATTAGGTTGGCACATCTGGTTGGCATGGGCGAGTTGGACTGAAGGGTTTGTTTCCTTGCTGTACATCTCTATGACTCTATGACTTCAGTGTAGATGTGGAAAGGCCATTTCCCCTTGTGGGAGAGTCTAAAACCAGTTGGTATAACCTCAGAGTAAGAAGTCATCCATTTAAGTCGGAGATAAGGAGGAATTTCTTCTCTCAGAAGATGATGAGTTTGTGGAATTCTTACCACAGGGCTGTAGGGGGTGTCCATTAAGTATATCCAATGTCGATGCAGATATAGATTTTTAATTGGTAAGGGAATCAAGGGTTATGGGGAAAAGGCTGGAAAGTGAGTGAGTTGAGGGATATTGGGTCAGCCACAATCTGTTTGAATAGTAGAGCAGACTCAATTGGCTGAACGACAACTCTGATGTCTCATGTTGTTCTGGTCTCAGTCCTTGCAAATCTTGAGAATGCACACCATCAATCCTTCTCACAAGGCAGTCTTGTATCAAGAGAACAATATTGATATTTACTAACTTTCTGTGCTGGATGTTATCACAGTCCTTTAGAAAATCCAAATACATCACATTTGCTAATTTTTTTGTCAATTTCACAAACAATTGGCATTAAATGTGCTTCATTCCAGTCTGAGCAAATAGTGTCTTTGTGTAACAATATTCCAACTGATGTAAGATGAAGTGTATGAAAGAAGTCCCTGATTTTGTCTTGTATCTTTGAGGAGGACATCATGCAGTTAACACTCTGATCAATTTTAAACATTCCAATTCAATTTTACTTATTGCTTTGCTGAATATCTTCTCTTGTTATTTTCACAGGTTGTCCAGGACAATCATCACAGCTCACCTTTAATAGTTTCCACAAATTCACTATCTGCTGAGAGAAGAAATTCCTCCTCATCTCTGACTCCTTACTCTGAAGCTAAATCATCTGGTCCTAGCCTCTCCCAGAAGGCAAAAAAAAACCTTTCCACTTCTACTCTGTCCAGTCCTGAAGAATCTTGTATGTTTCAATAATATCACCTCTCATTCTTGTGAACTTCATGGGAGTCATTTGTAACATTCATATAAAATCCTGAGAAATGGCCTGAATGAAGATTTACAATAAATATTTGGAGATGATCTATACAATTTGTATAACTCTGGAAAAGAATTTGTGCATCACTAATGAACATTAACTTATTATTTCAGTGCACTGTGCACTTGTCCTTTGATCATTGTGATGTTGACTTGATTTCTATCTAGTTTCTTATGATACGTTAGTGACTTGCAGTACAATGTTGATTACTTTCTGGATCATTGCACAGTTTTGTGTTTGCCCTATTTTATCCCGTCATGATCTGATTCTTCTCTTAAAACTGATTTGTTGTATTGATGTAAGGCAGTGACAGTTAATGATGGATTGGTGGGAGAAAAGGCCAAATGGCTTGTGTTCATAGTATTTGTCAATAATGTCATGCGGCAGTTCATCCACAGCAGTTGACTTTGTGTCATTTCCAATTTGTTATGAGTTACTTTGGTCTCTCTCTGAGATCATTCCCTTTATTTATCAAGTGTTTTAATGTTGATTATGACTCAACAATAATAGATTTTCTTTGCTAGTTCTCGTCACTCACTTCCTATCTTGGAGCTGTTGTTCCTTCATTAGTTTATACTTTTGTTAATACTTACTGGCACCTTGGTCAAAGGGACCATTGTCACAGCTTGAAAGTAAAATCATACTCTTCTCTGCTGCCCCTCCTCACAGTGGTGGGGCTGGCTGATCCAAGGGGATGGGTTGGAGTGATCTTCCACCTCACTGTGAAACGCCTTCTTGCTCAGCAGAAAGGTCACCATTTCACCATGTCCCTTACATGTAAATATTTGGGAAGGCTAAGCATAGAACCAAACTCAATTCTATTGTATTCAGCCACAGGTCCACTGACTCGGTGGACCTTGTACAGGATGATAATCCTTTAAGGAATGAGAGAAAACTTAGAGAGATTCTTCCCTTTCAAAAGGAGAACACTCTTGAATGGGCACCTTCCTCTCTCACAGGTATTTTTTCTTTGACTTTCACTTTGAAACAAATGCTCTAATTCAGTTGCATGGTGCTCACCTGCCTCATCTAAACCTTCCAGTACCACGGAGATGTGGATCGTGCCAGCCACATTTCCCTCATGAGGTCAAATAGAGTAAACTGTGCCAGAGGTGGAGGAAGGCTCTAAGGGAGTGGAGGGAGGCGGTCATATGAGGATTGATGACTAGGGCAAGATCTATGTTTCGATATTAAAAGGGAAATCCATGCCTGAGTACCAACAGGCTGTTTGGCCAGCATGCAGACATTAACTGATGATTTATTCAACTGATTCTCACACACATATGTGCAAGCACCTACATACTTACACACGCACCCATACACATACATGCACCCACATGCATACATGCCCCATACACATTTGCATACTCCCACTGATCCACTCATACCCACACATACACAAATGTTTGCAAACAGCAAGGGTCAGAGAATAGACATAAGCATCATTAACCATGCTCTATTTACATTCTTTTAGTTCTATATGTTGAATTCCTGGAAGTAGCAGAAGGCGTTTCCTCTTGTAGAAAATGTAAAACTCAGAGATGCAAGTATAATCATATTCCTTCAGGAATTCCAAGAAGAATATTTCTGTGTACAGACTAATAAAAACGTGCACATTGTTTCTATTTTTAGTCATGATGTGGAGGTGCCGGTGATGGACTGGGGTGGACAAAGTTAAAAATCACACAACACCAGATTATAGTGCAACAGGTTTATTTGGAAGTACTAGCTTTTGGGTGCTGCTCCTGCATCAATTAGCTGTCAAGCCTGTTATGATCCTGCTCCACAGCTACCTGATGAAGGGGCAGTGCTCTGAAAGCTAGTGCTTCCAAATAAACCTGTTGGACTCTAACCTGGTGTTGTGTGATTTTTAGCTCTATTTTTAGTGGTTAAGTTGAATAGTATAAACCTTGATATGCTCAGAATGTAGGGGAACTAAGTGGATATTTGATTAGGTTTAAATCATAGAAAGGAAACAGGGACGGTGAAGCGATGTACAGAGCATGAACACCTGAAGAGATCAGTGTATCAACTGGCCTGTTTTACTGCTTCATTTTAATGTAATACTAACAGGTTAGGTTGGAATTGAGAGTCCAGCCCTTGTGTATTCAGGAATGCATTGGAGAGAAATGTAAGTTCTTAATCAATTAAAATGGAGTATTTATCCAAATCTCATCTCGGCAGGGAGGTCATCCCACACTACCTTAGATTTTGATTCATTGTCGGATTAATGCAATTGTCAAAAAAGATCCCTCGGGATCTGCGTAAAATTAAAACTCAATCTCATGTGCAGAGCTCAACAACAGCTGGCAGTATAACTGAAGTTTGCCAATCCCATGTCACATTCAGTAAGAATCGACCTGAAATATATCATTGCAAATCACATTAACACATCCCAAAGGGTAAATGAGTCATTGGTCTCTGGCAAGCTAAGAACTTGGGAATTGCATTGTCATGGGCATTGTAAGTGAAAGAACAGAAGTAGCCTTGAGCCTCGTATCTGAGCATGATCCTTTGCAGTCTGTTCCAGCATGTACTGAAGTGCCTTCCATTATTCTATTACTAGAGTGAATGGATAAGATACAATTATAGGCCTTTGGGGCTCGACCTAATTCTAGATAGACCTTTCTGTGTGGGAGATTTATTGAGTTAAAGAAGATACCTGCTTTTAACCATTATAGCACCAACAAAACATCATGAAGTATCAATGATACAATTTAGAAACAACCATTCTTTTTGGTCAACATATAAAATGTTCCATGTCACTGTGAGCAAAGATTCAAGGTTTGTTACTTATTCGAATTTGGAAGGTTTATAGTCTATTAAAATTAGTGCAAAATCAAAACTAATGTCAAATTTGGTTTAGTAGTACTGTGTCAAGTTTGTCTCTCAGTTAGAAAGTCTCACATTCATAGACACAGCAGCATGGTGGCTCAGTGGTTAGCACTGCTGCCACAGCACCAGGGACTCCAAGCTGGATTCCAGCCTCGAGTGACTGTCTGTGGGGAGTATACTCATTCTCCCTGTGTCTGTGTGGGTTTGTTCCGGGTGCTCCAATTTACGCCCACAGTCCAAAGATGTGCAGGTTAGGTGGATTGGCCAATGCTGCAATGTCCAGGAATGTTCAGGGTCATTGGATTAGCCACGGGAAATGCAGGGATAGGGTGGGGATCTGACTCTGGGTGGGATGCATTTTGGAGGGTCAGTGCAGACTCAATGGGCTGAAAGGCCTCTCCCTGCATTGTAGGGATTCTATGACCCAATCCAGGCCCCTGGCACCAAGTTGAGGCTGACACCTCCATGTGGTATTGGGTGGCGCATCTCTTCAGAAAGACAAACTAAAATAAACATGCATCTATTCAATTGGATTTTGATCACCGAGTCAGGCAGAGTCTTCCCAGGCTATGAACAATGTGAGCTATGGTGAGGTGGCAAATTGGAAGAATTGCTTGAAAGGCCAAGTGAGGCTTTTCGCAAAGTCAGAAACAATAACTTGCATTTTTCAACAGAGTTCCCAACTTTTGAGAAGATTTGTAGCTCAGGTTGAGGTTCTAGATGTAGGTTTGCTCGCTGAGCTGGAAGGTTCATTTTCAGACGTTTCATCACCATATTAGGTAACATCTTCAGTGAGCCTCCAGATGAAGCACTGGTGGTATAGCCCGCTTTCTATTCATGTGTTTGGGTTTCCTTGGGTTGGTGATATCATTTCCTGTGGTGATGTCATTTCCTGATCGTTTTCTCAGGGGGTGGTAAATGAGATCCAAGTCAATGTGTTTGTTGATAGATTTCCGATTGGAATGCCATGTTTCTAGGAATTCTTGTGTGTGTCTCTGTTTGGCTTGTCCTAGGATGGATGTGTTGTCCTAGTTGAAGTGGTGTCCTTCCTCATCTGTATGTAAGGATATTAGTGAGAGTGGGTCATGTTGTTTTGTGGCAAGTTGATGTTCATGTATGCTGGCGGCTAGTTTCCTGCCTGTTTTCCCAATGTAATGTTTGTTACAGTTCTTGCAAGGAATTTTGTAAATGACATTAGTTTTGCTTGTTGTCTGGATAGGGTTTTTCAAGTTCATTAGCTGCTGCTTTAGTGTGTTAACTAGCCACAACTAACCACAAAATGACATGACCAACTCTCATTAGTATCCTTACACATGGATGATGAAGGACACCAATTCGACTGGGACAACACATCCATCCCAGAACAAGCCAAACAGAGATACGCATGAGAATTCCTGGAAGCATGGCATTCCAACCAGAACTCTATCAACAAACACATTGACTTGGATCCCATTTACCATCCTCTGAGAAAAAGAACAGGAAATGACATCATCAACCCAACGAAACTCAAACATATAAATAGAAAGCAAGCTCTACCACCAGTGCTTCATCCGGAGGCTCACTGAAGATGTTACCTAATATGATGACGAAACATCTGAAAATGAACCTTCCATCTCAGTGAGCAAACCTACATCCAGAGTTCCCAACATCAAGATAAGATTCTCACTAGTGAGCGGTGACAAGCCTACAATCGCATACATTCTTACCTAATCTCATCTCATGCTAGTTCCCACTGTCCCAGTTGCTGGATAGAAACTATTAATTTCCTCAGCTGACTGTTGATACATGGCAGTGATGTGTTCAGCAGCAATTGTTTCTGACTCTAAACTAGCTAAAACCCACTGAGGTGACAGTATCTGAGCTGGTTAAGGGTACAGGACTCAGTCTCTGGGACATCTGTGATCTTGTCCTCTGAAGTGGAGGAGGGAATGCTTTGCAGAGTGGCCATCTTTGTGGTGGCCTCTGTGAACATTCTGCCAGCTCTTGCAGGAGGTAAGAGAGCACGTTGCAAGCAAAGGATAGAACTTGTAGCAATTTAACAATATGCATCATGGGGGCAATGGAAACCGTGTGACAATGAACAACATGTCTTACTGACTTCTCGGGCATAGAGGTTTCTCCAGGTCTTTACTGGGAAAGCCACTATCTTCTGTTTGTAAGAGAGGTGTCAAATGTTAGGCACATTACCATCTGTTCAGCTCCCTAGTGCATTCATAGAATCCCTACAGTGCAGAGGCAGGCCATTTGATCCATTGAGTTCACACCGATCTTCCAAAGAGCACCCCACCCTGATCCATCCTACCCCTGTAGCCATGCATTTCCCATTGCTAATCCACCTAACTTGCACATCTCCAGGCTGTGGGTGAAAACCAGATGAAGCTCACACAAACTCAACATGGATAGCCCAAGGGGGGAATTGAACCCCATTCCCTGGCACTATGAGGCATCAGTGCTAACCACTGATCCACCATACTGCTCCAGCAATGGCTAGACATCAAACTTCTCCCTAGTTCTCAATGTGATTCACCTTTACTTTAACTCAATTCACAATGTGCTATTTATGTCAAATGAAGAGCTAGTCTGCTGCATCATCCTCTAGATTCCCAAGCTGTTACACAATGGACACAGCCACTTTGTGTCAAGCAAGGTGAAGGGAGTGAGTGTTGAGCATGTTGGATGGGGTGCCTATGGATGGTATTGTGCTTCTTGAGCATTATTAGGTCTGCAACTATTCAGGCAAGTGGAGAGATTTCCATCGCATTTTGACTTGCATCTCGTCGCTGGTGGATGGCTTTGAGAGACAGGAGGTGAGTTTCCTACCACAAAAAATACAGAGATGCAATTCCAGAATTACCTAAAACCTCAGTCTTGTCCAAATTGTTGACAAATTTTTAAAAAACCACTTGGATTGAAATGAAGACGTTAACATAGTAAAAGATCCTAACATGCTTCACAAGAGTATTGAAGAAGGGTTACACCCAAAACGTCGACTTCTGCACCTCCTGATGCTGCTTGGCTTGCTGTGTTCTTCCAGCCTCCTTCCTGTCTACTCACAAGAGCACTAGCTGCCAAAACATGGCTCTGAGGGAGATGAATTATTGGGAAAGAGACATAGCCAGATTTTACGAAAGATCTCCAAAAAGGAAAAGAGATGGAAGGGGACAGAGGGTTATGGAGAAGGGCTGGGGTGGGGAAGAGATAATTTTAGAATTTGGGCCTAAACAGATGAAGGTGAGTCATCCAACAGTACTGTAGAAAAACACAGGGGTGTGCAGGAGTTCGGAACTGATCTGAGAGAGAAAGCAATTTCTTTTGTTTCAATGTAAAATCAATCTTGCTTTAAAAGATATTGGCTTCTAAGACTTGTGCAAAGGGAATTAAAGAAGGTTCCCTGCTGCTTTGAGCAGAGGATTTGTGGATGACTCTGGTTCAAGTTCAGCAATCAGTTTCTCTTGAAAGAAAGAGTCTGTATGTAGGAAATCAAGGATAGTAATGGTGTCACTCCCTCCCCTGCTGTGGAACAATTCAGATGGGTTCAGAAAGGCTAGGAAGTATTAAATTACAATCAAAGCCCACGACAGAACAAAACTAAAAGTATTTCAGTGAATGACACTGCACTTTGCTGTAGGAAATATTTAAATGATTTCAAGAAAAGGTGCTATTAATATTGAAAACTATGAAAAAGGCAACAACTCTGAATTTCCTGATTGATTAGTTTTTGTACCATTAGGGAAAGTGCATATATTAAGGTGATACAGAGGCTTCACCTACTTAGAGAACATCAAATCAGAAAGATGTGGGGTGAATTTTACCAATCTTAAGAGATGGGCTCAGAGGGAGAATGATAGTAATCTATTGAGGGAATACGTCAATTGGTGAGTCCATGCCTTTATGTCATTTGGCATATTATAGGTGGTGTGGCTGAACCTAAGTACCACTGCTACAAGATGACAATGCCTCTCCTCGTTACCCTGAAATCATTCTCACACCCCTCAAATCACTCAGGTACACTTAATGTGGCTCAGACAATGTCAAGGAGAAAATGAGGACTGCAGATGCTGGAGATATGAGTCGAAACGTATGGTGTTGGAAAAGCACAGCAGGTCAGGCAGCATCCGAGGAGCAGGAGAATCAACATTGTGGGCATAAGCCCTTCATCAGTAATGTTGGAGGGTGGGGGAAGGGGGCTGAGAAACAAATAGGTGGGTGGAGGATGGGGCTGGGGCAAGGTAGCTGGGAAGACAATAGGTAGATGGATGTGGGGGTTGATGATGATTGGTCGGAGGAAAGGGTGGATCAGATAGGTGGGAAGAAAGATGGACAGGTCAGATAGTTCAAGAGGGCAATGCTGAGTTGGAGGGTTGGATCTAGGATGAGGTGGGGGAGGAGAGATGAGGAAACTGGTGAAGTCATCTTTGATGCCTTGTGGTTGGAGGGTCCCAAGGTGGAAGATGAGGCGTCCTTCCTTCAGGTGTCGGGTAGCTTGTGTTTGGTGGAGGAGGCCCAGAATTTGCATATCCTTGGCACAGTGGGAGGTGGGAGGTGGAGTTGAAGTGGTCAGCCACAGGGCAGTGGGTTTCAAGTAAATTTCAAGTAAACTTGCCCATCGGCTGGGGCTCCTTGGAATTCAAGTATCCTTTTCTTTCCCTTGCTGCCTCATCAGTAGCCATGTGCAGTAGTGTGGGAGAAAGTGAGGACTGCAGATGCTGGAGATCAGAGCTGAAAATGTGTTGCTGGAAAAACACAGCAGGTCAGGCAGCATCCAACAGCTAAGGGTACAGTAATCGCAGCCCATTTCACTGAAAAATGGGTCCGTTAACTCAGTTGGCTGGTTAGCTGGTTTGCAAAGCAGGCTGATGATAACAGTATAGGTTCAATTCCTGTGGTGGCTGAGATTACCATGAAGGGGTCTCCTTCTCAATCTCTCTTGCTGCCTGAGGAGTGGTGACCCTCAGACTAAACCACCACCAGCCGTCTCTCTCTCTCTCTCTGATGAGGGGATGGGACTGTAGCGAAGTTTATTTCACTGGGAAGTTAAGGTACCATTCTCAACAAAGATTGTTGGAATAGTACTGTTATTCTTTTATTTGATGTTGAGTGGTAGCTATAATAGCACATCTGACTCCTATCACTGCTGCTTTATGAGAACTAACAATTTATGGGCCAAACACCTCATGTCCTGATTGACAGTTGTTTAAAATATGGCCTTTTAAAGATACATGCATGTCAAATCAAAATGCCCCTTCTTTGCCCTGACCAAAAGTTTGCCATTAAAGAATGACATTATTAACATGATAACAAACCAAAATAGAATTGTGTGTGAATGTATTTTAACATAGAACAACAAAGTTAGAATTCAGTGGGGCAAATACATCATATCCTACTGCTGTGGATCATAAAATCATAGAATTCCTACAGTGTGGAAGGAGACATTCAGGCCAACACCAACCCCCACTATAACCCTGTATTTCCCATGGTTAATCCACCTAGACTGTACATCATTGGATACTACGGCAAATTTAGCATGGCCCATCCACCCGAGCCTGCACATCTTTGGACTGTGGAAAAAAAAACAGAGCTTCTGAAGGAAACCCACATAGACATGGGAAGAATATACAAAGCCCATAGGGTCATCCATGGGTGGTATTGAACCCAGATCCTCAGCACTGTGAGCCAGTAGTGCTAACCACTGAGCCACCATGCCACCCCAGCAAAGGCAATTGATAGTAGCTTATGATGCACCCCCTTAAATATGTCTGCACATCACATAAGGATGGGGATGGCAACTCAGGAGATGGTTATCGCAGTAGTTTGTTAATTTGTCACCACTGGTAAAATGACACATTTTTGATACTGGTGGTAGGACTTGTACCTTGTGGGATGAATCTGGCGATAGTTTTCAATTTATAAATTCAGATCCTGGTCTTCAAATGTTACCATAGCCAAACCCGCTTCTTATTTCTTGTAACCTCCTCTAAGAACCCCATGCCTTGGAGTGTCTTACTGGCAAAAGGTGCTAAAAGCACAGTAAAACAATAAGTCAAGGCATATGGTGATGGGACAGGGAAGTGGAACATCAACTTTGATCTTATTAAATGGGGCTGTATCGGTTATTTCTGTTCCTATTACATGAATCTTACATAAATGTAAATTATAACTTTTATAGTTAAATTTTGTCTTCAATTTTATGGCAGAACCTTTTTGGTTTTCAGTTTGAGAGCACATCTGTATCATATAATAAAAGCCAAAAGAACTGCAGATGTTGTCAATAAGAAACAAAAACATAAGTCTTTTGGAAAGGTCAGCAGTTTTGAGGAAGGGTCACTGGACCTGAAAAGTTAACTTTGACTTCCCTGCACAGATGTTGCCAGACATGCTGAGGTTTTCCAGCAATCTCTGTTTTTATATCATATAATCGTCCATCAATCAATACTTATTGTGTGTATGACGTTCTGTGAGCCTAGTATCTGAGCACTGAACAAGTTGTATTCATAATGGTAACATCAATCCAGTAAAGACCTCCAATAGGACTTTAGTAGCTTTAAAGATAGATGTCTCCTTCACCAAGCCCCAGCATGACAATTGCTCAATCTTTATGTTCTAGATTTCTACACTTTTCACATGGTGTTGAGTGGAGTACCAGAGGTTCTATGAGATATGTAAACCCTATCTCAAGCTCCTCTTCCTCTTTCCTTACATGATAGCCATTAATACTTTCCCCAATCTCAACATCTTGAAGATCAAGGGCAGAAGATGCAAGTGGATAGCATGACCCGTAAATTCCTGTCCAAGACCCTCACCATCCTACCCCAGATCTATGTCACTGCTCCTGCACTGTTGCGAGATCAAAGTGTGGGCACTCCCTTCATAACAGCACCATTGATGTCTCCATACCCTATGGTCTTGTCTTTATTTATTTACAGGTTGCAGGTGACATTGGCTCAGCCAGCATTTAGTGCCCATCCCTCATTGCCCTGAAGGCAGTTCAGAGACAATCTCATTTTAATTCAGGGCATTCCACAGGATTAGCTGGGGAATGTTAAACAAGGCTAACCCTGAAGAAAAAGGTAAAAACAATGACAGCAGATGCTGGAAACCAGATTCTGGATTAGTGGTGCTGGAAGAGCACAGCAGTTCAGGCAGCATCCAAGGAGCTTCGAAATCGACGTTTCGGGCAAAAGCCCTTCATTAGGAATAAAGGCAGTGAGCCTGGAGCGTGGAGAGATAAGCGAGAAGAGGGTG
>NC_057726.1:9138821-9275502 GCF_004010195.1 Chiloscyllium plagiosum
TATATCCCTGGTGGTGGGTTCTGTTTGGAGGTGGCGGAAATGTTGGCGGATGATTTGGTTTATGTGAAGGTTGGTAGGGTGGAAGGTGAGCACCAGGGGCGTTCTGTCCTTGTTACGGTTGGAGGGGTGGGGTCTGAGGGCGGAGGTGCGGGATGCAGATGAGGTAGAGATGAATTCAGTGAGGCAGGAGCTCCAATGCATCTCGTCTACACGCACCCATTGTACTCTATGCTACTTTCTCCCCACCCCCACCCTCCTCTCGCTTATCTCTCCACGCTTCAGGCTCACTGCCTTTATTCCTGATGAAGGGCTTTTGCCCGAAATGTCGATTTCGAAGCTCCTTGGATGCTGCCTGAACTGCTGTGCTCTTCCAGCACCACTAACCCGAAAGAAAAGTCAACCTCATTGCTATCACAATTAGGTCAGACCAGGTAAGGATATCAGATTTCCTTCCTTAAATTACTTCAGTGAATCACATGGATTTTTGCAACAATTGACTGTGGTTACACGGTTTCCAGATTTTTATTAAATTTGACCATGGCAGGATTTGACCCCATGACCTTAAAGCATGAACCTGGGCCCTTTTGGACTGGTTACTCCAGAAGCATGCCCATTACACTGTGCCTCCCCCTAGTGCAATGGCTCAAGAGGAAAACTCACCATGATCTTTTCAAGGGCAGTTTGGGATGGGCAACAATTGCTGGCCTATCAATGACACGCAACTGTGATCAAATAAATAAATAGTGCAGCATCTAACATAGAGGCGTGGAATGAGTCGGCAGAGAATGATGCAGTGAAATGAGATTTAATGTAAACCTGAAAATGAAACTGATTTTCCCTGCTCAAGCCACCTGTTTAGAATGAGCATGTGGGGAAAGAGGACTATATGAGAGAACAGCGTTGCACGACGCTGTGTGTGCAGACGTTAGCCTGGATGACTGGCTTGCATTGCAGAGTGATGGCAACAATGTGGGTTAAATTCCTCCACTTGAGAGGAGTGTGAAGAACATTCCTTCTCAATCTCATGCTTGCCTGAGGTCTGTTTAAACCACTGCCATTTGACTCAAATGAGAGAGTAGGGCCATGTTGAATCTGTCCTGACTAAGTACTGATGTAATTGAGAAGAGTTGCAGTATGTTAGAGTTGAGGAGCCTTACTTGGTAGAAAAAGGAGTAAGTATCCTCAAGGACAGTGGATATTCAGGCATTTGTATTCTGGAGAGAGGAGTTGAGAGTGTGGTGCTGGAAAAGCACAACAGGTCAGGCAGCATCCGAGGAGCAGGAGAGTCGACATTTTGGGCATAAGTCCTTTATCAGGAATTCCTGATGAATGGCTTATGCCCAAAGTGCCAATTTTCCTGCTCCTCGTATACTGCTTTACCTGCTATGTTTTTTCCAGCACTCTCGACTCTGATCTCCTCCATCTGTAATCCTCACTTTCTCTTAGCATTCTGGATATACTCAAGACTTAGCAAGTTTTGAGAATTTTGTAGCTCAGGTTGAAGTTCTGGATGTAGGTTTGCTCGCTGAGCTGGAAGGTTCATTTCCAGACGTTTCATCGCCCTACTAGGTGACATCTTCAGTGGGCTTCCAGGCGAAGCATTGCTGATAATTCCTGCTTTCTATTTATAGAAAGCCAAGCATATAAATAGAAAGCAGGAATTATCAGCAATGCTTCACCCAGAGGCCCACTGAAGATGTTACCTAGTAAGGTGACGAAATGTCTGAAAATGAAGCTTCCAGCTCACTGAGCAAATCTACATCCAGAGTACTCAAATTGGTATCACAAAGGGCAGATAGCAGTATTGGGGCTCAGCTAAGCAGGTCCTACGGCCTGGTATAATTATTCTGGTTTTCAAAAACCTAGCTGGGAATGCCTGCACCTCTGTTCTTTTCCCATGGAGCCGTGTTTTTAATCCCCCTTCAGGTTTTATTCAATTATCAATTCAAAGTTACAACTAGATGTGTTTTCACATCCTGAGAATATGTGCATTCCAGATTGCAATTGCTTATCTGAAAAGATGTTTCCTTCTGCCACCCCTCCTTCCTTTGTCTTTCATATAGAAGAACACTGCACAGGATCTGCTGGGAAATTTTAAACAAGGTGAGTGCTAAATGTTTTTGAAGGGTAGGGGTTAAGATGGATTTTAAAGGCAGGAAGAAGGGCAGAGGTATGCTTGAGATCAGTATTTGCTACCTGTTGGTGCTTTGGCTGAAAGCAATAATTCCTTCTCAGAATGTAATTTTCAACCTGACAGATCTTGATGTAATGGCTGACTGGGTGGTTCCCTGGATGAGATCCTGACCTTTTATCTCTGGGGCCTGGCTTCAATCTCAGCCCAGGCTGATGGAATGAAAATCCTCACTGTTAGCTGAATGACAAATAAGATTGGACAGTCTCAAGCCAGCTGTGGTGGACAAGATGCTGATGCAAGACTGCTTCTGATTGACTATCACAGTGCCATGTCATAGGCAGTAACTACAACATGACTAGTGAGACAAAAATACAAATCACGTGAGTTAAAAACTTGACAGGGTTTCAGATTTTGGGAGTTTCTGTATGTTTTCCACACAGCAAAGGTAACTGCAGGCAGGAAACAAACTTTTGGAACCACAATACCAAAGGAATCTGACAGCAGGTTACAAACACAAAAGCTTCATGCAGAAAGTTCAACTGTGCATTTTTAACTCAATCACAGAATTTCACTTCTACAAAAAGGGGCAGTATAGGTTCTCTGGTAACCACAATTGTGTATTGACGGCTAGAAAATCTGAATATGTTATGATGTTATTGTGTTACATCTATTAATTTGAATAGGTTTGGGTAATACTAACTTGCTTTTTATTCATTCACAGGATGAGGGTGTCAATAGCTGGACCAGCATTTATTGCCCATCTCTAATTGCCCAATCACATCACTGTGGGTCTGGAGTCATATGTAGGCCAAACCAGGTAAAGGTGGCAGTTTCCTTCCCTGAAGGCATTAGTGAACCTGATGGGTTTTTCTGACAATTGACTCATGGTCACCTTTAGACTCTTAATTCCAGATATTTATTGAATTCAAATTTCACCATCTACCTTGGCAGGCTTCAAACTTGGGTCCCCAAAACATTACTTGGGTCTCCAGATTACCCATCCAGAGGTAATGCCACTAAACCTTTGCCTCCCCTGCCTGTTACACAGACCATGTGAACCCGATTGGATAGAGATATAATTGAATATCATAAAAATCATTGAATCCCTACAGTGTGCAACCAGGTCATTTGGTGCATTGAGTCCACACGACCTTCCAAAGAACATCCCACCCAGACCCACTCAGTAACCCTCCAATTCCCCTGGCTAACCCACCCAGCCTGCACATCCTCAGAGACTATGAGCAATTTAGATTGGCCAATCCACCCAAACCTGTGCATCTTTGGACTGTGGGAAGAAACCCACACAGATGCAGGGAGAACGTGCAAACTCCACACAGACAGTCACCCAAGGCTGGAATTGAACCCAGAGTCCCTGATGCCGTGAGGTGACCGTGCACAACGTTTTGATTAGGAATCATTATCTGCAGAAATATTCATTAGAAGCTTGCTGTCAGTCAAATAAAGTAGAAAGCATTTGATCTTGCAGTAAAGATTTGAGCTGTATGACACTTTTTGAAGTGTGTACCTCCTATGCATGAATTAATATTCGAACAAAGAGACACATCCAGTGTAAGAGGAAATGAAGGGATAATTTCATCTCTCTTGCATTTCCACTGATTTCCCCAGTTGGGGCTGGCGAGTGTTATCACATTCCACACTTGAGTATACCATCTTCTGGTTCATGTTCAGCTGGATTTTTCTGGAGCCCAGAGGTAAGAATGGAGATGGGAGGAGGGTAAAACAAGGGAGGAGGGTAAGACATGGGAGGATATCTCCCCAAATGCAGCTCTGTTACCAGGAACATTTCCTGTCAGTGGGCTGTGAATAGATTCAACATAAGAAGTGGGCAGCCTTTTTTATTTGATTCGATTTGATTTGACTTATTATTATCAGGTGTACCTGGGTGGGGTGAAAAGTTTTGTTTTGTGTATAGTGCAGGCAGATCATGCCATACAAAGAGCATTAGGATAATAGAACAAGGTAAGGAATACAATGTTATGGCTGCAGAGAAGGTGCACAGAGAATGGAATCAACGTTGAATTTAAAATTTGAAAGGTCCATTCAGGAGTCAAATAACAGCTCTTCTTGAACGTGTGGTTAAGCTTTTCTATCTTCTGTCCAATGGAAGATGTTGGAAACAATTATAACCGGGTTCGGAGGGTCTTTGATTACGTTAGCTGCTTTCCCAAGGCAGGGGGAAGTATAAACAGAGTCAATGGATGGTAGGTTGCTTTATGTGATGGACTAGGTTGTGTTCACAACTTTTTGTAGTTTCTTACAGTCCTGGGTAGAGCAGTTGCCACACTAATCTGTGATGCATCTTGATAGAATGTTTTCCATGGTGCATCTATAAAAATTGGTCAGAGTCTTTACGGACATGTTGAATTTCCTTAGCCTCCTGAGGAAGTAGAGACATTGTTGTGCCTTCTTGACTGTAACGTCAATGTGGGTGGACCAGGACGGATTGTTGTTGATCATCACTTCCAACAACTTGACCATCTCTGCCTCAGCTCCATCAGTATTGACAGTGTCATGGACTCCAACTTGCTTCCTGAAGTCAATGACCAGATCCTTCATTTTACTGATGTCGATGGAGATATTGGAGTCTTTACACCATGAAACCAAGCACTCAATCTCTTTCCTGTATTCTGCCTCATCAATTCTTGAGATCTGAGCTACAAGGGTTAGTTAAGGCCCCTATGTGGGGTAATAAATGGGGCTTGTGGCATTATTCTGGGGGCATAGATCTCCACAGCGCAGAGGGCTCCAGCCTCTGGAGCTTTTAGAACAGAATTGAATTGAATTGAATTTATTGTCACGTACCGAGGCACAGTGAAAAGCTTTGTCTTGTGAGCAATACAGGCAGATCATGTAGTTAACTAGCATAGATAAGTAAATAAAGGTAAACAGCGGCAAAAAACAAAAACACAGGCACAAATGAATGCCAAGCATTTGTGAGTCCATTCAGTATTCTAACAACAATAGAGTAGAAACTGTTGTGAAACCGGCTGATGCGTGTGTTCAGACTTCTGTACCTTCTACCCGATGGGTTGTCAAAAAACATTGCCAAGGTGGGATGGATCTTTGAGAATGCTGGCAGCCTTTCCTTGACAATGGGCCTGGTAAATGGATTCTATAGATGGGAGATAGGCCTTTGTGATTGTCCGGGCCGAGTTCACCACTCTCTGTAACCAACTCCGATCTTGAAAGGTACAGTTGCCACACCAGGCAGAGACACATCCAGACAGAATGCTCTCGATGGCACACCAATAAAAGTTGGCAAGGGTATTTGCCATCATGCCAAATTTCCTCAGCTGCCTGAAGAAGAAGAGACGTTTTGGGCCTTTGTAACCAGTGCATCCACATGAAGAGCCCAAGAAAGCTTGTTGTGGGTGACTACCCCCAGGAGCTTGACACTCTCCACTTGTTCCACCTCTGTGCCGTTAATGTGTAGGGGGGCATGAGTAACATCTCACTGAAAGTCAATAATGAGTTCCTTGGTTTTGTCGGCATTGAGAGTTAGGTTGTTCTCAGTGCACCATTTTTCCAGCTCTTCCATACCAGCTGCAAAGGGCCCCTGTTTAAATGTTCCCTCTGCATTGAGTTTGGTGATTTGTTTGTTTCTTGTCCTTTCAACACATCTTCTATTCCCCCTCCATAGTTCTCCACCTTCAGCAACATGTGGCTGGCTCCTTATATTAATTAATTCAACATGTCATCCATTTTACTGCAGTTTAAAAATGCATCATTACAAGTGGTGATGTTATTGCAATGTGAACAGAAACACAGTTAAAAATCAGTCCCTCCAAATTTGTGTTACAACTTGCTTGCCCTGCTGGAAGCATAAGCAAAATGTTATTGATTTTGCTCCATTTCAGAAGTTGTGTAAACCTTGCAACATTTTTTTGTTGACCTTTCCTAAATTTATTGAAATAATATCTTTGTAAAATGAGCAGTGATCATTTCCAACATCCCCTGAAAGCAATGCTTAAATGCCTAGTTAATTATAATTTCTGCATCTTTTAACAAATTCAACTCGATGATAAAAATTATAAATACAGAGAACCCTCGATTATCCAGCTTTTGATTATCCGAATATCAGATTACCCTGAAAGATCGCAAGGTCCTGATGCTCGAATGAGCTAAGTTATCCGGCATTCAATTACCTGGAATTCGATTAACCAAACAAAATTCTGCCCACCTGTGTTTCCTCGGATAATCGAGGTGTCTCTGTGTATGTTGCTAGTGTAAAAGATGATTAAACCGAAAAGTAAGTCATTCAAATTTCTAATTTATTTAAGATATAACATATACGATTAATTCCATTTTGATACGTGTTGCTAATAAAAACTAAAATACTATTGTTCAGTTATTCATAAGTGAATTTTTTATTAATTCATGACCAGGGAAGAAGTGGGATTTGGTGTGTTGTTTAACCACTTTTTAAACAATGTTCATTTGAGGGATCCCTGGACCACCACAAACCCTGAGTGCAGTTTCACTTGATCATAGCCGAGACTTCCACTCATTAAAAATGACTTTGAAGAGGACATAATATGGTTGCTGATCATCGGGCAAGCTAAAACATCTGCATAGAATATACAAAACCGTGCTATTATTCATAATCAAAAGCCATGAATCTTGAGGATGCATTTAAAGTTTGCACCCCATTTTTACTTGCACCTGCATGATAACTTTACATACTGGAGACAAAAGGTTACCTTCTGAGTTGAAAGAGCCAAAGTAGCTAGACTCAATATATGCAATTAGGTAAAAACAAGGACTGCAGATGCTGGAAACCAGAGCCTAGATTAGAGTGATGCTGGAAAAGCACAGCAGGTCAGGCAGCATCTGAGGAGCAGGAAAATCGAAGTTTTGGGCAAAAGCCCTTCATCAGGAATAGAGGCAGGGTGCCTGCAGAGTGGAGAGATAAATGAGAGGGGGATGGGGGTGGGGAGAAAGTAGCATCGAGGACAATGGGGTAGGTGGGGGAAGGGGAAATGAGGAAACTGGTGAAATCCACATTGATGTCATGGGGTTGAAGTGTTCTGAGGCGGAAGATGAGGCATTCTTCCTCCAGGCATTGGGTGGTGAGGGAACGGTGATGGAGGAGGCCCAGGATCTGCATGTCCTTGGCAGAGTGGGAGGGGGATATATATGTAATTGAATAGAATAAAGATTTATTGTCTTCTGTACTTTTACATGAAAAATACAGTGAAAAGTTTCATAAGTTGCCATGGTACCGACATCAAAGACAGAAGTTATAGAGAAATAGAGTCATAGAGATGTACAGCATAGAAACAGACCCTTCCGTCCAACCCGTCCACGCTGACCAGATATCCCAACCCAATCTAGCCCCACCTGCCAGCACCCGACCCATATCCCTCCAAACCCTTCCTATTCATATACCCATCCAAATGCCTTTTAAATGTTGCAATTGTACCAGACTCCACCACTTCCTCTGGCAGCTCATTCCATACACGTACCGCCTTCTGCGTGAAAACGTTGCCCCGTAGGTCTCTTTTATATCTTTCCCCACTCACCTATGCCCTCTAGTTCTGGACTCCCTGACCCCAGCGAAAAGACTTTGTCTATTTATCCTATCCATGCTCCTCATAATTTTGTAAACCTCTATAAGGTCACCCCTCAGCCTCCGACGCTCCAGGGCAAAAGGCTCCAGCCTGTTCAGCCTCTCCCTATAGCTCAATTCCTCCAACCCTGGCAACATCCTTGTAAATCTTTTCTGAACCCTTTCAAGTTTCACAACATCTTTCCGATAGCTAGGAGACCAGAATTGTATGCAATATTCCAACAGTGGCCTAATCAATGTCCCGTACAGCCGCAACATTACCTCCCAACTTCAGTACTCAATACTCTGACCAATAAAGGAAAGCATACCAAATGCCTTCTTCACTATCCTATCTACCTGCGACTCCACTTTCAAGGAGCCAAGAACCTGCACACCAAGGTGTCTTTGTTCAGCAACACTCCCTAGGACCTTACCATTAAGTGTATACAATTTTTTTAAAAAGTAAAATTAAGACAAAGTTCATCACAGTTTAGTGAACAACTCATGGGCCTGCGGGAAGCTGATCAAGAAACAATGGAAAACCCTGAAGATGCAGCCAAGATATGGCTGCCAAGTCAGGCTGCTGGAATACTGGAGTTTGGAAACCTCTGCCAAAGAAGATCCCCATGCTGGCTCAAGACCAATGCTTCTCCACGAGACTGTCTGCTGGGCCACTGAAATACCCTGTTGTTGAAGATGAAGAAGGCTTCCATGCCGGGTGAAGAGCACCATGCTGGGACGAGACAGCCATAATGGGAGACTGCCACGTTGAGCGAAGATCACCTTTCTCCCCTTCAGGTGCCAGGGCCTCATTGTGGAGATGGATCCTCGGCCTAGCTTGTAGATCCAGGCCAGCAGAATCTGCCCGGGTCCTATTCCTTACTCACCGGGAGCCCCAGAGCTGGGGTGGACTGTGTCTCATTCATCCTAGTGTTATTGCCACTGCTGTCAGAGACATGGCCACTAAATATAAAAGTGATTAAGAATCAATGAAGCTCATGGATATGGAATTATAAGATCATACAATCGATACTTTGGAACATAGGAGCAGCAGGAGGCCTTTCAGACCATTGCGTGGCTGGCCATCTACATCACTGCCATTTGATTATATTATTTACAGCATGGACACAGGCCCTTCGGCCCAACAAGTCCACGCCAATGCGCAACCCACCCAGACCCATGCCACTACATTTATCCCTTCACCTAACAGTACAGGCAATTTAGCGTGGTCAATTCACCTAACCTGCACATTTTTTGGGGGACTGTGGGAGGAAACCCACTTAGACACATGGAGAATGTGCAAACTCCACACAATCAGTCGCCTGAGGCAGGAATTGAACCCAGGTCTCTGACGCTGTGAGGCAGCAGTGCTAACCACTGTGCCACCGTGCCGCCATATTCCTTAGTTTTTGGAACTAGAAACCTATCGATCTCTGTCTTGAAATTTCTTAATGACTGAGCTTCCAAAACTCATTGTGTTGGAGAATTTGAAAGATTTACCACTCTCTGACTGAAAAATCATACAGGCTAAAGAGAAAATGAAACAAAGAAGAAAGAAAACAAAGAAGAAAGAAAAACAGCAAAAGTAAAAAGAAGAGAAAAAAAAGCCAACATGAGTGATCAGGGCCAAGGCCCTGCCCTCTACTCTGCCATCATTTTGAAGCTTTTGGGCTATATTTCAGTAGTTGGCTTGTTACATGATCACAGCCGAGAGTAAGTGAGGACTGCAGATGCTGGAGATCAGAGTCGAGAATACGGTGCTGGAAAAGCACAGCAGGTCAGGCAGCATCCGAGAAGTAGGAGAGTCAACGTTTCGAGCAAACGCTGATTCTCCTGCTCCTTGGATGCTGCCTGACCTGCTTTGTTTTCCAGCACCAACTCTCGATATGCTCACAGCCACCATTTTAAGACAGCAGAGTCATTTCTAGTGTATGTCAGTCTCAGGGATTAAAGTCAAATGATCAAAATTCGACTACTTTAACCTTCAATTTTCTGACAATTATGAATTAGTGCAACACTGTGATGTTGGATCTTAAGGAACAGGACTCTCGGTTCGTAGGTTGTCAATACAGAGGTTTTATGCTACTTTTACAGATCCAGTTATTTTCTACAAGTCTGTTGTAGTTCACTCACATGAGTGTAGAACTCACAATGCAACAATATAGCATCTACAGTGTAATAAAAAAAAATTCCCAAGGCACTGCAAAGGATAACCTTCAAACTGTTTGCTCACAAAGAACCACACAAAATGATATTAGTGCAGGTGACCAAAACATTTGGTCAAAAGTAAAGGTCTAAAGTGAACTTTAAGGAAGGAAAGAGAGGTAGAGATGTTCTGAGAGAGAATTTCAGATATCAGGACCTCGTCAGTTACAGACAAGGCTACCTTTGATGGAGTTATTAAAATCAGTGATGCATAAAAATCCAGAAATCAAGTTATCTCAGAGGCTTGTTACGCTGGTGTGGTTAAAATATACTGACGACTATAATCTATAATTATAAAGTTATCTCACAGGAGCATTCTCATACTAAAATTGACACTATGTCACATAAAGAGCTGTGGCCAAAAGTTGACCATTGATTTATTCATGAACATTGAAAAGAAGCTGATGAAGTTTTAGAGCTAAAGGCTTGGGCAGCTGACGGCATGGCCATTAAATATCGAAGTGATTAAAACCAGGGAAACATCGATATGTTGGAACATAGGAGCAGCAGGAGGCCTTTCAGCCCATTGAGTGTGCTGTGCTGTTCTACATCATGGCTTTTCATCCACAGCAACGTTATATTCCTTAATGTTAGTAACTAGAAATCTATCGATCTCTGCCTTGAAATTACTTAATGACAGAGCTTCCAAAGCTCATTGTGGTGGAGAATTTGAAAGTTTTACCACTCTCTGAATGAAAAAGTTCCTTCTAATCTCAGTAATCTACTGTGAATTGTCTTTTACGTTCACACTGTGCCATCTGTCCCAGACACTACATACAGAAAAAACTTCCTCTCTATGTCCACTCTGTGAAGTATATTGTAAATTTACATGAGGTTGTTCTAAACTCCATAGAACAAAGACCTGGGAGTTGCAGTGGGGAAAGACCTGGTTCACTCAGTCTCTTTTCATAGAACAGCCACAGCATGCCAGTTTGGTGAATGTCCATTGTGTTTGTTCTATGGCTAATTCATTCTTCCTTAGGTAAGGGGTCCAGACTGAAGATAGTACTCCAGGTATGATCTCACCAACAGAATTGAGCCAAAATTTCTTTGCCCCGTACTCAAATTCTCTTCTGATAAAGTCAAACATATTGTTCGCCTTCCCAATTGCTTGCTGTATCTGCATGCTAGCTTTCACTATCGTATGATCAAGGCATCTAACTCATTGCTGATGAAGGCCTCATGCCTGAAACATCAACTCTCCCGTTCCTCGGATGCTGCCTCACCTGCTGCGCTTTTCCAGCACCACACTTTTCGAATCTAATTCACAGCAGGTCTGGCGGAAAACAGAATTAACATTTCAAGTCCAGTCCTGACAAAATGTTAACTTTGCTTTCTCTCTACAGATGTTAACAGACTTGCTGAGTCTCGCCAGCACTTTCTTTTCTTGTTTTTGAAGTTTGAGACACTATCAAACTAGGTGCCAACGTGGGTCAGTGAGCACATAAATGATGCTTGAAGCAAACTTGATTGAATGAATAAGTAAATGAGAATACCGTAGAGCTATGGAATCATAGAAATAATACAGCACAGAAGAGAGCTGTTTGGCCCATCTTGTCCATGCTAGCACCTGGATGCAATTTAAAATCACATCCTTCCCACATGATCCATTGCCCTACAGAACATGAGGTACAGATCCAGGTATTTTTTGAAAGAGTTTAAGACCCCTGACTCCACCAACAGCTCAAGCAGCAAATTCCAGACACCCACCATCCTCTGCTATAAACAGGCTTTCCTCACATCCAAACTAATCCTTCTGCCACTTAGCCTGAATCTATGAGTCCTGTTTTTTTTTAAACTCTCTGCACCCCTTATCATTTTGTATATTTCAATTTATGCAAGTAGCACATTTTTGGATGAGCTCAACCTTATGAAAAGTGCAAGGTACAAGGCCTTTAGTCAATTTGTGCACATGTATTCCTGAAGAAAGGCTTATGCCCGAAACATCGATTCTCCTGCTCCTTGGATGCTGCCTGACCTGCTGTGCTTGTCCAGCAACACATTTTTCAGCTCTGATCTCCAGCATCTGCAGAGCTCACTTTCTCCCACATGGATTTGGTACAGTATTGTAAAATGGCAATAGCTGTGGCAATTGCTTCAACTACTGTAACTAAGGAGATAAGTAGTTTTTAAAATGATTAGGGCTAAAGGTATAATAAAGTTTGAAGCCTGGAATCGACTGTGATACTAATGAATAAGCACTTCAAGGTTTTATATACAATCCTTTCTCCACTATTGAAACAAAGGGTTGTGCATGTTCGAAATTAAAGTGTTAACACCTCTAATAACAGGTTGAGGAGTATAACAAGGACATATTAAGCACTTGAATTGTGAATAGCGGTAATTTCTAGTAACTTAGTAACAGTGCATTTAATAAAAGACACAGTATTAAAGGGTGGATGTTACAAATACACATTACTAATGTAACTGACACTTCAGTGAGAATGGGAAAAATTGGGTGACTTTCAGTCTGTTATTTTTGGACCACCTTTGATAACAAGCACTCATTAAATTCACCTGAAAAGTCAAGCAATTTCTAAAACTAAGATGGCACTATTTCTGAAGAATCCTTCTCATCAATACATCACAGTGGTTTGAAAATATCCTCCTCTCATACCAATAATTCTCTTGTTAATCAAGTCAGTGACAAAATAACAATTAAACATTCTGCAAATTTACATCATCTGAGAAAAGAAGCAGAAAGTGCTAAATGTACTCAACAGGTCGATGGTATTCATGGAGACAGGAATCAAGATAATATTCCAGGTCCGTAACCTTTGATCAAAGTAGAAATGGATTAAATGAAGCAAGGAAGGGTGGAAGGCAAGAACATCAAAGTGGAAAAAGGTGTTCAGCTGAAAAGGTTTACATGCATGGTAATGGGAAACAATGGTGTAGTGCTAATGTCATTCAGGCTAGTGATTCAGAAATGCAGGCTAATTGGCTGAGGACAACACATTCATATCTGATCTCCTATTTGCTTCCTTCACTACTGTCAGATATAAGAAGGATTCTTCAGATGTTGGACCATCTTAATGTTAGAAATTGTTTTACCTTCCTAGGAGGAGTCCCAATCTCTCCTCAGAGCTGATGTTTGTCATTCCTGCAACCATTTTTGTGCACTTCTGCACTCCTTCCATTGCGTTCACACCTTTCCTATAATGTGCCGCCTAGAACTGTGCACACTACTCCATAAGGCATAACATATTGGAGCAGAATTAGGCTATTCAGCCTGAGTCTGCTCTGCCATTATATCATTGCTGATACGTTTCTCAACCGTATTCTCCTGCTTTCTCCATTAAGCGATGATTCCCTTACTGATCAAGAACCAATCTATCTCAGTCTGAAATACGCTCAATGACTTGATCTCCACAACCTTCTGTGGCAATGACTTACAAAGATTGACCACCCTCAACCTGAAGAAATTCCTTTATCCTGAGGCTGTGCCATCTGGTCCTAGTCTCTCTGATTCATGGAAACAACTTCTCCATGGCCACTCCATCTGGGCCTGTCACTATTCTGCCAGTTTCAATCGGATCTCCCGAAGAATTCCAAAGACCATCAAGTACAGGACCAGATTCCTCAACTGCTGCTTACATGACAAGCTCTTCATTCCCAGGATCGTTCTTGTAAATCTCCTCTGGGCCTCCTCCAACACTGGCACATCCTTTCTTAGATATGATGCTCAAACTGCTCACAATATTCCAAATGCAGTTTGACAGAGCCTAGCAGTACATCCCTGCTTTCATATTCTAGCCCTCTTGAAATGAAGGCTAACATTGCATTTGTCTTCCTAACAGCCAACTGAACTTGCATGTTAACTTGAAGAGACTCCTGAACTACGGCTCCCAAGTCTCTTGGTGCTTCAGATTTCTGAAGCCTTTCCCCATTTATGAAAATACTCTATACCATTATTCTTTCTTCCACTCCAGCTGAGGTACGCCATAAGTTCACATAATCACCTTGTTCTTGTATGCTCTGCCCCCATTTATAAAAACTCAGGATACTGTGTACTTCATTAGCTGCTCTCTTCATCTGTTCTGCTACCTTCGATGATCTTTACATGGATACGCCCATACACCTCTGCTCAGACTTCTGTCTTGATCTCCAGTTACGACATATCTGAACAATCCACCAACTTGTCTGTTTCCATTTGGAGTACCACATTATCCTTTTTGCAGTTTGTCATGTTTCCAAATTTTGTACCATCTTCAGACATTGAAATTAACCCCAGTGACCAGGGTCTAGATCATTAGGGTACTCAGGAAAAGTGAGAGTCCCAATTATAACTCCTGGGGAGTTCCACGATAAACCTTCATCCAGCACTAACAGTATTCATTGAGTCATAGAGATGTACAACACGGAAACAGACCCTTCAGTCCAACCCGTCCATGCTGACCAGATATCCCAACCCAATCTAGTCCCATCTGCCAGCACCCGGCCCATATCCCTCCAAACCCTTCCTAATTATTTTCCCATCCAAATGCCTTTTAAATGTTGCAATTGTACCAGCCTCCACCACTTCCTTTGGCAGCTCATTCCATACACGTACCACCCTCTGCGTGAAAAAGTTGCCCCTTAGGTCTCTTTTATATCTTGCCCCTCTCACCCTAAACCTATGTCCTCTAGTTCTGACTCCCCGATCCCAGGGAAAAGACTTTGTCTATTTATCCTATCTGTGCCTCTCATGATTTTGTAAACCTCTATAAGGTCACCCCTCAGCCTCCGACGCTCCATGGAAAACAGGCCCAGCCTCTCCATAGAGCTCAAATCCTCCAACCCTGGCAACATCCTTGTAAATCTTTTCTGAACCCTTTCAAGTTTCACAACATCCTTCCGATAGGAAGGAGACCAAAATTGCACACAATATTCCAACAGTGGCCTAACCAATGTCCTGTACAGCTGCAGCATGACCTCCCAACTCCTGAACTCAATATTCTGACTAATAAAGGAGAGCATACCAAACGCCTTCTTCACTATCCTATCTATACCCGAAGGGCCTGTTTCCACACTGTAAGTAATCAAATCATTTATGTAAATGACAAAAAATAGTGGACCCAGCACTGATCCTTGCGGCACTCCACTGGTCACAGGCCTCCACTCTGAGAAACAACCCTCCACAACCACCCTCTGTCTTCTAGCTTTGAGCCAGTTCTGTATCCAAGTGGTTAGTTCTCTCTGTATTACGTGAGATCTAACCTTGCTAATCAGCCTCTCATGGGGAATGTTGTCAAACGCCTTACTGATGTCCATATAGATCATATCTACCGCTCTGCCCTCATTAATCCTCTTTGTTATTTCTTCAAAAAACTCAATCAAGTTTGTGAGACATGATTTCCCACACACAAAGCCATGTTGACTATCCCAAATCAGTCTTTGCCTTTCCAAATACATGTACATCCCTGTCGCTCAGGATTCTCTCCAACAACTTGCCCAACACCAATGTCAGACTGACTGGTCTATAGTTCCCTGGCTTGTCCCTATCATTCTCTCTGCTTCATTGATCATTCTCTCTGCTTCATTGATCATTGTCTCTTCTTTTATCACTCAGCAATTTTATGTGCACATTCTACTGTCCCTTGCATCCCATGAACTCAATTCTTTTCTGATAAATTTGTTGCATGACACTTTATTGAAAGCCTTCCTAAAGTCCATGTACTGAAAAATGTGTTGCTGGAAAAGTGCAGCAGGTCAGGCAGCATCCAAGGAGCAGGAGAATCGACGTTGATCCTCCTGCTCCTTGGATGCTGCCTGACCTGCTGCACTTTTCCAGCAACACATTTTTCAGCTCTGATCTCCAGCATCTGCAGTCCTCACTTTCTCCTAAAGTCCATGTATACCATTACCCTTATTGACCCTTTCTGTTACCTCTTCAAAAAGTTCCAAGTTAGTTAAACAGGATTTCCCCTTATGAAATCCACAATGATTCTTTCAAAGAAACCCAATTTTTTCCATGTGTCTACTAATTGTAATTGTCTCTAGAAACAACCCCACTGTTGAGGTGAAACTGATTGGTTTGTTATTGCTGGGCTTATCCTTCTGACCTTGCTTGAACAAGGACATAATGTTTACTACAGGACTGAAGGAGCTGTACTACACTGTAATTTTCAACTCTCTGTCACCTCCCTGAGTCTTGAAGAAGTATGCCCAGTGCCACTATAATTTCCACTCTCACTTTGTTCAAGATCCTTACCTGTATTTCATTCAGTGCCTTATCAACCTTGTGTGGTGACAGTCTGTCAAACTCATCCTCCTTATCAGTTCTGAACTCTTGTAGTGATGGAGCTTCCTTCTCCATTATCACAGTTTAATGAACATCTAATTCATTGGTAGCATTGGATCCGGAACACAGTCCTTGTTATCCTAAACATCCGGAATTTTCACACAACTGGCATCTGTCATTTAAAAGAGATGCCAACGATCAGCTGCCCAATGCAGGAGTAGGGTTAGCAAGCAGTCAGACCCTGTAGAGGCCCCCACTGTGCTGGTCTGCTGCAGAGATCCTTTGGAGAGAGACTGTGATGTTTGTCTTTTTAACTTTGATTCTTGTTTTTCTGACCTATGACCTATACTGTGTGTAGCAGGAATGTTGCTTTTTTTTCTTCATTTCTCCAAGCTGTAACCAAGGATTGTATCTTGGTACCTCGTACCTAAGGTGATGCTTTTATGGCAGCTTATAAACGTTTCACTTCACTCACTTGAGTACATGTGACAATAAAGCTAATTCAATTCAGTTCAAGGGGAGTTTCAAATGCTTGGAACCCAGAGCTTTACTGTCTTGTAGATAGATACTTACAATGTAGAAACAGTCCCTTTGGCCCAACAAGTCCACACCGACCCTCTGAAGAGTAACCCACCCCCGTCTGACTAATTAATCTAACAATTATGGGCAATTTAGCATAGGCAATTCACCTGACCTGCACATCTTTGGAATGTGGGAGGAAACTGGAGCACCCGGAGGAAATCCATGCAGGCACAGGGAGAATGTGCAAACTCCACACAGACAGTCACCCAAGGCTGACATTGAACTTGGGACCCTGGCACTGTGAGGCAGCAGTGCCAACCACTGAGCAATCGTGCTGCCCTAAATTGGAAGGGAAGAATGTATCAAGTGCGATATTGAAACTAGTTTAAGACTTACTTTATTGATTAGGGTTAACTGATCACAGCTTTATATTTATGAGCGCTTCTGGCTGCTCATATTCGAAATGTGCATTAATTTTGTGGCAGCAAACAGTTGACTTTGCCCAGCCACCACTCAAATTTCTTATCCAACCAACAATGTAATATTACTCATGATTTGTCTCCATGCGTTATGTATTCTTATTATTAAAGTGTAAACATTGATGTCAAGGTCAGCATTCATTGGCCATCACTAATTGCTTTTGCACAGGGTAGTGGTGAACACATTTGCACACATTTCTATAGCAGCCTCAACAGTGTTTCTGAAAGAGTAAAGTCACCACAGTCCATTGTCTCAAAAAGAGAGGGAGAAATGACTGGTGGTGAGGTTAACCTTAGGGGCCCACATCACAGGTGAAGGATAACATGGGGAAGGCAGGACCTTAATGGTAACCTAAGCCACTTCAGGAATTGAACCTGTACTAATGGCATCACTTTGCCATTATAAACCAGCTGTCTACCCAACTGAGCTAACAAACTCTCTCCCTGAAGCGTGCCCTTTATTTAGTTAACTACTCAGCTATATTAACCAAATAACCTGCACGAGTCGCACAAGCAGATTAGTAACAATGTGAAACATTTGTGGTATGAAAGTCAAGTTCATGATTCACTGCTGGTGGTAGGGGAATGAGGGAGTCATATCCAAGATAAGAGAATAAAACACATTTTATAAATTAACACATTTTCTGATGTTTCAGCCATTTGCAACTCTTCCTATTTTTCAATGTCACTGTTTCTCAAACTCTTCTTCAAATAAGACAGCCACTGGCTGTTTTGTTTTTATTTCAGGTCTAGAATAATCTTTTGTAATTTTTTAACTTTTTTCTTGATCTGTCAATTAATTGTTTTTTAATATGGTGTCGAGAAATGCATATAATATTTCATGTGTAATCTCACCACAATCCTCTACATGTTTAATATAACTTCTTGGCTTTGCAAAGCTGTTCATCTAAAATTGAATCCATAATGTTGATTAATGAAACAGGAAATTAGCAGGAATACTCAGCAGGTCAAGCAGCATTCACACGGACAGAAAACAGTTAAAATTTCAGTTCAGTAAGTGTACAGTTCTGACAGAAACTGTGTATTTCAAATTATTTTTGTCTTTCCTTCAGATTTCCATTATCTGCAGTATTCTGCTTTGTGTCCTTTTGTTGCTTGTCTTAATGGTTATACTTCTATTGCAATTTCTATTTATATGTGAATTTTTACTTTTAAATTACTTTGCTTCTCCATGCGTTTTGGAATCTCCTCTCAAGGAATATGGGTTTCCTTAATTTTCTTACACAGTGCTCCATGTCACACTGAATTATATAAGTTAATTGTCCATGTACAAATTCATTAATTACAGCAAATAAATATTAAGCATGATACACCGAGAAGCACAATGTTCGACATAGTGGTAACAGTCTGTTCTTCATAGCAATAATGGAACGACGCTCTGTTTACTTAATATTTGTAACATTTTATAATATTAACTTTCAGTTCTGTTCCACTTACAACCACTTCACTTTCCACTGCAAGCAATTAATCATTCTCTCTTAGTCTTTGTTCAGAGGCTTTAATGGCCTGAAAATATTAAGCAGGTCTGACAGCATTTGCGAGAGAGAAGCAGATTTCAAGTTGACTTTTCTGACTGACAAACAAAGTTAAATACCAGACATATTTTATTCACAACAGTAAACGTGTCTTTATATTAACCCCACAGGTGTCTGCAGTCACCTCCTTGATGACAAGTGCTGGATTTAGTCACTGTGACTCTATGAACTTGTAATATTTTTTAAAGGAACTCCCTCACAGAGATAGGGGTATGGGCTCTAAAACTAGAGGTTTTGATGTTAGAAGGGAAAGATTTAAAAGGCACCTAAGGGGCAAGTCTTTCATGCAGAGGGGGTGGTGCATATATGGAATGAACTGCCAGAGGAAGTGGTGGAGGCTGGTACAATTACAACAAAATCATGAAGGGTACAGACAGGGTAGATAGAGATAAGCTTTTTTCCCAGGGTGAAGAATTCAATAACGAGAGGTCACGCTTTCAAGGTGAGACGCGAAAAGTTTAAGGAGGATACACACGGCAAGTACTTTACACCGAGGGTGGTGGGTGTCTGGAATGCGTTACCATGCCTGCCTCTACTATCTCTACCAGAGGTGATAGAGGCAGGCACGGTAGATTCATGGACAGATGCATGAGTAGGTGGGGAGCAGAGGGATACAGATGCTTAGGAATTGGGCAACAGATTTGGACAGTAGATTTGGATCGGCTCAGGCTTGGAGGGCTAAAGAGCCTGTTCCTGGGCTGTAAATTTTCTTTGTCCTTCTTTGTTCTATTTAAAAGGCATCTGGATGGGTATATGAATAGGAAGAGCTTAGAGGGATATGAGACAAATTCTGGCAAATGGGACTAGATCAGCATGGATGAGTTGGACAGCAGGGTCTGTTTCCATGCCCTCTGACTCTATGACTCAAAGTAAGCAACATCCATCTCTCTCTAAGTTGAAATCAAACTTCCAAAAATGGTCTTTTTAAAATACTTATGTACAACATTTTCATCGCATTATGGTAACATGAATTCTTTCTCTAGACGTCAGATGAGCTTTCCATACGACAGGACAGAAGTGATTGTAAAGTGATATAGAGTCATAGAGATGTACAGCACAGAAACAGACCCTTCAGTCCAACCTGTCCATGCTGACCAGATATCCCAACCCAATCTAGTCCCACCTGCCAGCACCTGGCCCATATCCCTCCAAACCCTTCCTATTCATATACCCATGTTGATGAGATTTGATGAAGGGCTTTCAGAGAAGGCTAGTTGGGGATGTATACATAGACATACAACAATATCAAAGCAGACATATATCAATATATACAGAACATAGATATGTGGGTGAATGAGTTGGTCCTCTGTTGTAAACAATTTTCAAAGCTTCCTAATGCAGACTACACTCATTAATTGAAAAATATTGAAAGTTCTGCTCCTTGGTTAAAACTGGTAAACAAAGAACTTGGAAGAGGTTCTCCAGCCAAAGCAATATTTCAATGGAACAAACAGGAAGAAGCTATTCTGAAGGAGCAGTATGGTCAGGGGACTCAGACTTAAATTAATGCCTGAAAGAACCAGAGGGGAGAGGAAGAGGGTTTTTTTTAATGCAGTGCCTTGTTATAAAGTCAAAGTGATATATAGCACGGAAACAGACCTTTTGGTCCAACTCGTCCATGCCGAACAGATATCCTAAATATATCTAGTCCCATTTGCTAGAACCTGGCCCATAACCCTTTAAACCCTTCCTATTCGCATACTCATCCAGATGCTTTTTAAATGTTGTAATTGTACCAGCCTCCACCACTTCCTCTGGCAGCTCATTCCGTACGCATACCACCCTCTGCATGAAAAAGTTGTTCCTCATGTACCTTTTAAATCTTTCTCCTGTCACCCTAAACCTATGCCCTTTAATTTTGGAGTCCTCTACCCCTGGGAAAGACCTTGTCTATTTACCCTATTCATGCCCCTAATGATTTTATAAACAACTATAAGATCACTCAGCCTCCAAATCTCCAGGAAAAAATAGCCCCAGCTTATTCAGTCTTTCCCGATAGCTCAAATCCTCCAAGCCTGGCAACATTCTTGTAAGCTTTTTGTGCACCCTTTCAAGTTTCACAACATCCTTCCTATAGCAGGAAGACCAGAACTGCATGCAGTATTCCAATAGTGACCTAACCAATGTCCTATACAGCTGCAACTCCTGTACTCAATGCACTGGCCAATAAAGGCAAGTGCATCAAATGTCTTCTTCACTATCTTATTTACCTGCAATTCTACTTTCAAGGAACCATCAACCTGTACTTTCTTTGTTCGTTAATACTCCCCAGGACCTTACCATAAGTGTGTAAGTCCTGCCCTGACTTGCCTTTCAAAAATGCAGTCTAAATTAAACTTCACCTGCCATTTATCAGCCCATTGGCCCATTTGATCAAGATCCTATCGTACTCTGAGGTAACCTTCTTCCCTGTCCACTACTCCTCCAATTTTGGTGTCATCTGCAAACTTACTAACCATAAGTCCTCAGTTCACATCCAAATCATTTATATAAATGACAAAAAGCAGTGACTTTTTGGCACACTGCTGGTCACAGTTCTCCAGTCTGAAAAGCAACCCTCCACCACCCTCCTCTATCACATAGCAGTTCTGTATCCAAATAGCTATTTCTCCATCTATTCCATGAGATATAATCCTTGCTAAACAGTCTACAATGAGGAACCTTTTCGAATTCCTTACTGAAACCCGTACAGATCATGTCTACCACGCTGCCCTCATGAAGCCTCATGAAACTTGAGAAAACTTAGTCAAGTTAATGAGACATGATTTCTCACGCACAAAGCCACGCTGACTATCCCTAATCAGTCCTTGCCATTCCAAATACATGTACATCCTGTCACATAGGACTCCCTCCAACAACTTGCCCACCACCGATGTCAGGCTCACTGGTCTCTAGTTCCCTGGCTTTTCCTCACCACCTGTCTTAAATAGTGGCACCGCGTTTTGTGATCTGCAATGCACTGACTAAACAGATTGTTGAGGGGATGGGATTATAGGAGCTATGGACAGAGATGCAACAGTATTTAACAAAGGCCTTTGGATACATCCTTGAGAGCAAAACTTTTGGAAAGCTTATGGAAAATGTATTCAGGGCTTGGATTATCTGCATAAGAGGCAGCAGCTGCAAAGACACAGTGACTCAAATAATCAACATCTGTACTCTATTATTGTGTGATAACATCCTGTGTATAAAGTGACTGGTTAGATTGGGAATAAGGCAGATTTTTGCACGGATTGCACATGAACAACAGGACATTTTCTGGACAGATATGTCTTTTGCTCTCGGTGGTTAGAGCAAAATGGGCTGAATGGTCTCCGTCAGTATTACCCAGTACCCGAACTCAATCCCACATATGACCAATATATGTGGCCTACAGAAACTAAACTGCTTGGGTTGAAAACTCTTTCCCTTCCTCTACACCTAACCTTTGCTGCCCAACATAGCAATTTATAAATGTTGACACATATTTCTCTTCTGAATGCTGACAACCAGAGAGCTTAATTATATCAATCTGACATTCAGGCATTAAATTGCAGCTAATTAGAACATCAAAAAAAACAGAGAGATTTGTCAGGAGAAATATGACTCATATTTTTAGGATCGTGTAGAACTGACAAATGGTTTGGGGGCAGCAGAGCAACAGCTTATGCTGTTGAGGTAAGTGACAGTTATTGGGCCATCTTCCAGGTGGGTCTGATTTAATTGCAGTAACGGACTCTGAGGTGTGTGACAAGCATGAACTGTAACACTCCTGAATCTGTTTTCTCTCTTAAGCTTGACTGTGTGCCAAACAAATCTTCTACGCTTCCAATAAGCATCACGGGAGCAGTCCGCCTCACACATTACCATTCGCCTTGGTTATAAAAGGAGAAGTGTTGCGAGATATGTTTATTAACCCCAGTGGGCTTTGTGCACTGTCATGTACAAACTTCAGGGGATTACAAGGCAATCACTAGAGCATCTTGATAATGTATAGGATATCCTCATATGCTTCCAAATGAGGAATTCAGATGTGGAATTCAGATGAATGCTTCTTAAAAGTGAAATGCAGACCAATGTTAATGCAACTCTCAAGGGTTGAAAGTCTGTCTTTAATAAAATTATTCACCCAACATGGGAAGAAACCTACCAGGAAATCATTAATAACAACAGATTCAATTTTGAGCACTACATATCCGAAAGGATGTCTTTGTCCTAAGAGACGGTATAGCGGAGCTTCAACAGAATTATACCAGTGGTCTTCACCTCAAAGGGGCTGGAGTACAAAAGGAGAATAAATTATGTGCAATTCTGCTCAGATATTATCTGAATTATGTCTTCAATTCTGGCTTCAAATACCATATGGTTTTGTCTGTCCAGATTCACAAAGCGAGGGTAAACCATTTCAAATGGACATTCTGATTGTATAGACCCAACTCACATTCTTTTGAGTAAAAAAGATTAAGGAATGATCTATTGAGGTGCTTAAGAAGTAAGGATTTGATTTACAGATAAAAAGGAGTTATTGACTTTGATGGGGCAACAAAGTACTATAGACTTAATATTGGACTTGGTCTTGCAATTATGAGGCTTATAAGATCAAAATGTTTTGGAACTGTGACCTTAATTTAAGTAAAATTAAAGGGGGCTTATGATCTGACAGCAATCTTAGGGAACTTGATTGTTTGTGATTAAAGGGAAACAAGGTTGTTTTCACTGGAAGGAATCTGCAATATGTTTACACTTGGAGATATTGGCAGTATTCTATGTGCGAGCAAAGGATAGTCTACAAGTCTATAACATCTTGGGAACATGTTCAGATTGTTGAGTATAAATATTGATGATTGAAACTGCATTTAGTTCAAAGCCGAAAGAGAATTGGGATCTCAAGCATTGGTGATTAGCATTTCAACCTGGATACAAGACCCTTACAATTCATGTTGCCATAGAAATGGGCTTTGAGAGGGAAAAGGTTTCAAAGATATTCATGTAAACTCATAGCCAAAGTCTGGAACAGAGAAAACATCGAGCGGCCAAAAGATTTTATGGTGATGTAGTGATTGAAATCAGGTGGATCTCATTAGCTACAAGATCCTTGATTGAGTTTGTTAACCTGGGCCAATCAGGGAGCCTTGACTGACTATATAACCAGGGGATTTAGAATCTCCTCAGTTCAGGGACTGATTCCACAGCCAGTGTACTGTGCATAAATAAATAAAGGGTGACTTGGTGACAGGATATCAGACTCTGTGCAGTTAGTTCAGATTCCATTTGCCTAAATATTGGCATAGGCTTACAGGACTGAAAAGACCAAATTAATCAGGCATTAAAATAAAACCTTACTGGAGGGAGGATCTGCAGTTTTGCTTACACCATGACTGACAATTATAGAGTCAGAAATGATCAAGCTGAGAAAGAAAAAAGAATACAAATAAATATTTGGGAGCTAAAAAAGAACTAAATTTGGACAAATTCTCAGAGATTTGAATACCTACTTAGTAGAAATGCAAAGCATACTTGTGAAATGTATTTTCTTTGCTTGCGACAAGAAAAAAAGAGAAAAAGTTTGATCAATGGTTGAAAGTATATGAACATTGTACTATATCAGTAGAGTGTTCAGTTTCTTCTTACAGTAAATGTTTGAAAATATGAAACCTTGTCATAACGTTATTGCTACCATTAACTGGAAGTTCAAATTTATCTTTTTAAAAATTGTCGGTCTTGACAGGGAACGGAGCATATGCTGATATTAGTGAATTTCATCACAGTGAAAATCTGGAGCTTACTTCACCCATAAAGCTATTAAGGCTGTATGTGCCGTATTATTGCAAAGAACTTAAAGCCATTATACCTTTAAGACAGCTAGATGACATCACAACATATGCTGATCTGGCATAAAATGTATCTATCCTACTCTCTGCACATCCAATCAGTTATACAGACAGGCAGCTAGTCAATTGCACATGACTTAATAACATTAAAGGTAGCGCGTAATGCAAACTCAGGGTTCTTGTGGCCCAATAGTAATGTTCCTGCCTCTCTGCCAACACACTGGGATTCAGACCCCACCTGCTCCAAAAGTGTGCTTTAACATGCCAGAACAAGTTGATTGCAAATACCTACATGTCAAATAAATGAGAATGGTCTAGGAAACGGTGGCTCAATGGTTAGCACTGCAGCCTCACAACACCAGAGACCTGGGTTCGATTCCAGCCTCGCATGACTGTCTGTGTGGAGTTTGCACATTCTCCCCGTGTCTGCATGGGTTTCCTCTGGGCTCTCCGGTTTCCTCCCACAGTCCAAAGATGTGCAGGTTAGGTGAGTTGGCTGTGCTAAATTATCCACAGTGTTCAGGGATGTGTATTATTCAGGGGAAATGTAGAATAATAGGATACAGTATTGGGTCTGGTGGGTGGGTACTCTCTGGAGGGCTTGTTGTCCAAATGACCTGTTTCCACATTGTTGGTGATTCTATGAAACCTGCAGCAACTCTGAAGGCCTGCTGTAGTGTAGCAGCATTGCCCCCAATTATGAGCCAAGCTGCTTGGGTTCAAGTATTACCTCTTCCAGAAAAGTGCAAGAGTACCTCTGAACAGGTTGATTAAAAAATATCTGTAATGCAAAATCTGTATGTAAGTCTGAGATGTTATATTAGTGCACATGGTTAGTTGTATACAGAATTCATGTTATCTGTCTAATAAGAACCTGAAACTCTGTGGTGAAAGTTATGTAGGCTAACATATAGAAAAGTGGGATTAATTGAATAACTACAGCCTGTACTTCTGTAACATAATTTCCATTCCTTTGTATTCCAACTCTTGAGATAAATATTCCATTGATCTTTTCTAAGTTTGAAACCCTAAAACATTTGATTTGTCCACAAATTCCTCAATCTCTCGACTTATCGCTTTACTTGCAGTATTAGCTTTCTTCAGACAATTGCACAGTTTCTCTCATTAAGGTTTGATGTCTGTTACCGTACTTCTCTGATGAGTTGCAGTCTGATGAGTCTAATGACAACCACCTGATAAAGGAGCATTGGTCTGAAAGCTAGTGCTTCCAAATAAAACTGTTGGACTGTAACCTGGTGTTGTGTGATTTTTAACTTTCCCTGATGAGCTCCTTTCCATAGTTTTATACTTTAAGGGCATTATCCAAATGCATTGTGTTGTTGAAAACAGTGAAGTTGTGTCTACTAATGTATCAGTTAAGCTTTTACTTCAGATTCACTGCAGTTATATTTCTTGATGCACATGTAACATAAGATGGCAACTAGCATAATGCACCTGCTCTCATCAAAGTGTTTGTGGAACAGTGGGAATGTCACTCGGCTAGTAATCCTGAGATTCCCAGATAATGGCCTGCAGAAATGGATTCATTTATGAAATTTGAATTCAGAGTCATACAGCATGGAAACAGACTCTTCAGTCCAACTCGTCCATGCCAACCAACTTTCCCAAACTAAGCTAGTCCTGTTTGCCTGCTTTTAGCCCTTGGCCCATATCCCTCTAAACCTTTTCACTGTCCACTTTTTAAAAAAATGTTGTAACTGTACCTGAATCTACCAATTCCTCTGGCAAGTTGCCCCTCAGGTCCCTGTTAAATCTTTCCTCTCTCACCTTAAACCTATGGCCTCTAGTTTTGGACTCCCCTACTTTGGGGAAAAGACCTTTGCTATTCACCTTCTCTTTGCCCTTCATGATTTTATAAACTACTATAAGGTCATCCCTCAGGCTCCAAGGCTCCAAGGAAAATGTCCCCAGCATCTCCTTATAAGCCAAATCATTGATGAATCTGGAATAATTAAAGCTTGTCTCAGTACTGATGCCATATCTCACATAATGTATGAGTGAAGTTTACCCTGTCTGGTATGTATGTGTCTCCACTGACTCTTACTGGTACGTTGAATTGGCTGAGCAAACCATTCCCTTCAAGAGATCTCCAGGACAGCTAACAATTGCTGACTTTTGCATTGAAGTCCACATCTCATGAAATAACAGATGCAACTATAAAAGAACACATAGTGATTGCAAGGTCGGCCAGGTAGATCGCGTAGAATATCAGTTCCCCGGTTGGGTCGTTCATCTGGTCCAATCAGGGAGTCCTGGCTGACAGATATACTCAGGAGTGTCAGGAGTTCTGTTCACTCTAGGAGCTGGTTTTGAGAGAGCTGAGTCAGTGTCTTCTACTGTACACGTGCAAATTAAGGGTGACTTGCTGACAGGATATTGGCATTCATAGAGTTATTTCAGAACAGGTAAGTGAAGCCCACTGATGTGCATTTACACAACAGGAGAGCAAAATTGACAGGACAATATGTAAAGAAGGAGGTTATTGATGGAGCTAAAAGAGTGATTTGAAGAACCTTGCATAATTTGTTGCTAACAATCTTTATTGTTTCCTGAATTTCCCCTCTCTCATTTCTCAACAGCAGAAAAACAAACAAACCAAAGGGAACATAGGGGATTTAAGCTTGACATGGAAAGTCAGCTCCAGGTATGAAAACATTGTGGCATTAGGCTTTTTCAGAGAAAGACCTATGAAGAATTTATAAAGCTTTGTAGCAGTGGGGGCATGAAAGGGAAAGAGTCAGCAGACTGTTTAAGAGTCCCAGTAGCATTAAGACTTCTAATGGGAAGACAATATGGTGTTTAAAAAGCATTTCATTTCAGGAATTGCAGTCTCCAAGGGCAGGATTGGACAGTGACTTAAAATACCCTGTGGCTTTTTCAATTTCAAGCAGGTTCAACTCCTGGAATGAAAAAGCATCTATTGGCTCAGAAAGGGACATATTCACAATGGTTTCAACACTGAATCCCCACTGACCCCAGCTGCATTCTCTGGGAACTGTTCAAGGGCTGGATTTTGCTTAAGGTTATGTTCTATCATGAAAGAAAGTTTTCATTTATTATGCACCTTTCAGGATCTCCCAAACTGAAGCAATCTGGGCGTAGATAGAGCTTTAGCAATCTGGGAATCAAGGGGTGTGAGGAACGGGCAGTCAAGCGAGACAGGGGTAAAAGCTCAACAATGTTCACAGTAAAAAATGGAGTAGGTTTGTGACACTGAATGGTCTTCTTCTACTTTATTTCCTGCATTATCTTCTTAAAAATGCTAATGATTAGGAAACCTGATGGTCAAGAACACATGGTGTGGTCAAACAGAATATCAACCTTCATTTCCTTCAAGAAGTCAAACAAAGAACTGCAGATGCGGGAAATCTAAAGCAGAAACAAAAAAAATAGAAACAGCTAGAGAAACTCAGCAGGTCTGGCAGCATGTTTGGAGAGAAAACAGAGTTAATGTTTCAAGTCTGGTGCCTCATCTTTAGAGGTCCATTTGTTTCCAACTATTTCTTGCATTTCCTTCAATGTGCCTATGCTGGTGTTAAGAGTGGGCAGGCCTCCTGGCCAGCCAGAATCTTGTGGTTGTTGTAGTGCAATTGCTTCCCAACATTAAAGGTCTCCACATGCAGGTCTATGTCATGAGCTGTATTCTGTGCCAAAGGCCCTTCCTGTTACAAGAAGCCAAAAGCAGAAGGATGACTATTAGAACTGTTACAATCGTAGTGAAAACAGTCTATCAATATTCAACTTTCATCTGGACTGATAAAATGGTTATCAGAAAGACCCTCCTGACCTGAAATGGCTGCTGTGATCACTTGACAATTAACCCCAGGCAGGCCACATGGTATACACAGAAACAGGCTGCCTCAGAATTCCCATTTTAATCATGTGAAACTCAGAGATGTGTCAAGAAATTCACATCACATGGTTTACCTACACTTGCAAAATAACCTCACCATGAAATGTTGCGTGCAAAGGATTCAGATTCAAGAAAACATTGGAGTTAGGCTTGAAATATACAAATGAACAATATTTCAGCAGCTTGGTTTGTGTGACAAAGAGGTAAACAGCAACATGAGCTGAATACAACAAGGAGACTGACATATCCTCTTTCCTTCTCCTTCCCTCCAAACTACAGACTTAGGCATTGGTTATCAAACAATAACAATCACTTACAAAGAACTCTGGGACATCGACAGCTTTGTCAATCCTAAGAAAATAGGATAGCAGTTAATGAGTTGAATCTCAAGCTGAGCTTGCCTGACTAACTGACTTTATAAAACTATAAACTACAACTGCCTTTACCTTCCTGTATCAAATGCCACGTTTTTTACAAGTTTAATTGCCTGTGGTTTGTGTTGGTGTTTAACGTTGCATTTATTTTTCACCAAATCATAAATTGCCATCCACTTTCACACAAGAACACCTTAGAATTAGTTCTACTTCATTTTATGATCTAGTTAACTATGATTAATGGAAGTGCATATCTACATGCTATTAAAAAAAATCATTAAGGTTGTTGCATCTGACTGAGATGGTGTTTAGAGAAAAACAGGGGATTGTTACCCCCTTACCATCTTTTCATAACATATTGCAAACAGGTAGAAGCCAATGTGCACATGGCTAGGGCTCACAGACATGATCAATGTGATAATAATCAGATAATCGGTTTTAGTGATATTGGTTCAGAATACATAGAAACTAGGGTGTAAGAGATAGCCCTCCCATGCTTTCCTCTTCAATATAGTAATTTCTACATTGTTATGTATCAGGCCAGATACCCTCAAAATATTTCAGGAAAGTAGCCCAGACCTTAACTTTGCAGGTGTACAGTGGATATTCCAGGAGTGATGCACTTGGTCAAACCATTTACTTTTAAACAAAACAATTTATTTACAAGATTACTGAAGGAAACACAAATAAAAGAGGACAGAATACTGAATAACTTAACCTATCCAAAACCTAACAGATTATCCCAACTTAATGATCCCAACCAACTACTTGCAACAAACCCCATAAACACCCCTTGGCACAAAAGGTAAAATTAAACCCAGGGTCTTGCAGGAGAGAAGGCAGGGAAAGATCAGTATGAACCTGTTTCTTTGGGTCCAGCAGCTTTTTCCACACGACTGCTAAAAACCAAACCAAACCAAACCCGAGTAAAGTTGGGCTGAGAGACCTGGCCACTCCCCTTTCTTTGCACAAGTGCTTTTTTTTTTCAAACATTTGAAAGTCTGCTGAGTTAGTATCTGTTAGCTGTAATCAAAATGCCCCTAAAACCCTTCAACTTAGACCTTTTGGAGTCTATGTCTTTTACAAACTCTCTGAAAAGAAAGCTAAGGACACCATAACCTTGTTAAAAGGAGCAACATTGTCACAACTTCCATCTGAGACGGCTGGTAAAGTCTCAGTTTGACATTTCATCCAATCAACTGAAGCTTCAACTGTGCTCAGTATTGCATTAGAGTATCAACCAAGGTTATGCATGCAATAGACTATGCAACAAATAACATAGTTCCTAACTCCCAAAGGCCTGTCTACCATATATAAGACATAAGTCAGAAATGTGATGAAATACTCCCCACTTGTCTGGGTGAATGCAGCTCCAACTTCATTCATGAAGCTTGATACCATCCAGGAAAAAAACCCAGCTCATTTGATTGGCACCACATCCACAAACTCCTTCTATCAATAACCCTCAGCAGCAACAGTGTGTACCATCTACAAGGCACTGCAGAATTTCATCAAGTCTCTTCAGACAGGATCTTCCAAACCCATGACCACTTCCACTTACAAGGACAAAGGCTGCAGATTATTGGGAACACCACCACCTGAAAGTTCCCCTCAAAGTGACTCACCACCCTGACTTGGAAACGTATTGCCATTCCTTCAAGGTTGTTGGCTCAAAATCCAAAAATTCTATCCATAACGACATTGTACATCTATATAAACCCAATGGACTGCAACCATCCAAGAAAGCAACTCACTCCCAACTTCTGAAGGACAACTACTCACAGGAGTGAATTTAACAAAAGGTTACACAGAATAAAAGTTAAACCAAGGGAAATAAAGTAACTAGATTCATACATGTCCTGGATACCAACAAATGATTAAAAATTCATCATCCAACTCACATCTCTATCTATTTATGAATGATTAGTTTTTAAAATGTCAGTTCATCATCTAGGCAGTCATTCTTGATCTGAAATATAGGAAGGCTTTGAAGTGCTAACTATAACATTAAGGTGTTTGATGCAACAGTTCTTTGAGCTCCATGTATAAACCTGAACAATCTGGAATAACACTGATAACACTCATGGTGCCTGTAGTAAGATGGCTGGTTCACAATCTTTTTGAAGTACCATTGCCATGCCATATAAATAAAAATGATCTGAAGCGTTATTTACATCTGCACTTCAGGTGTTCTGAGCTTGGTGTGTTGTTTCTCTTTAAGCTGTTCAAGCTTTGATGCGCAATGCTTCATTGTCACTGTGATTTATAGCTAAAAGAGACCAAATGTTATTATTCTATTGGCTCCAAGAATGTATTTGGAGGACGTTCATCTTGAGTAAATAATCGTGCTGCATTATAAGCTATCATGTGACAGAGATAAAAGGTACATCAAGGAATCTGATTCTTAAAGGAAGCTGATCTGCCTACTCACACTGTAAAAGGGTGGCATCCTTTCGGACTATCAGTGTTCATTAAATCAAAATCTGTAAGTAGTCTCTTCAGAATTCATCATCACCCATATTTACCAAAAAAAAACAGAATATTTGCTACATTCACCACATGCACTGCAGTAGTTCAAGGGGGCGGGTATTTTACCTGATGTGGGTACACTTATGTTGTCTCCTGTGACATAGGAAACTGGATATGGATAATGTGGTATTGAGGAATAAAATGGACATTTATAACAGCAAATGTTTGTGTATAAACTTTATGTTCATTCGGCATGTCAAGGTCTAGGCCAACATTAAGCTATTTGTTCACACAGAACAGCTTTCTTTTTGCAGTGTCATGCTTCATGTGATCTTGGAGTAAGATGGAGTATGTAATCTCTATATCCTCAGGTCATGTGCTTTAATTTGATATAATGAGCATGTTTTGTAAAGGTATACTGATATAATGGCTGATATTTTCTTTTTCCAATAATGTAAACTTGTCCCAAACAGATATATATGGTTGTACATAAGCATATTGGTCAATTGAATAATTTTACAAGCAGGTGAAACAGAGTTTACAAGATTAACATTTCAAACATTAATGTAATCACGTTATATGACCTGGGCTGATATTCAGATTTTAGTAATGTTTGCTTGTTCCAAATGTTTACATTTGGATTTCTAACTCTCACTCTCTGCATTGTTTTGGTAGATGTCTATTGGTTTACTTATAATGTTTCACTTCTATTCTCCTCTGTCCATGAGTAAGATTGTTCTGCATCTTGAAATGGTCAGCCTACTAGTTGCTGAACAATGTCATTTTCCCTTGACATCTGAGGATAGGTTATGCTGGGGTCAGTAATCCCTTTTCCACTGGTGTGATATGAAAATGCAGCAAACCTATTTGAAACTCTTTTTGGTTCCGCAACATTAAATGACCATTGATTTGGTAGTGCATATCTCATGATATGCTAGTTTAAACATAGTGGAATGAAAATGTGCTAAAGGTCATTTCCCCAGTTCGTAAACATATCATGAAATGGTTTTCCAGTGAACTGTGGTCCTTTGTTAGTCACTATCTATTCCAGATTATTGATTATTGAACTAAAAATTGAACTCTATGTCAGCAATGGTTGTGCTCACTGCTTTACTAAGATGTGAAATGATGGGAAATGTGGAGAAGCAATCTATCACAGGGGTGTAATCTTACCCAAGCATGGGTGAATGGGTCTGTTGCTACTTTCATCCAAGGAGTAGGAGTGTTTTTTCCTAGCGTAGAAATTCAATTATTTGGGGATGTGTGTTTAAGGTAAAAGGGGGGAAGTTTAAAGGAGATGTGAGAGGCATGTTTTTACACAGAGAATGGTAAGTGTCTGGAATGCAATGCCAGAGGAGCTGGTGGAGGCAAAAAATAGCAACATTTAAAAGGCATCTGAACTAATAAAAGAATAGGCAGGGAATAGAGGAATATGGACCGTGTAGTAGCAAAAGGTTTTTAGCATAGAAAGACATCATGTGTTGCCATAATGAGAGAGGGCTGAAGGGCCTCTTGCTGTGCTGTACTGTTCTTTGGAGATCTGGAGCATCATGTAAAAGGAGTTAATATATTTGTCAAGCCTTACAAGATGATGAATATCCTGATACACACCCAGGCCAGTGCACCAACTCACATGCTCACCATTTTGTGCGTTTAATATTCATGTATCTGGGATGCAAAATGGATTTACCATGTTGGCATCAGAGTGGTGCTGGAAAAGCACAGCAGGTCAGGCAGCATCAGGAATCCTGATGAAGGGCTTTTGCCTGAAACGTCGATTTTCCTGCTCCTCTGATGCTGCCTGAACTGCTGTGCTTTTCCAGCACCACTCTGATCTAAACTCTGGTTTCTAGCATCTGCAGTCCTCACTTTTGCCTTACTATATTGGCATGATGCTTTTGGGATTAGGATTTAATTTCTGTTGAGAATGACTTGCCACAATATACAAAGCCTACATCTGGCCTTTTCTCAGTTGCTCAATTGCTGGCCAGGTCAACATTTATTGCTCTAGGTAAGGGGTGGAAATTGAACCAGTCTTCTCAGGTACATCTTTAATATTCCAAGTTTTTTCAATTCTTGTAGCTGCTCATCTTTGGCATTCTTTAACTGCAAATGTTCCCACTAGCTGTGGCCAAAGTGTAAGAGATCCACCCTGACCTGCATCGCCGTGTAGAACCAAAGGAATACTTTGGTCTTCCTGTGAATTGGATGGTCTGTCAGCATGGAGAAAGTGAGGACTGCAGATGCTGGAGATCAGAGCTGAAAATGTGTTGCTGGAAAAGCGCAGCCGGTCAGGCAGCATCCAAGGAGCAGGAGAATCGAAGTTTTGGACATGAGCCCTTCTTCAGGAAGAAGGGCTCATGCCCGAAACATCGATTCTCCTGCTCCTTGGATGCTGCCTGGTGTGTCAGCATGTCAAATGTAACTATCCTGATTATTGGCTTCTACTCAACAGCAAACACTCATTCTTGCAAATTAGTGACTGATTCAATTGTGTGACTTATGGTTTGTTCCTCCACACTGAGAGTGGACTGAAAAGTGGCTATTTCAAGAGCAGTGCACACTGGTCATCCTACCATTGCTGGACATTTGGTAACTACCAGGGAGAACATTTTGGGAAGCCAAAACAAGTGATTCTGAAAATGCTTGGAATTGGTGATCCATTCAACACTGTTAGATGTTCTCTTGCTTTCGTAGGCTGTACAATAGATCACCACTTGCCAAGGCACATGTCTCTTGGGATATTTATTGATAAAATGCTCAAATAAGCTTCTGCGTTGATTTGTGATTTTTTAAGGTATGCCATCCTGCCTTTTTAGCATGTGATGCTAATGGTCACAAAAACTTCTGATCCCCATTTCCATAACAATTGTGTGTGAGTTAACATTGCAGAAAGCTTGGTCATTATCTGAACTTAACCTTTTACTTTGTTGACTTTGAACCTCGCTGATGTTTTTGCATTTAGTACTTTCCATGTAGTCCTTTCGTTGCTGCTGCTCTGCAGTGACCTTTTTTGTGTCTGGGATCTACCTTAGACTTGGAGAATGGATTTCTTGCTCATTTGATCCATTGTCCTGAGGTATCATTTAAAAAAAAATCAGGGAGTATCAGCATTGCTGACTAGTCCAGATTTATTGCTAATTCCTAATTGGCCTTGACAAGGGAATGAGCTGCCTTCTTAAACCTGTCACAATGTTGGTCTGGTACAAGGTTACTTTGCCCTTGAGTTTCTTTTTGCTGAGAGGGGGTAATTAGCCAGGGTCCATTGTGCCTGAAGTTTAAACAGTTCATTGGGGCCTTGTTGTTTACCTAGCAGATAGTGCTTCAGGCTAAATGCTTGAAAGGTCTTTTGAAAAAACTGGTATAGTCAAGGGGTCATGGCCAGCTCTCTCGCTGTGCAGTTCAGTTTAGTTCAGGAGTGAGTGAGTAAGAGTCAAAGGGGAAACTGGAAGCCTTCTCTCTGTCCTTGTGTCCTTATGATTTTGAACACTAAATTGTCTGCTGCTGTTTACTGTTTGTGCTAAAGGATGTGTGTATCGGGACTGTTGCAAGTATTTTCAGAACAGCGTTATCAAGTCGGGTTTGGATAGGATAAGTCATCTGGTGTTCTGTTTTCTGTTCTTTGCATTTCATTCCATAATTTTGTAAATAAATTTTGTTTTTTTATAACACTTGGCAGTCGACCCAGCTAATGTACTCCAGGAATACCCACTACACACTGAGCTAAACAAATAGCAAAGCTATGGTCTGGGCTACCTACCTAAAAACATTTTGAGGGGTCTGGCATAGTCCATGACAAGGTAAAAACAATGACTGCAGATGCTGGAAACCAGATTCTGGATTAGTAGTTCTGGAAGAGCACAGCAGTTCAGGCAGCATCCGAGGACAGGCAAAATCGACGTTTCCTGATGAAGGGCTTTTGCCCGAAACGTCGATTTTGCCTGTCCTCGGATGCTGCCTGAATTGCTGTGCTCTTCCAGCACCACTAATCCAGAATCCATAGTCCATGACAAACCAATACTCTAAAACTAGGGAGTGCCAGGACTTTGATTCTGTGACACTGTGCAATATATTCCCAAGTCAGGATGGTGAATGACTTGGGAGAAAATCTTACAAGTTATGGCTTTTCTGCTGCCTTATCCTTTCAGAAGGCATGGTCATGGGTTTGGAAGGTGCTGTTGAAAATGTGAATTGCTGGTGAATATTTGCAGTGTATCTTGTAGATGGTACACACTTTATTACTAAATGGGATGGAGAGAATGAATGTTCGAGTATGTATGCAACCAGATAAATAGGTTGCTTTGCTTTGAATGATTTCAAGCTTCTTGAGTGTTGGTGAAGCTGCACTTGTCCAGGCAAGATGTGATTATTCCATCCCCATCCTGATTTGTGCCTTGTTAGTTCTTATGATGCGGAGATGCTGGTGTTGAAATGGGGTGGACAAAATTAAAAATCACAGCAGGTCTGACAGCATCCGACGGGCAGGAAAATCGATGTTTCGGGCATAAGCCCTTCATCAGGAAGGGCCTATGCCCGCAACGTTGATTCACCTGCTCGTCAGATGCTGCCTGACCTGCTGTGCTTTTCCAGCACCACACTCTCAGCCTTGATCACCAGCATCTGCAGTTCTCATATTCTCAAAGTTAAAAATCACACAACATCAATTTATAGTCCAATAAGTTTATTTGGAAGCACCAGCTTTTGGACCGCTCTGAAGGCTAGTGTTTCCAAATAAACCTGGTGGACTATAACAGGGTGTTGTATGATTTTTATCTATGCTGATTATTGTCAGCTTCTGGGGACATTGGCAATATACACATTAACACATCACCTCCCTCCCATACAAGATCCTTGCCATCAACCAATACTGGTTCAGTTCTCTCTTAAAGGCAGAGATAGACTCATTGCATAAATGACATTCATTCCAGAGGCTTATGACTCTCTGAAGAAATAGAGCTCCCAAAATGCTGCTATTCTGACTTCTCCCAGCAATAAGGTCCAAATGCATGACTCCGGTCCCAACCCAATCTGTCACTCTCTTAGAAGCCTTGTGATCAACACTTTGAATTATGATAGTCACGGACTGTAAAACTTTGAAGAAATATCTGATAGTTCTTGTAAATGTGTTGCAGACAAATAACTTGGCTTATTGCACGCTGTCGCGATCGGATGACAGTCCAACTGGAACTGGCAGTATTTTTCCTGGTCCTAATTCACATTCAGAAGGAATTTGTACTTGTTCCAGATTTGCACATGTACCCCTGTCAATGATGGCTGCAAGTTATCCCTGTTCCTCTAATTTTCTGTGACAGATTCAGTGCATGCTTTAGCTGGCAGACTTGCAGCTGTGACCGAACCATTCTGAAGTCACTGCTCAAGGCTTCTTTACCTTGGACTACTGATAAATCTAAATTTAAACAGCAAAAGAAAAATAAATTGATATGCCTTCCAGTTTTTATTTTCTCATACCAAAGATTGTAATTACTGCGGTAACTGTCCCACTGTTCAGAGCGTTTCATTTTTTATTTGTTCAGTGGATGTAGCAAGACAACCTTTACTACCCCTCAGTACTTGTCCTGGGAATGTGATAATAGCAACATAATCTATTTGCTCACTCGACCAGTTGAAGCGGTAGATTGCCTTCTCTGAAAGACCATAACAAACTAGTTGAGTTTTTGCAATGTATTTGCAAATTTCACAGGTTGTCTGTCAGGCTCTAACCTACAGATAGTTGGGCTTCAACTGAATTCGCTTCCATTATTTACCAGATTCACTCTGAAGTTAGAAAACACATTCTTGTGGCTAATGCACACGACGCTATTGTCAATATGAACCCTCACTTTCAACAAGTACGAGTCAGAGAACCAGGAGTTTACAGTTGTACTTTAGGATGTCCTGCGGAATAATTATACAGTTGATTCAGATGTAACGCGATTGTTCCATTCTTTTTTGATCTCGCGTTATAAGAAACTGATTTAAACTAGTGGGGCTGGAATCATGTTATAGCCAATACAGGTCAGGAAAGTTTGCATTCCACAAATAACAGTCTAAAATCTTCAATCACATTAAAGCCAATTTGCATTGAAGAAGCATGTGTTACAGCAGAACTGACTGTATTGCAATATATATGAGGTGTAATGGTAACACTACATTCTGGACTCTGAGAGGAGGCAATCTGTGCTACAGTGTGGTATACTACCTCATTGTACATCAAACACAATATTTTAAATAAATTGAGCTTTGCTGAAACAGTCAGAGTCTGATGATAGTCATTCTTTGGTAAAGAAGGCCACAGTTACCAATGAGACTTCTAAAGTAGGATGCAAAAGGGGAACTCCAAATCACAAAATACTTGTTTGAGTATAATCTTATGAAATAAAAGCAAAAGTGTAGCTACTGGAAATCTAAAGCAAATGCAAAGAATGCTAGAGAAACTCAGCAGATCTCAGGGCAATTGAGGAGAGAAAAAGAGTTAACATTTTGAGTTTGTTCTGATTCTTCAATTATATCAAAAGATCGTACTGGACATGAAATGTTAACTTTGCTTGTTTCCCTATGCATGCTGTAAGATGATGATAATCCTGTACAATGCAGATTCCAAAAGGAAACTGAGTTTGATGGATCATGTTTTTATTTTTTACAATATTGCTTGTCCTGTGGGTAATAACTGAAACTTAGTCACACAATGCTGCAGATGTAATTCAAGAACTGAAAATAAGATTATCACACAAAAGCAAACATAATACGACTTTCTCTCTCTCTCTCAGAAATTTGGATAGATCTAAGGTCTTAACACAAAAAGTAAAACAAAGTTTCCATATGTTTTCCAACACTCATTCTACAGATACTCAAATCTGGAGAATTAATTCTTCTAACTCAGTTCTAATTTTTACTTCAATTTATTTTCTTGGACTGCTGAAAACATTTACAATTCTCCTCCAAATTCCAGTGCCATGAAACCTTCTCGATCTCATGATGGTCCACACATTTTCAGTTCTGATCACCACCATGGTTGACTGAGGTAGTGAACCGCACATCTGGCTCCACTATTCCTCATCACAAATGTTAAAGTTTAACTACTGAATTATCCAATTTTAACTAACTAATGAATTCTGCTGACAAAAATGTACACGCCAAGCTTTTCCCATTAACAAGAACATAACTATTTATTGTATCCAGCCAGGCAAGAGAATCAAGGACAGGATCAAAATAAATTGCTTTCAGTAAATTGTCAATAATGAGGACATTAATCGAATCAAAGAGTGACAAATCCCTCGGATCTGATGGCTTCCATCCACAGGTATTAAATGAGGTAGGAGAGTACATTGCTGATGCCCTAACCATTAACTTTCAGAGTTCCCAGGATTCAGGAGATGTATCTCTGGATTGGAAAATTGATCATGTCACTCTGCTCTTTAAGAAGGTTGATAGAGGGAAATCTGTCAATTACAAGCCAGTTAGGCTAACATCTGTGGTGGCAAAAATGAGTCTCTAATCAAACTTAGGGCAACTGTTCAAATTAAAAAAAAACAGTTCATCAAGGAGAGTTAGCACGGATTCATGAAGGTTAAGTCATGCCTGATACACTGAAGAATGTAATAAAGGGGTGACAAAGGTGGTGGAGAGAGGCAATTTGATGGATGTTGTTTCTCTGGACTTCCAGAAAGCTTTTGATAAAGTCCCACACAAGACACTGTTACCTAAGGCTGAAACCCATGGAATTAAGGGCAAATTACTGATGTGGGTAGGGAGTTGTTTGTGTACCAGGAAAGAGACATGTGTAATAATGGGTAAGTACTCAAACTCGGGGGACATGACAAGTGGTATCCAGAAGGGATGGATTGGGGTTGCAATTGTTTGCAACATTCAGTAACGACTTGGACAATGGCATTAAATGTCAAATTTGTTGAAAACTCAAAATTAGGCAGCATTGTAACACTGCTGATGACAGTGTAAAATTACAGCAGGATTATTGATAGATGAGGCAAATAGGTAAAGCTATGGCACATTGACTTAAATATAAATAAATGTAAGGTTATCCATTTCAAGCTACAAAAGGATGGATCAGGGTTTGTTTTCGAAGCTAAATACTGTGCAGGTCCAGTGAGATTCCAGGGTTTAGGAGCAATCGCCTCAAGTCTGTCTATAAACTCAACAGTATAGATCTTCCATTCATTAACATCACAAATCACAAATGTCCTGCAAGCATGTGACTGAGTCTCATTCCTTTAGGGAAATTATATATTTTGGTTATTGTTCCAGAAGACTTTTGACCTTACAGAACCAACAAAAATCCATTTATCTCTAGTTTAAAATATGAATTCTAAAATATTCTTCCATATAAAATATATGCACATTTAGAATTAGAATCCCTACAGTGTGGAAATGGGCCCTTTGGCCCAACAAGTGCACACAGACCCTCTATAGAGTAACCCACCCAGACCCATTCCCCTACCCTGTATTTGATCCTGACTAATGCATCAAACCTACACACTCCTGAACACTCTGGGCAACTTAGCATGGCTACTTCACCTAACCTGCACATCTTTGGACTGTGGAAGGAAACCGGAGGATCCAGAGGAAACCCATGCAGACACAGGGAGAATGTGAAAACTCCACACAGTCACTGGAGGCAGGAACTGAACCCAGTCCCTGGTGCTGTGTGGCAGCAGTGCTAACCACAGAGTCACTTTATTTATATTTATTTATACCTATCACAAGAGAAAGACAGGTAGTATTTTAAGACAAAGAACTTTTACCAAATATCGTGGTCCAAACTTTCCACAAAAATGTTTCCAGATTTTCACACAAAAATGCAAGAACTGCAGAGGCTTAAAATCAGAAATAAAAAGAGGAATTGCTGGAACAACTCAGTGGCTCTGGCAACCTCTGGGAAGAGAAATCAGAGTTCACATTTTGGGTCGAATGACCAGAGTCCTGAAGAAGGGTCATCGGACCTAAAACTAGCTCTGACTTCTCTCCACGGATGAGCTTTTCCATCAGTTTCTGTTTCTGTTCCAGATTTTCACAACCTTTCATGTGAAAAGTGCTTCCTGAATTCTAATTAAATGGCTCGTTCTAAATTTAAGATTATGCGCCATTGTTATTCATTTCCCAAAACAGAAAACTACTTTCTCTATATCTACCATATTGAAAACATGCAGCATCTTGTTGATGTCAGTCAGATTTCTCATCATTCTTCAGCACTTAAAGGAATGCGAAACAAGTTTTTATAACATCTTCATAATGTAATCCCTAAGGATGCATGATATCCCAGTGAATCTGCCCAATGTGTAAAAAAGCCTTTAAAATATATTCAGAACAATGTAAAGTACTTTTACACAACTCGAGGTATCCGAGAGCATTAGTAAAGGCAAAACTCTACTGCAGCAACTACTACACATAGAATCATGGAATCCCTACAGTGTGCAAGCAGGTCATTTGGCCCATCAAGTCCACACTGACCCTCTGAAGAGCACCCACCCAGACCCATATACCCTACCCTATCCCTGTAACTCAACATTTCCCATGGCTAATCCATCTAGCCTGCACATTCCTGGACATTATGGGTAACTTAGCATGGCCAATCCACTTACCCTACACATCGTTGGACTGTGGGAGCAACTGGAGCACCCGGAGGAAACCCGCACAGACATGGGGAGAATGTGCAAACTCCACATAGACAATTGCCAGAGGGTGAAATTGAACCCATGTAAACGTGGTACTATTGGTGGTGGACGGGATCACATCTGTAACTAACCTTTGGAGCAATAAAGGGTTTGAAAGGATTAATGTCTTGAACACAGCGAGTTACACCACCAAATGTGATTGGTGTAAGAGATCATCAAGCAATAGAGATTCAGGAGAGAAAAGTATTGTGGCTTCAGTAGCAATAACCCTTTTATTCCCGAGAGTGGAGAGTAAAAGATCGTGAGTATTGAGCTACTCCACCTCTAGAATTTCCCATTTTGAAAAGGAAAAAAAGTCTTCAGAGATATTGAAAGGATGAATCCTCAAATGATGAATGAAACATTGAGAATCATATGTTCACAACTTAATATTGCCATCAAAGTGTCAAAACAATTTGGAAGGGAACTGCAGGAAAACATTGCATTGATATCATAATCTGGTCCGGTGGAAGAAGTGATTTTTAGTTGTTCCTTCTCCACCTGTAATATTGTGGCTTGTCTTCACTCTTTGTGTATGTTTGGGATTTTTCTAAAATGGGTAGAATTTTTTCAGATTTTACTTAAGGATTTTAAACTCGTTTACAAGATTAGGTTCATAGATTTATGCATAGAATGAGCAGATTATTTAATGAGGCAAGACTAGAAAGTTTAGACCTGTATCCTATGGGTGGCACGGTGGTTAGCACTGCTGCCTCACAGCGCTAGAGACCTGGGTTCAATTCCCGCTTCAGGTGACTGACTGTGTGGAGTTTGCACATTCTCCCCGTGTCTGCGTGGGTTTTTTCCGGGTGCTCCGGTTTCCTCCCACAGTCCAAAGATGTGCAGGTTAGATTAATTGACTATGCTAAATTGCCCATAGTGTTAGGTGTAGGGTGGGTGTGGACTTGTTGGGCCAAAGGGCCTGTTTCCACACTGTAAGTAATCTAATCTAGAAGAGGCAGAAATGATTTAATTGAAACATATAAGATCCTGGGGGGACTTGACCGGATGTATATGAAAAGTATTTTGAGGGAGAATCTAGAACTAGGGGTCATAGTTTAAAAGTAAGTGGTCTGCTATTTCATACAGAGATGAGGAAACATTTTCTTCCCTCACAGAGAGTTGGGAGACTTTGAAATCCCCATGCTTGACAGGCAGAGGATACAAAATCTTTAAATATTTTTATGGCAGAGATAAATAGATTCTTGATTACTGAAGGGATGAAAGATTATCCGGGACATACAGGAATAGGATGTGGAGGTTAAAATCAGATCAGCCACGATTTTCTTGAATGACAGAGCGGGCTTGAAAGGCTGACCAGCTCACTCTTATTCTTTGTTTGTATGTTAAGCTCTGTAGAGTTATAAATTAGTAAAAAGCCATTTCTGCCAATTTGTTCGCAATAAATATCTGTTTTCCTGTTGAACACAGAAAGCTGATGAGTGTGTTCTTTTAACCTGGTTTGGTCAGTCAGGATATTTGGTGAATTTGAATGGTTTGATTAAACTTTGTCACGTTCGTGACAACTCCGCGAATAGCTGGGATAATTTCTAACACTCTACCCCAGTGAGTCATGACAGTGCTCAGTCCTGTTGAAGCCTCAGAAATCTGTCCAAACTGTGTGACCCAAATACATCATGTTCTACACTACCCTTAGTTTTTAATAAGAATTGAAAATTCTCTTTGTAAGTGCTCAATCAGCATGAAACTGAATATTCTGACCTGCAGTATTTACTCTCTAATTCAACTCTTAGAAATCTCCTTTCAGACTCATCCTTTCAAGCCCATGTTTATTCCATATTTCCTCAAAACTCTGAACTCAACCTGCCTTCTAGCTCTCAGCACCACTCCTTCAGAACTTGAAAGTTTGCCTTGTCTCCTGGTGAACTGCACAGATGTTACAAACATGTGAGGAATCCTTCCCAGAATTTTATTTTAGAAGTATATAAGAACAGATGATATAGGAGCAGGAGGGGGCCATTGTATTCGCATCTAATGTGTTCCAAAAGGACGCCTGAGAATGAACTAATGAGGAGAAAGAGACGATGGATATACGCATACTGAGTAACTAAGGTTTGAATGCCTCTGCACTGTTTCTCGACCCCTTCCCCTCTATTAGTAATCTGCAATGCCCTTAACAGGCTTTACAGGTAAATTAATTAACTTGAAAACATGTATGGTTAACTGATGGTAGTTATTAGATGAAAATGAGAGATGTGGAGATGGAAAAAGTTTTGCTCTTTGTGATAACACTTTTGGATATGACCCAAAAAAAGGACTTGAATGAGAAACTTCTGATAGTGTCATTGCCTCTGAGCCAAGAGGTTTCTCATAGCATGATTGGGTAAGTTAGTAATTTTAAAAAGAAGGGGTGAATGAATATTGGTGTCTTGGTGATGGGTGAAAAGTCATTCTGTTGCATGTGATAACGTTTCTGCACATTGTAAAACTATCCTCCCTCGGCTGATGGGCGGGGGATGAATCAGTACTCTTCCATGTTGAACAATAATTGGAGATGTGGCAGATGTTTCTGTTAACTAGCCTATATTTTCTGCTTTCTCTCTCCCTCTGTCTGTCCCTATTTGAATAGTAGAAGCTATTCTTAAACAAATTACAGCAGGATACTTGTTCAAGGTAATCAAGCAGAATCGACATTGTTTTATGAAAAGGAAATCTTGTTTAAACAGTTTATTTGAGTTCTTTGAGGAGGTTACATGTTTGCATCTTGAAGGGGAACTACTGGATGCACTGTACTTAGAATTCCAACAGGCATTTGACAAGTTGAAGTATCAAAGGTTATTGCAGTCAAGAAACGCTCATGGTGCAGGAATGCATTTGACATAGAAAGAAGATTGGCTGACTAACAGGAAGTAGACACATGGTATAAATGGGTCTTTTTCAGTTTAGCTACATGTAACAAGTGGTGTGCCACAGGGATCAATGCTGTGACCTTACTGTTTCCAATTAGTATAAATGATTTAGATGAAGGGATGCAAAGTGTGATTGTCAAATTTGCTGATGACTCAAAGATAGGTAGGAAAGGAAGTTGTGAAGAGGGCACAAAAGAGTTATAAAAATATATTAATAAGTTACGTAAGTACGCACAATGTAGCAATGGGCGGCACAGTGGCTCAGTGGTTAGCACTGCAGCCTCACAGCAGCAGGGACCTGGGTTCAATTCCAGCCTCGAGCAACAGTCTGTGTGGAGTTTGCACATTCTCCCCGTGTCTGCTAAGTTTCCTCCGGTTTCCTCCCAGGTTAGGTGGATTGGCCATGCTAAATTGCCTGTAGTGTTAAGTGTATTAGTCAGAGGAAATAAGGGAATGGGTCTAGGTGGGTTACTCTTCGGTGGGTTGATGTCGAGTTGCTGGGCTAAAGGTCCTGTTTCCACACTGTAAGGGTTCTGAGTTCTAAATGTATGATGTAGAAAGATGTAAAATTGCCCATTTTGACAGGAAAAATTGCACTCAATTTGAAGAGTGGGAGATTGCAGAGGAATCTGGGTATCATAGATTCCTAAAGTTATAAAGATGTATAGTATGGAAACAGACCCTTTGGTCCAACTTGCCCATGTCAAACAGATATTTGAGATAAAACCAGTCCCATTTGCCAGCACTTGCCCCTTTTCCCTCTAAACCCTTCCTATTCATAAACCCATCCGATGCCTTTTAAATGCTGTAATTGTACCAGCCTCCACTGCTTCTTCTATCAGCTCATTCCATACACATACCACCCTCTCTAAAGTGGGCCAATCTACCTGACCTGCACACCTTTGGATTGTGGGAGGAAACCAGAGCACTCGGAGGAAACCCACGTAGACACGGGGAGAATGTGCAAACTCCACACAGACAGTTGATTGAGGCTGGAATCAAACCCGAGTCCCTGGCGCTGTGAGGTTGCAGTGTTAACCACTGAGCCACCGTGCTGCCTATCACTACATCCTTGCTTACTTACGTTAGTAAGTTGCCCCTTAAGTGCCTTTTAAATCTTTCCCTTCTCATCTTAAACCTATCCCCTCTAGTTTTGGACTCCTCCTCCCCTGTGAAAAGACCTTGTCTATTTACCCTATCCATACCCCTCATGATTTTATAAACTTCTATGAGCTCACCCCTCAGTGTCCGATGCTCCAGGGAAAACAGCCCCAGCCTATTCAGCATCTCCCTGTAGCTCAAACCCTCCAACCCTGGCAACATCGTTGTAAATCTTTTCTGAACTCTTTCAAGTTTTGCAACATCCTTCCTATAGCAGGGAGGCCAGAATTGAATGCAATATTCCAAAAGTGGCCTAACCAATGTCCCAAACAGCCACAACATGACCTCCCAATTGCTTTCCTCAATGCACTGACAAACAAAGGCAAGCATACCAAATGCCTTCTTCACGATCCTATCTACCTGCACCTTCACTTTTAAGGAACAATGAACCTGCACTTTCTTTGCTCAGCATCACTCCCCAGGACCTTACCATTAAGCATCATCTTGCATGAATTTTTATTTATTCACTCATGGGACATGGGCATGGGCTGGCTGGACCAGCATTTATTGTCTGCCCCTAGTTGCCTTTGAGAAGGTGGTGGTCAGCTCTCTTTTTGAACCACTGCAGTTTGACTCACAATGTCCTTAGAAGAGGAATTCCAATATTTTGACCCAACTACAATGATGGAATGTATTTCCCCAAGTCAGAATGGGAGTGAATTGATAAAGTTTAGTGTGTAGATAAAGCAAGCAATAAGGAGTGCTAATGGTATGTTATCACTTATCATGAGGGGGTTTAAGTACATAAGTAGGGAGGTAACACTCCAGCTATACAGAGCACTGGTTGCAATCCATCCATACTGTGCACAGTATTGGTCAGTTTATTTAAGAAACAATATAAATGAGTAGAAACAGTTAAGGGAAGGTTTACTCATCTAATACCTGAAATGTTTGAGGAGAAAGTGAGGTCTGCAGATGCTGGAGATCAGAGATGGAAATGTGTTGCTGGAAAAGCGCAGCAGGTCAGGCAGCATCTAGGGAACAGGAGAATCGACGTTTCGGGCATTAGCCTGAAGAAGGGCTAATGCCCGAAACGTCGATTCTCCTGTTCCCTAGATGCTGCCTGACCTGCTGCGCTTTTCCAGCAACACATTTCCATATCTAATACCTGAAATGGACAGGTTGGGGAAAAGTTAAGTCAGGCCAAACTTGTAGCTGCTGGAGTTCAGAAGAGTAAAATACAACTTAATAGAAATATATACCATGAGAGGTGTTGGCAGCATAGATAGGGAGAGGATATTTCTTCCTTAAGAAAATCTGGGAATCAATGTTTAAAAATTATGGGTCTCCTATTTAAAACAGAAATTATGCAGTTTTTTTTCCTGAGTGGCAAGAGATTTTGGAGATCTAGTCCTGAAATAATGATGTTGGAACTAGAGACTTTGAATATTTTTAAAAGGAGAGGTTTATAGAGTTCGATGAAGCAAAAGAATGAAATGTTATCAGGGCTAGGTGTGAATGACGATTTGAGGTTACAATCAATTTACAATCCCTTGGGATTATTATCTTGCTGAAGGTCTAATTTAGAGTAAACAATTCACGTGTAGTAGTTTAGATTAGATTAGATTCCCTACCGTGTGGAAACAGGCCCTTCGGCCCAACAAGTCCACACCGGCCCTCCGAAGAGTAACCCACCCAGACCCACTTCCCTCTGACTAATGCACCTACCAGTATGGGCAATTTCTCATGGCCAATCCACCCTAACCTGCACATCTTTGGACTGTGGGAGGAAACCGCAGCACCCGGAGGAAACCCACGTAGACACGGGGAGAATGTGCAAACTCCACACAGACAATCACCCCCGAGGCTGGAAGGTTCTCACACCTTCCTTAGTTGGCAGCACTTACCTTAGAACTTGTGTCTGTAAAATTTCAAATTCTCATGTTGCTTAGATTCTGTTTTAAATTTTGTACTTTCACTGCAGGATTAGTTTTGCGATTGCCTTTACAATGTTCCCTGTGCCATTTTGCGTATGGGCCCAGGAAATAATCCAAGGTTTATCACCTTTGAGGTTCTGCTCCTTCTGTGTCGAACCTCTTTTCTTGTCGTGCCTACGTTGTTGGTATCTACATGGATCACAATGCCTGGATCCTTCCACTCCTACAGTGAGTTTGTCTCCAGCCTTGAGCTCATGTCTCAAACCCAGGCCACTGGGCAAGCAATGCAGCATTATGGACTCTCAGTTATTGATGCAAAAGCAGTATTAATCGCTCTCACTCTACTGTTCCCTATCATCACCATGTTCTTTTGATGATGCACCTAATCACCAACACACTCGAATAACTTCCTGTACCACAGTGCATTTGTCAATCCATCTTCCAGCTCTCATGCTCATCCATAAGACCATCAGAGCAGAATTAGGCCATTTTGTCCATTGAGTTTGTTCCAACTCCTGATCATAGCTGAAATGATTCTCAGCCCCATTCTCCTTCCTTCGCTCTCTAACCCTTGATCCGTCACTATCTCTGTCTTAAATGCACTCAGTGAAGTGGCCTCCACAGCTTTCCGTGGCAATGAATTCTACAGATTCACCACTGTCTGGCTGGAAAAATTCCTCCTCTTCTCAGTTCTAAAGGGTCATCCTTTCACTGTGAGGCTGTGCTCTTGGATCACGGTCTCTCCTATTAGTGGAAACATCTTCTCCACATCCACTCTACTCAGGGATCTCACTATTCTGTAAAGTTAAATGAGATTTCCCCCTGACACTTCTTTGCCCATTCTCCTAGCTTGTCTGAGTCCTTCTGCAGCCTTCCTGCTTCCCCAACATTACCTGACCCACCACCTATATTTGTGTCATCTGCAAACTTAGCAACACTGCTTCAGTTCCTTTATCAAGATTGTTACTGTATAATGTGGTTCCAATGCTGACTCCTAAGGAACTTCACTAGTCACCAGCTGCCATCCTTTATCCCCACTCTCTGCCTTCTGCCACTCAGCCAATCCTCTGTCTAAATACTCTGAAAGAACCTCAAGCCGGTCTGACACTCAAAAGGCTGAGACTCTTGCTCTCGGGCACTCCTTCCCTGTCACCTTCATATTCACCTTCTTCTTTCCATGATCAGTGCCACACTGCTTTAAGGTGTGTGACAAACTCTTGGAGTAATGTCTACCCAATATTTCCTCCATGTTGACGTGTCTCCGTTTCTAAGGTTTGGACTCCAGCTCCTAAGCTCTGAGCTAAAGCTATTCCAGCTGCACATAGACATATAGACAGTGGATATTATGCAAATAAATACAATCTGGTCAGGAATACCATTGTTACTCTCTGAACCCACTTGTTTTGTCCTATCACATGTGGGCACCACCCCCACCTCCATCCACCCCCCACCCCCTCACTTAAGCGTGACACTTGAAAGAAAATAACATCTTGTGCATTCCAAAACCACAGGATGCATTCTCCTGATCCGTCAATCAGAACGTGCTTTGAAACAAACCTTGCCACTTACAAAGTACACAGTTGTACAACAAGTTTCCCTTGTCCACAACTAATTAGAAAATTGACAGGCTGGAATACAAGGACTTCACATAGCTGAGAAAAATATGTTTGTTATAACACACGTTTCTATTGACACATTACATTAAAAAAACAGACATACACTGCGAGGGTGTCAGTTCTGATATGGGGAAAAGACAGATGGCTTTTCTGCTGTAGGTCTTTAATCAGAACTCACAAACGTGTAAAAATAAAATTATGCAGGCAATTTTTGTTTACCGGACTGAACAAAATATGAAGAGGAATAGAAATGCTGAATGATCAAAGTCAAGTGTTACAATGCCCGCTCTTCCAGATTTTCAAAAAATCATGTGTTTGCAGAATTCACTAACCCTGGATGCCAGGACACTGCACACATTTAAACAGGTGATAAAAGATTTTTAAATTAGTCATGGGTTGACAGAATATGGGGAGTGGAGTTGAGGCCGCGATGAGGTCAGCCATGATCATTTTAAATGGCGGAGTGACCCTTTGTTACTGGTCTGGAAACATTAACTTTGTTTCACCCCCCCACAGATGCCGCTGGAATTGTTGAGTTTCTCCAACAATTTCTGTTTTTGAATCAGATTTCCAGCATTTCTTTGTTTTATTTCAGAGAACCCTGGATTTTGTAGAGTCTGCAGGATTGGATAAGGAAGAAAACCAAAATGATGCTTCTGGTCAGTACCAAGGGTTCAAAATACCAAAAGGCATTTGGAAAGGTCAGTGGGTTGTTCACAAAAGAAATTAGAAAAGTGAAAAGAAGGCATGGGAAAACATACAGGTGGATAAAATACAGGAATATCCATAGACATTGTTTAAGCATATTAGGGCAAGGGACCAAATTAGCGAAAAGTGTGTGGAGCAAAAGACACAGGTTTTAATGAGTTATTTGCATCTGTATTAATGATAGAGAAGGCCAACAGAGATATAGAAATCAGAGAGGGAAACTGTGTTGTATCTGAATGAATTATCTTTGAGAGGAAGGAAATTTGGAGACTTTTGCAGCTGAGTTAAAGTTGGATAAGTCCCCAGTTCCAGATGAGTTGTATCCCTGAGGTGCGTAGAACTTGAAAAATACTAGTCTTTATGCATTTATGAAGGAACAAGATGGCTTCACCAGCTACCACCACACAACTGCCGGCCCTTCCCCTGCTAGCCTTGGTGACATCCGAGATTACTTACATCTGAACCAGTAAGCTGTGCCAGGGTAACCACTCAGTATTCATTGTTTACCTAAGTTATGATATGAGGCCCAAGGAATAAGCAAACAGAGAATTCCCTCAGCATATCTTTCATCCTTTAAGCAGGTCCTTGAAATGTAAAACCAAGGTTCTTTCCGAATAGGTCCATATGTGATGTGGCGTAAAACTTTATTTCATTACATGGGGAGGTGTTGGCCAACTATTATCATCACTAGACCATTAATTCAGAGACCCAGGGGATGTTCTGGGCATTTAGGTTTGAATCCTGCCAGGGCAGATGGTGAAATTTCAATTCAATTAAAAATCCCTCTAATGATGCCCATGGAGCAATTGTTGATTAAAGGTGCTACCAAGAATGATTGCAGGAAGATCCACTATTATTTGAGAAAATTCACAGCCACAGAAGGCTGTAGAAAGATTTGCAATGTTAAAAGTGTTGTCACTTTCCATTTGACTGTGCTGTCTATCAATGTTGTTGAGAGTGCTGGAGTAGACCAGGAAGGGTTTTGCTTTCTGAGACTTCCTACTCACTGACTGAATATTTGAACTGCCAATCAGACTATTATCTGAAATGATGTGCTTCCTTTCAGACAGTCCACACTTCATATATTGGTACCTCTTGTATTCATGATGTGGAGGAGCTAGTTTTGGACTGGGCTGTACAAGGTCGAACGTTGCACGACATCAGGTTATAGTTCAACAGGTTTATTTGAAATCACAAGCTTTCAGAGCGCTGCTCCTTTGTCAGGTGGATCTTTGCCCAATTACAAAGGAGCAGTGCTCTGAAAACTTGTGATTTCAAATAAACCTGTTGGACTATAACTTGGTGTCATGTGACTTCTGACCTACAGTATTCAGTTAAACATTGGAAATGATAAGTGTTTAATGGTATCATATCTTTAATTTCTGCACGTGTAAGAAACATAAGGAAGGATTTTATGCAGAGAACTGTCCTTTTGCCTGTTACATGCCCGGAAAAATGATCATTTCAATACAAGAGTAATTCCAACTTTATCAGATAATAATGGCCATATTTTCTAAGGAGCGTCAGTCTCCAGTATATTGGTACTCCACTCTTTTTCAGATCGCAGAAGAGCTCTGTATCTCTGCCCAGCAATTCCAATCAGGATTCTTCCAGAGAAATGTTCACATATGTCTTTTCCACGAAAAGCAAGATAAATCCAACCTAGCTAATTGCTGTCCCATTAGTCTACTCTTGGTCATTAGTTAAGTGAAAGAAGGGGCCATTAACAGTAGTAATAAGCAGCACTTGTTTAGCAATAATACATGGGAACACAACCACCTGTAATTTCACACCATCCTGACTTGGAAATATGTCACCAATCCTTCATTGTCCCTCGGTCACTCGATCAAAATCTAGGAGGTTTCTCATTAACAGCACTGTAAGCATACTCACATGCTACAGACTGTTGCAGTTCAAGAAGGGAGCTCACCAACATCATCTCAAGTGCAATAAGGAAGGAGCAACATAATGCTGGCACAGTTAGCAATGCCCATATCGCACAAATGAGGTAAAGGGAAAACTGCTTACCGATGATTAGATTCCATCCGGGCCATTCAGCTCCTGACCTCATTACAACCTTTGTTCAAACATGGACAAAACAGCTAAATTCCAGAGGTGTGGTGGGATTGACATCCCTTGACGTCAAGGATGCATTTGACCAAGTGTGGCATCAAGGAACTCAACCAAACCAGAATCAATGGGAATCAGGGGGGAAACTCTCTGCTGGCGAGGGTCATACCTGGCAGAGGGGAATATTGTTGTGGTTTTTGAACATCTCAGCTCCAGGACATCTCTGCAGGAGTTCCTCAGAGAAGTGCCCTTGGCCCAATTATCTTCAGCTGCTTCATCAATGACCTTCTCTCCGTCTTAAGGTCAGAAATGGAGATGTCCACTGATAATTGCATAATGTTCAGCACCACTCCTGACTTCTCAGGGAGCACTACATATTCTAATGTAGCGAGACCTGGACAATACTTAAGTTTGGACTGGTAAGTGACATGATGGTCATGCCACACAAATGACAGAAAATTACTATCTCCAACAAGCAAGAAACTATCACCCCTTGACATTTCATACTGCTTCTATCACTGAATTTCCACTGTCAATATCCTGGGGGTGACCATTGACAAGCAACATCACTGGACTAGCCACATCTATACCATAAGAACAGGTCAGAGGCAAGGAATCCTGCAGCAAGTAACTCACATCGTGATTCTGAAAGCTTGTCCACACAAACCAAGAATGGGATGAAATATTCTCTACTTGATTGGGTGACTGCAACTAAAACAACACCCAAGCAGCTTAATACTATCCAGGACAAAGCAATTTACATGATTGGCAAAACATCCACTCGCATTCATTCCCTCTACCACTAACTCTCAGTAGCAGCAGTGTATACCATCTATAAGATGCACTGCAGAAAATCACCATGGCTCCTTAGAAGCACCTTTCAAACACATGGCCAGTTCCACTTATAGTCAGGCTTGGTTAGCTCAGTTGCAGAGTCATAGAATCATCCTGCTCAGAAACAGGCCATTTGGCCCAACTCATCCATGCTGATCAGGTTTCCTAAACAGAACAGTCCTATTTGCCTGTGTTTGGCCCATTTCCCTCTAAACCTTTCCTATCTATGTATCTGTCCAAATGTCTTTTAAATTATGTAATTGTACCCGCCTCTGGCAGCTCGTTCCATACAAACACCACCCTCTCATTCCCCTCATTTCAATAATTCGCCTCTGACCTTCAACCTATGCCCTCTAGTTTTAGATTTCTCTATCCCGGGGAAAAAAAAACTTTGGTTATTCACCTTATCTATGTCCATCATGATTTTATAAACCTCTATAAGGTACACCCCTTAGACTCTTATGCTCTAAGGAAAAAAAAGGTCCCAGCCTATCCAACCTCTCTTCATAATTCAAACTCTCCTTGTAAATCTTTTTGCACTGTCGTTTCCAAAGCAGGGCGAATGGAATTATATGCAGTACTCAAAATGTGGCCTTACCAATGTTTTGCCCAGCTGTAACATGACATCCCAATCATTGTGACCGATGAAGGCAAGTGTGCCAAATGCCTTCTTCACCACCATGTCCTCTGCGACTTTACTTTCAAGGAACTATGTACCTACACCCCGAGGTCTCCCTATTTGACAACACTTCCCAGACCATAACATTAACTGTGTAAGTGATGCCCTGGTTTTTCTTACCAAAATGGAACATCTTGCATTTATCTGAATTAAACTCCATTTGCAATTCCTCAGCCCACTGGCCCAGTTGTTCAAGATCCCATTGTACTTGGCCAGATGCCTGGATTGTGATACGCAGTGTCACCAGCAACATTGCTTCAATTCCTGCATTGGAAGAAGATTTCATACAAGGTCTACCTTCTCAACTGGAGGCATGGTGACCCTCAGGTTAACCTCACAGCCAGCTATCTCTCTTTAGTGAGTGAGTAACTATGGAACAATGGAGACTTTGCAACAAGGCAAGGGCAGCAAATACTTGGGAGTGCCACCAACTGCAAGTTGCCCTGCAAGCACCACCCTGACTTGGGAGTACATTGTTCTCTCTTCAGTGGCATTAGATAAAAATCCATAAAGTCTTTCACTAATAGTACTGTGGCTGAATATGAATATCCTTCATTGCCCTTGCCTCTGACCTGTTCTTTTGGCCACAGTATATATGTGGCTAGTCCAGTTGCGTTGCTTATCAATGGTCACTCCCAGGATATTGACAGTGGGAATTCAGTGATGGAAATGGCAGGAAATGTCAAGGGCTGATAGTTAGACTTTTGCCTTGGGAGACAGTAAAATACAATGAACAGTGTGTACCATTGCTCTTACATCAGTGCCATTCACATTAGCTTAGAAGAAAAGGGAACTTAAGGAGAGTCCAATTTGCCTTCTCCGCTGCTCCAGCACACTGTCACCAGAGTCCCACTCCACGGTTCTCAGCCCACACCATGTCCCAGAGAGAATGTCCCGCTGTGGGCTGTACCAACCCACACCAGAGAGAGTGTCCTCCTCCAGGCTACACCAGCCCACACCATGCCCCAGAGAGAGTGTCCCACTCCAGGCTGCGCAAGGCCACACCATGCTCCAGGGAAAGTGTCCCACTCCAGGATACACCAATACAGACCATCCCCCAGAAAGAGTGTCCTGCTCCAGGCTACACCAGCTCACACCATGTCCCAGAGAGAGTGTCCCACTCTGGGCTACACCAGCTCATACCATGCCCCAGACAAAGTGTCCCTGTCCGGGCTTCCCAGGCAACACCATGCCTTGAGAGTGTGTCCCACTTCAAGCTTCCCAGCGCATGCTATGCGGCCTTTTGGGGACCCCTCCACACAGAAACGAGAGTCCTAGTCCAGACTTCACAGGCCAACTGACCGTCTCTGTAGCCACATTGTCTCTGAAAACGCTGCCACCACTGTTCCAAAGTCAATCAAAGCCACCTCCTGTTAGAGATATCTCTTTACCAGGTCCGTTTGAGGAAAAAGAAGGAGTAGAAGGAAAAAGAGAAAAAAGATAAATGCAGACGAAGAGGACAGAACTGGGCACAGGAGCCCGAACCGTGCCTACTCTGCCGCTGCCATTTTGATTGTACCTTCACCAAATAGACTGGAGCAGTTCAAGAAACCAGGGATGGGTAAACGATACTGACTCATCCAGCGATGTCTCCAAGAGTGAATAAAACAAAATAATACAATAAGGATGATATCATGAGTGTGTCTTTTGAAGGCATATTGTACACTAGCTATGAAATATAACAAAACAAATTACAACAGTGGCAGAAATCATAAAACAACAGAAAGCCAGCCAATACACAAGGTGCAAATGTATTTCTTCAAATGGCCGCTGAGCCATGTCTATACAGGACTGAGAGAGGACAACGGAGATTTATCAAGATAATGAAGCTATGGTTGTTTTTTGAGTGCAGAATTAAAAGGGGATCAACCTCATTCAGTAATTTGGAAGGAAAAGTAGCTGACTGTTCTTTATCAAAAACAAAATGTTGCCAAGTGGGCAGGAATTTAATGCCAGCATCCTGTTATTCTCACACACACACACACACCTCCCGGAAGAAATCTATCAATGTCTCCCCTCTATATAACAGCAACAAATCCGTGGGGAGGCTCAATGCTAATCATCTCTTAAATTATCACGGTAAAATAAGTGAGCAGAAGGGAAGAAAATCCATTAGTGATTGATGGGAAAATTCAATCGTAAACCATACTCTAGCTTTTAAATCTTCAGATTATGGACGTAGAATCTTACAATTGTACCAAACACATCAACAATTTCAAATGAAATGTATATATGTCGAGAGAGTGTTTATTTGAAGTGACTATTCCATGTCATTATTTTTGGTTCCCAATCATGAGTAATGCCTTAATTATTCACGCTTAATTTTGTGTAAAAGTTTGTGTGGGTTTATATGAACCATCACAGGAATGTCCCCATGGGTTTAGCAAAGCTGAACAAAAGCCTTAAATAGAACAGAGAAGCACACAGTGAAATTCTTTAGTTGCCATTTTGAATATGAAATGGATAGCCACCAATACAACTTAAGCAAAGCCATAAATCAAATCGTTTGCATGGTCTGAATAAATTGGTAAAATGGAGCAACTTCCTTCATTCAAATGTAAAATGATTTCCTTCAGCCCTTTCATATTATTTTTAATACCTTTGACACCAGAAATCTATTTCTCCCAAAGTGGGGAAGTGATGGCATAATGGTATTGTTGCTAGATAGTTAATCCAAAGCCCCAGATGACGTTCTAGCGACCGAGGTTCAAATCCCACCACGGCAGATGGTGGAATTTGAATGGTGGCTCAGTGGTTAGCACTGCTGCCTCACAGCACCAGGGTCCCAGGTTTGGGTCACTGTTTGTGTGGAGTTTGCACATTCTCCCCGTGTCTGTGTAGGCTTCCTCCGGATGCTCCGGTTTCCTCCCACAGTCCAAAAATGTGCAGGTTAGGTGAACTGGCCATGCTAAACTGCCCATTGTGTTAGGTGCATTAGTCAGAGGGAAATGGTTCTTGATGGGTTACTCTTCGGAGGGTCAATGTGGATTTATTGGGCCGAAGGGCCTGTTCCCACACTGTAGGGATTCTAATCTAAAGTGCTTTCTTATGACAGCCAAGTACTGTCGTGCGAATGAAATGTCATTGTTTTCCACTCCTGTTAAAGTTCAGCTGTGTCTGGTACATTAACTTGCATTGTGGATGACATGAAAGACCGAAACTAAGAGAACCACAGCTGAACTGTTGTGTTTAGTATGTGCTTTTCAAAATTTGCACTATAAGTATGGACTGGTTAATTCATGAATTGAAAATGCTAATACTGGGACTGGCATGAATCTGAAAACCAGATTGGGTCAAACTAGTTCTGTAAGAGGTTTCATTTTGCTTGTTTTGTTATTTTGGGAAATATGTCTTAGAAATAGTTACACCCTTGAGCAGCAATCATAAACTCAGTAACTGATCTCAAAGTTACTCTGCATTTCTTTCAACTTGTCAAATAAAAGTTTGAAGTAAGACTACCATAAATTTTGATTGAGCAGGTGACTGGGACTAGTAGTTTTTGTTTTTGACCAGAGTCATAATGGTGCCCATCAAAACCCTTCTTCCTCAGCTTTGCCCTTGTCAATTGAGATATGTCTCTCACTTGCCCTGATGGCATGTACAGTTAACTTTCCTTTTCAAACAGTCTTGAGGCAGGCCCAATCAATTCTAAATGGGAGATATATCCTGTTGAAGTGTGAAGACCAAAGCTGTGACCTTTTTCTGTGGTTTGTTTATTGGCTTCTTTTTTGATTTCAGCAGCAGATGAAAGCTTTTGGTTTCCAACTGAGTGTCTGACTTTGCTTTCTGGGTTTCTTCCATTAGTGGTAAAATCCAAAGTTCATCTTTCACCTTTCAGTTGCGACTTGGCTTTCAATCAGCCTGCTCTCATAATCCCTTTCCTCCTTCGGGATGAAATCCTATAAGAAATTAATAAACCTCTTTCATGTTTTACCTCTGACATAGGTGGTAACACACTTACCTCTGTGCCAAATCAAGAAAGGGACTAAAAAGTCCCAGTCTGACACTTCAGTGCCAAACTTAGGCAATGCTGCATTGTCAAAGGTACAGATTTTTATATGCAGCACTCATCCCAATTTCTCATAAGTGGTCTGTTTCAGATTACAGTGACAATTTTGCAGTGGAATCCAAAACCAACAGTTATGCCTTTAGCAAATTATTAAGAGCAGATTACTTAGTTATTATCACACTTGACAGCTTTGACAAAGGGTCAGTTAGACTCAAAATATCAGCTCTTTTCTCTCCTTACAGATGCTGCCAGATCTGCTGAGATTTTCCATCATTTTCTCTTTTTATTATCACACTTGCTTGTGAGAGTTGGATGTGTAAGAATTGTGGTTATTGCTTTATGACATTGATTACATTTCAAAAGTACTCAGTGACAGTGAAGGCACTTCAGGAAGTCCTTAAGCTATTAAATGTGGTGCTAATGCAATGAAATGAGTCTGCAACACAACACTAATTCTCCAGAGTAAGAGAAATTTCCACCGCGAAGCCTCTTGTGAAAAATATTGAACTTGTGTGATCAATGCAATTGGGATTAAGAGCGAATTTAGACCATAAAATCAGAAGACATAAGAGCAGAATAGATCATTCAGCCCATCACGTCTACTCTGCCATTCAATAAGATCATGGCTGAAGTCACAATCTTCCATTTCCAATGTCCTGACTTTTCTCTATAACTATTGATTCCTGTACTGATTAAAATTCTGTCTATCTCAGCCTTGAATACACTTAATGATGCAGTCTTAACTGCAGTAAAGAATTCCACAGTTTTAAACCCTTTGAGAGAAGAAATTTCTCCTCATTGCTGCTTTAAAAGGATGACCTTCTATTTTTTGATGATGCTATCTGTTCCTACACTCTCTCATAAGGGGATACCTACTCTGCACCTATCTTTTCAAGTCCCACTTGCCCAATCCATCAGGTTTACTCTGGATATTAATAACACAAGGCAGTTCCAAAAATTGAATAGACCCAATGTTCTCTATTAAAGCAAATCACAAGACAAGAAAATACTGCTAAAGTCTTACCCATACAATGCTTACATCACAAGTGAACTCTTTTTCATGGACCTGCTCAAAGATCAGAACAGAATTCGAAATCAGTCTGCCCCATCTCAACCTCTAGTCATTGATCAATTCACATTCCCCCGAACTAGCTAACCGTTTACTGTGAAGCAAGCTGCTTTGTAGTGTTTCTGTACAAAGCAGCTGTTCATTCAAATCTCGACACTATCCAGTCTCCAGAAAATGATCAGTCTGGCCAAAAATTACACGTGTCATGTTTTCCACATCAGTTTGACCAGTTAACTATTTAAGACTTGCTTGTGTCTCCTTGGAAAAATGCCTATCTCTTGCCTTTAATGAACTTTGAGATACATTTTCACCTGCACTCATTGTTCACCGTTTATATGCGATCCAATCCACAGCATAATTCCGTGACTGTCACAAATTCAGCTGTTGCGTGGTCCACAATATCATATCTGATTTATTGAATCTGCTTTAAAACAAAGTGTCAGCTTTTCCAGTTACTGTGACAATTCCATCCTGTATTGCTGGGTTCAATGCTTGATGTGAACCAATACACATTCCTTCAGCTTTACACACTTCAAAAACCAATGATCTTCATAAACATGAGATCACCATCAAGTTTCACGTTTTCTCCTTCTCAGTTCATTCTAATTTCAGCTAACCCAGCAAACGTCAGGATAGAATTGACATAATAGACTATTGCTTTCTGAACCCCATTCCTTCTGCTCCTCCTGAGCAGAGTTCAGAAATGTTAGTTGTCTCTACACCAAGTTAATTCATCCACTCGGCAATTTGTGAAACCCCAGTTTTGTCTAATAGGCACCATCTCATTTTACAGATGTAGGCACTGAGGTCTTGTTCCCCCTCCCCAGATCATAGCCCAGAGGGCTGCATGGGCAGTGTGATTTTATGAACCGGCAGAGATGCATGCATCACAAGCGCTTAATATAACAGGAAGACTGAGTGGCAGTCTTCAAAAAATCTAATTTCATGCTAATAACTTTAACTGCCAATTAAGTTCTATTCAATGTGCACTCTATGTTGTACAATGCAGCCAATTTGTGCACAGCAAGATCCCACAAACAGCAATAAGATAACCAGTTAATCTGTCTTTAACAATGCTGATTAGATGAGAAATATTGACCAGGAAACTGCTGATAACTCCCCCTTTCTGTACTTTGGCATAATGCAATGTGACAATTAATGTCCACCAGAGAGGATAGACCGAGCTCTGAAAAACAAATAAAAATGTTGGAAATCACAGTGGGTTAGGCAGAATCCATGGGGAGGGGCCAAGCTAACTCTTTATGATGACGCATCTAGACTCAAAAGGTTAGCTTGCTCTCTCTCCACAGATGCTGCCTGACCCACTATGATTTCCAGCATTTTTTGTTTTCAATACAGATTCACCTTCTGCAGTAACTTGCTCCTGCATCGACTGGGCCCTGTTTGGTTTTTATTAGGACTGATACACACAGTTGCCAAGTTTTGTCCAATTTCATCCTTTTGACACCAAATGCACCAAGCTGGTAAAGGCATATCACAAAGTTCAGTCAGCACACAGTCACCGTGCGAGAGAGAAAGACTTGACAGCAATAGATCATGGGTTGTTTCCTCTTTTCAACATAACTGAAGAAAATGTAACTGCTCAACTACAAAAATGATGGTGTGATTTTGCAAAATATAGCTTTTAATGGAGAAACCTTACACTGGATCGATATAGATGGGAATTTGAATCCAACAAATGCTTGCAATTTATGCAAATCTTATAAATCTCTGCGTGAATGAATGAATTTTACTTTCAGACAACCAAATGCACTTGACAGCAAATGGCTGTAGTGGAATCTGTTGCATTTGATTGATCGTGTACATTTAATTACTGACTGACTTGTTTGCCAGTATCAAATATCTCCATTAAAGTTATGGGGTAAGTTTAATGACTTACTATTCATCGATGAGCAGATATTTATGTAACCTGTAAATCAGGAGCACCAAACCAATCCTTGGTGCTGTGAATGCTAATTGTAAGAGTTCCCCATTAAACTGAACCCTATCTCCTTATTCAGATAGATATAAAGCATGTCACTATTTGAGGAATAGCAGTGTATTGCTTCCTAGAATCCAGGCCAATATCAATCCCTTAAGCAATATCAGTGGTTATTTATTACATGGCTGCTTGTGGAATCTTTACATGTAGATATTGGTCACTGTCCTTCCCTGCATTGTATCAGTGATGCACCTCAGAAGAATGACTTGCTTTGGGACTGTTGGAGGTCATGAAAACTGCTCTGTAAATACAAAATCCTTCTTCATCAGTGAATAATGGTTTCCACTTGTTTTCCATTATGCATCAGTTTGTGGTTCACAGATTCAGCTCCTGTCCTCAAACAGTCCCTCCTCCCACCATTGTTACTCCATGGACTCACTACACAATATTACTGCAGCAACTTGCAATGGGTTCTGTAACACCACCTTCTAAATCTGTGACCATCAGCAGTGAGGATAACAAGGACAGTGGGCTCCTGATCATTCTCTCACTTCCATATTCAACTCCAAAATCACACACTATCCCTCCCTTGGTAAACTTATGGATCAATCTCCTTAAGAGCCTCAAACAAGAATGGAACACACTATTACAGGTTCACTATCACCACATGGACTGCAGAGATTCAAGAAAAATGCACATGGCCACCTTCCCAAGGACAACTGAAGATGGATTTTATGCTGGCTGTGCCTCCAATGCTGATATCTAAGAGGAAGTGCCCATATTTTGCCAAATTCTATTTCTTCCCACCCAGTTGAGTCTAATAGTCCTCCAATAGCTGAAGTGAGCTCAATCAGATGAGAATTTCCTATTCCCATTTCTGCTTTTGATGAGACCTGCATTTAAGTATTGAATTTAATCAAACACGAATATCCCTCACATTCTTTGGAGAGGGAGTCAGCAGTCTGCATTGTAAGGGTTCATTTCACCAGCCAGCAACTTACACAACTGACTGTCTCCACTGATTTACATGCAGTTTCTGAACACACTTGGAATCAACGACTGCAGATTTAATCCAAACAAAAAGGTTGACATTTTTTCTGATAATTGTGTAGTTTTATTTTCAAAGTCAGTACACATAAGTAGCGATTAATAGTCCCATTCGTTCCCTGATGAAATGTCTATTCCTCATTTGCTGTAAATAGGTCAATTTAATACTCTGTTTTTTTAACCGTTTGTTATTTTTCTGGCATTATACACACCTTAAGTTCTCTAAAGCTTTCCCACTTGTGATAAATCTAAAAGAATTAATTTCAATAAATTACGAACATGGGCTCCTCTTGAGTATACTTCAGTGAAAAATAGTGCATGAAATATTAAGGAAAATCAGCTATGCACATAACGACCAACAATTCTTTCTTCTTTGTTGAGTCTCCTAGCCACTTCCTGATTCATTTGAGAAAGGATGGTGCATCAGGTTATTAGATCCAGTGAATGATAAAAGGAGCTGAAATGACAGACAAAGGTTGAACAGGAGACATTAGTAAAACAGAGGAAGGGAAATCAGAAAGACATTGAAAAAAGCATCTCTCCATGAGAATAAAAATTAAAATGTATGTAATTCAGTGAGTATAAGAACACAATTTGAGAGTTAGATTAATTGATTAAAATAGAACATGCTCTAACTGTAGAAATAATTACCTGATTACATCTATGCGATGATTATTAATTGAATATTCAAAGCTGCAAAACTTGTACAGTAGTACAGACCTGCCCATGTTTTTTTGTCCCTGTGCAAACCCTTTTTGATGCTTCTGACTTTGCAGACGGCCTGGGAGGTGGTTGCAGAGGCGGGGGAGGGGAGTAGTGGAGGAGAGAGACAGTAGGTGGTTTCAGTTCCTCTCATGGAGTTATAATGTATAGAGCAGGCTGTTCAGCCTGTCGAGTCTGTGCTGACCTATCTACACTAATCCCATTTTCTAATCTCAGCCTATAGCCTTCAACGATGAGCAGCTGTAGTGTCAAAATAATTTTTAGAGGTTGTGAGATTACCCTCCCAGGAAATGCATTCCAGATACCCACCACATTCTGGGTGAATTTTCGTTTCTGCAAATTCCTTCCAAAGCTCCTGTCCTTCACCTTAAACTTATGTTCCCTCATTACTGACCCTTCAATTATGGGGACCAATTGCTTCCTATCCACGTTGTCCACACCCTTCATTAGTTAAACACCTCTATCAAGTGTCCCCTCAGCTTTCTCTCTGTAGAAGGTGTTAGAATTGTCTTCAGCTGCTAAGAAGAGTGGGTGTAGGAGATTAATTCCTGAGGAGTATGAGTGTGAATAGTGTGGTGAGCTTCGGACATCAAATGGGGTGGGAGTTATGAGCTCCTGAGCACAGTATTCGGGGGTGTGAGGAAGTTTTGCTGTGGTGGGAATTGTTTAAACTGTACATGTTCTCTTTCAAGAAAAGAAACACACACCTTTCCACAAGCTTTATTTTCACAGAAACAGTCCAGACCTCAAATAACTGCTAGTTAAGCCATCCGAAAGAAATAAAACATGAGAACTTAATGAAATTAGCCCAGGCTGCTTCAGAAATCAAGGCCCCAGAATTTTGTTGTTTAATAACCACTGATAGACCAAGTAATGAAGCATTTGTAAGGAGTCTGCTTCAGAATTTATGACCATTTAATGTCAAAAGACCTTAAGTTTTGAAAAAAGAGAAATGGTGCTAGTTAACTTGTGTTAGATTGAAGACTAATGGAATGCTGGCCTTTTTTTTTATTCATTCAGGGGATGAGGGCATCACTGGCTGGCAACATGTGTTGCCCATCTCTAATTGCTCAGAAGGTATTTCAGAATCAACCCCCTTGCTGTGGCTCTGGAGTCACATGTAGGCCAGACCAGGTAAGGATGGCAGTTTCCTCCCCTAAAAGACATTAGTGAACCAGGTAGGTTTCTCCAACAATGGGTTCATGGTCATCATTAGACATTTAATTCCAGATTTTTTTTGTGAGTGAATTCAAATTCCACCATTTGCCGTGGTGAGATTCAAACCTAGAAACTTATCTGTGTTTCTGGTTGAACAGTCTAGCAATCCTACCTCTAGGTCATCACCTACCTGAGGACTGGGGTTCAGGATGCAGATGTACAAAACTCTGGCTAGACTCCACGTGGAGCACCGTGAGCCGATCCAGGCACCACAACTTAGAAAAGATGTACTGGCCTTGGAGGGAATACAACGCAGGTATCCATGAATGATACCTGAACTTCAGGAGTTAAGTTGTGAGGAGAGATTATATCAAATAGAACATAGAGCATAGAACACAGGGCATTACAATGCAGTACAGGCCCTTCGGCCCTCAATGTTGTGCTGACCTGTTGAACCAATCTGAAGCCTATCTATCTGACAGAACTCCACTTTCATTTTTGTGTTTATCCAATGACCATTTAAATGCCTTAAAGTTGGTGAATCTACTACTGCTGCAGGTAGTGCATTTCATGTCCCTACTACTCTCTGAGTAAATGAACTATGTCTGACATCTGTCCTGTATCTATCACCCCTCAGTTTAAAGCTATGTCCCCTCGTGCTGGCCATCACCATCCAAGGAAAAGGGCTCTCACTGTCCACCCTATCTAACCCTCTGATTATCTTAAATGTCTCAGTTAATATTTCTGTTTCGAGAGAACTGTTTTCTCTAAAATTTAGAAGGTTAAGGGATGATCTCATCAAAGTCATCAAGATATTAACAGGAAAAGGCAGGGTAGATAAAGATAAACCATTCCCAGTGATTTGAGATTCTAGAACTAGGGGGCACAGTCTGACAACTAGGGCCAGACTGTTCAAGAGAGATGCTAGGAAGCATTATGACACACAAAGAGTAGTTGATCCTAGATCAATTGTTAATGCTAAATGTGAGTCAGATAAATTTTTGTTGAGCAGTAGTTAAAGGAGCCAACAACAGGTATATGGAGTTACATCACAGATTAGTCATGATCGAATTGAATGGTGGAACAGGTTACTCCTGTCCCTACATTCCTATGAGTAGTATCCTAATGAGGCTCACTGTTATAAATTGATAAATAATGTGAAAGAAATGGTAAAATCCAGTCTTTTTAATTGCAATACAAAGCTGAAAACACAAAACTTTGGAGTATAAATCACGCCACAACATCAGAATACAACCAGAAAAACGTTGGTGGTATTTGTTGGTAAACCCCAATGAGAAAATATGATTCAGGCAATAGAATCTGCTGACATACAATATCCCCCACTCTGCACTTGTCTTTTAACACACTCTTGTGTAAATACACATGAGCTTTGCCAATGATACATATATCCTCATACTAGAGCTTAATTAGGTATAATAGTTAAATTAGAGAAACATGCTGCATTAGAGAAATAGCAAATATTAATTAGACCAAAACAGACAAAAATGGAGCAATTATTTCTGTTATGAAAGAGATTTTCTTATCAGCATGGTCATTATCACTTTGAATATTTAGAAATAATTATTATTTTGAAAAATACTAGTTTCTTATATCTGAAGTGTAATTTTAAATTCTCTTGAAATATTCATTCAATGCTTTTTGCTATTTTTAAAGAGCGTTCTGTGATAGATGTAAAGCAATTCAAGTCATGCTACAGAGGAAGTTTACACTCTGAGGAATAAGATGGAGCATTTATCATTTATATTCTATTTAACAAATTCTAACTCCCTCCTGCATTCTTGCCATTTGTATCAAATTAGATGCAAGCTGAGCATTGTATTGTGTAAATTTGGTATAGCACAATATGACAGTCCTTCTCCAATTAGCAGAGCATGCTTAACATATTTGACAGGTCTGCTTGGTTTAGCTCAAAAAATAAATACCCCAAATATTCCTCAGTCTTAGCGAGCTGGGACCTGCTGAAGGAAATCTCAGTTTCACTAATAAGATGGCTTTCTCCATTTTCCATGTTCATTGTTGCAATCGTCTTTTGGGCCACCTGCTTTATTTGGTTAAAACAAATATTTCTCCATGAAGAGAATAAGGAGGAGAAAGTGAGGACTGCAGATGCTGGAGAGTCGGAGTCGAAGAGCGTAGCACTGGAGATGCACAGCAAGTCAGGTAGCATTCCAGGAGCAGGAGAGTCGACGTTTCGGGCATAAGCCCTTCATCAGGAATGTGGGGGTTGGAGGGGGGAGGGTGTTGGTGGTGGTGAGGGGTAAACCTGAGACATAAATACTCAAGAGGACAGAAGCAGACCATTTAGCAAGGTCATCCTTTTCTGCCATACAATTAGATTTTGGCTGATCTACTCAAGAGCTCATCCACTCTTTGTCATTGTGTAACCTTCTTCTTGTAAAACTCTCCCAAAAATGAATTGATGAATCTCTGTTTTAAAATTTTTGAATAAACTTGAACTTCAGCATTTGTTTCAGGATCAGAGTCAGAACAGGCATGAGTGGCTAGATAGATGATTCCTGTTCCTATGTCAGAGGCAGATTTCCTTTGTTTCTTTTTATTGGTGCTTCCTGACCTTAAACAGCTAAACACTGAGCTAAACAAAAACTAAAGGGTCTGTGGATGCTGGAAATCAAAGACAGAAGCATAAATTGATGGAAAAACTCAGCAGCTCTTGTAACATCTGTGGAGAGAAATCAGAGTTAATGTCTCAGGTCCAGTGACCCCTTCCTCAGAAAGTCTGAGCTCTAGTTTTAAGGTTATGATTCACTCTGGACTTTCCCAACTGAGGAAATTGTTTTCCTCAATCATCTCTGTCAACTCCTTTCACTATTACCCTTCAGTTCTGTCCTCATCACAACAATATTTATTGTAATTGCAACTTTGAACAAACAAAATGTTTCAAGGCCTCTTGCAGGTATAAGCAGCCAACATTTGATACCCAACCTTACAGTGAGATATCAAGACAGGTGTTCTTTGGCCTAAGTGTTAGATTTCAAAGATTTCCTTAAAAGACAAGGGAGAGAAAGAGACAGGGGAATATTGGGAGGGGGAGTGAAGAGGAGGTTGAACAGTTCATCCACTACACTAACACCTTCCACCCCGACCTCAAATTCACCTGGACAGTCTCGGACTCCTCCCTCCCCTTCCTAGACCTTTCTGTTTCTATCTCAGGCGACCGAATCAACACGGACATCTACTACAAACCAACCGACTCCCACAGCTACCTGGACTACACCTCCTCCCATCCTGCCCCCTGTAAAAACGCCATCCCATTCTCCCAATTCCTTCGTCTCCGCCGCATCTGCTCCCAGGAGGACCAGTTCAAAATACGTACAACACAGATGGCCTCCTTCTTCAAGGACCGCAATTTCCCCCCCGACATGGTCGACGGTGCCCTCCACCGCATCTCCCCCACTTCCCGCTCCTCCGCCCTTGAACCCCGCCCCTCCAACCGCCACCAGGACAGAACCCCACTGGTCCTCACCTACCACCCCACCAATCTCCATGTACAGCACATCATCCGCCGTCATGGAAAGAGGTCAAGGTGAGGGTGATAGGTCGGAGTAGGATGGAGGCGGTGAGGTCAAGAAGAAGACTGCAGGTCAGGAGGGCGGTGCCGGGCTGGAGGGATTCGGCTGAGACAAGTTGGGGGGATGGGGGGATGAAGAAACTGGTGAAGTCCAAGTTCATCCCCTGTGGTTGGAGGGTTCCCAGTCGGAAGATAAGACGCTCCTCCTCCGACCGTCGGGTTGTTGTGGTTTGGCGGTGGATGAGTCCAATGACCTGCATATCCTCGGTGGAGTGGGAGGGGGAGTTTAAATGCTGTGCTACAGGGTGGTTGGGTTGGTTGTCTCAGCCTGCTCCTGCCCAACCGAACTCATCTCGGCATACCTCGACACGGTCCTGTCCCCATTAGTCCGGCACCGCCTTCCTGACCTGCAGTCTTTTTCTTGACCTCTCCGCCTCCATCCTACTTCGACCTATCACCCTCACCTTGACCTCTTTCCACCTATCACATTTCCAACGCCCCTCCTCCAAGTCCCTCCTCCCTACCTTTTATCTTCTCCTGCTGAACACTCTCTGCTCATTCCTGAAGAAGGGCCTGTGCCCGAAACATCGAATCTCCTGTTCCCTGGATGCTGCCTGACCTGCTGTGCTGTTCCAGCAATAAAGTTTCAACTTTGATCTCCAGCATCTGCAGACCTCACTTTCTCCAGGGGGAGTGAAGAGCCCAGACAGCTGAAAAAAGGCAATGATGAGAGTGTCGGAGAAGACAAAGTTAAGGATGCAAAGTTAAGGAACTACAGAGTTGATGGTTCAAGGAGACTATAGAGATGAAACTATAGAGAGACTTGATCACAATTATCAGCATAAAGCTAATAGTTTCTATTGTTTGGGAATCAATCGATGAACTTTTCCACATTGAATAAATCTGAGTTAACTCCATCTGAATGGTTCATTTCTACACTGGTCAATCCTGTTAGTCATTGAACCACAGGAAGAAGGGACAAGTCAGTTCACATCCAATTACATTTAGGACTATGGTGTGGGCAACATTTCATACCATGCTCGTCAACAGATTCAGTTCACTGAGGTGAAAGGACAGTGTGTGCTTTCATATTTTGGAAGTCAGCCTGTTCAGAGATGTTATGATACACCTGTGGAGGAGGTGGGACTAGAATCTAGGCTTCCTAGTTCAGAGATAGAGCCATTAACACTGTGCTGTACTTAACCTCTTCTGGTCCTAGAGTTTGAATGGGAGTAACAGTCAAATGAGTCAGTGTCGTACAGCACAGAAATAGGCTTTTCAGCCCAACTCATAGATAACAACCAGGTTTCCTAAACTGAACTAGGCCCATTTGCCTGCATTTGTTCTGTAACCCTAGATATATTTCCTATCTTTCTATTTATTTATTTTCCAAGTTGTGTTATGAGTGACTGGTTAATTTCTATATATATTCATTTAATCTTCCAAAACTCAACAGGAACTGTATGGACATAGATGCTTAGAATATAATTTGAGAATCTTGCATAAATAATGTGTTCAGTGAATCCGAAAATCTTCTACAAGTGCAGATGGTGATAAATAGAATAAAATTCTCCACAGAAACAGACCTATGTGGGTTGATGCGAATGAGAGAGCAAGAAAGAGACAGAGAGAATGGTGTTGGCAGACTGAATTGCCCACAGTATGCTAACTGACTGCCTAGGGAGATTTCTGGGTCATTTAGCAGTCTTGTTGCTGTGTCACAGACTGCGAAGTTAATCCTAACCATAGGACAGCCTTCCCTGTCTCAGAAGTGAATGCTTCTGGTTCAGTGTAGTGTTAATGAGCCTTCTTTTAAGCTGCTGTTTGTTTTTGTACGTGCCTGAGAGGTTTAAACAATCCTTTTATTCCTGCATGCTAATTACATCAAAGCTAGTAATATATATTTATCATGTCATAATGTATTGCATAAGCTGTTTTGTATTGTTGATATATTATGATATTTTTAATATATTAAATGTTATGTTTTATCAACTGTTATATACACAGATATAGTCACAGTTGGAAATTACTTTATTTCTGCTTCTGTTGTACTCCTGTGTTTCATATACTAAGGTGACGCCGGAGAATGGTGACTTTGTACACTTTTCACTGTACTCCTGTGTTCCTGTACTCAAGTAGACCTGTCAATAAAATCTAAATCTAACAACAAAAAAGAAAGTGAAATGAGAGCAATAGGAAGGAAAAGATAAACCAGGAGGACAAACAAAGGAACAATCGCACACAAGAAGAGAAAAACAGAAAATCAGGGGAGAGAGAGAAAGGCAGAAGGAGGGAATGAGAGAAAAATTTATAGGGCAGAGAGAATAAAAAATACCTGGAGTAAAAAAAGGTAACAGTTGGAGAGGGAGAAAGGGAAGCAACAGAGAAAGAATGAAAATAGATATTCAGGGAACAGTGTCAATGATGAAATTCTGTCTGTGGTGCTTACTTCTATTTCTGCTCATTTTATCAATTACCTCAATTAAATTTTATCATCTTGACATGAGGGAATTTGTGCTGTTAACATTTTGCAGTAAATTGAATTTGCTCCTCCTATGCCCTTTTTAAAAAAAAGATCAAATTGCTCCTTTCTCTCCTTGTTAAAGGCTTTCTGTACATGAATGTGGTATTGACGGTCAGAATGCTGTTTAAACCCAGTGTGTCACCCAGACTGAGAACTGACTAATGCATATAATATTGATTGTGAGGTTTTTGAAATGAATCATTTATTCAGTAGGACATTGTCTGCTTCCAATTCACCTTCATTAGAATCTTGTGGGAAAAAAAATATCTCAATGCTAAGAAAACTCATTCATGGCTCCTGGTGATTTTGATGTTAAATTTGATGGCCTATTAAGAAATGACTGCTCTTAATGTTGCAGCAACAATATTTAGTGGCTGGAGGTTCTCATGGAAACCACCTTCCTCAGGATCTTTGGTGTCTCTAAGATTTTTCTCTAAACTCTGTCAGCCTTGCAGATATTACTTTTGTCTTTCACTCATAAAGGATGTGGGTTTTGAGTCCCAAGCGGATAGCATAATAATGCAATCCAGTGCAGTACTGAAGGAATGCCACATGGTCAGAGGAGCTAGTTTTTGGATGTGATGTTACACTGAGTGCTTGTCTGCTTTCTCAGATAGATGTCAAAAACCCCAAGACAACATTCTGAGGACCACGTGAGTTCTTAACATTGTCCTGGCCAATATTTATGACTTAAGTGCTGACCTGTTTCCTCTTGAAAATATGCAATGGTCCATTATCCTCAATGGCTTCCTGTTAACAAACATCCTCTTGCACAACATAACTTTGCATAACAAAATGTTCCTAATATCTCCCCTCACAGACTCAGTGACATTTTCTTGACAAAATGAGTTGAGTAATTGGTGAGGAATAAACATTGCACATGAAATTAACATATAACTCAGAGGCATGTTGTTCCACCCATAGCTGCAGTGTCAATATCTCTGCTCTATAACCACCTCTTTCCATAGTATTTTAACTAATACCAATGGCTTTTTTTTTTGCCTTATGTACATATCGAGCTTTCCATCTATACTACTTATGTTAACTGCTCTCTGTAGTAACTGCTTTTGATGTGAAGAAATTTTGCTTGAATTTTTGTTGGATTTATTGAGCACAATGTTACACTTGTGATTGTCTACCTGTTCCCTGTCACAAGTTGAAGCATATCGACTATTCCCATGCTATTCAGCCCCTTCATCATTGTAAGGACCCTGTGAATTTTACAAATGCGTCAACAAAATCTTCAAGGGGTGGGGACAGGAAAAGAATTGGCTGCCTCTTCGCTGTGACAAATGTTGATTTGGTTGGCAATAGAGTTTTATTGAATATAATTTCTGCTTTAAAAAAAACCTGAAAGAACCGCTGATGCTGTAAGTCAGCAACAAAAACAAAAGTTGCTGGAAAAGCTCAGCAGGTCTGGCAGCATCTGTGGAGAGAAATCAGAGCTAAACATCTCAGGATATCAATGCTTCCAGCAGGAAAGAGAGGGAGGTTAAAAGGGGTGAAGGAGTTGCAGAGAGGATATCACAGCTGTGCTGAAGGATGGCATTATGGAGGACTTGAGCAGTGAGGCAATATGGGCAGAGCTCAGAAATAGGAAGGGTGCAGTAACAATGTTGGGGCTGTATGACAGGCCTGATAGTAAGCTTGAGACAAAGAAACAAATATGGAAACAGATTATGGAAAGATGTAGGAGCAACAGGGTGGTGATGATAGGAGATTTTAATTTTCCCAACATTGACTGGGACACTTCATGTTAGAGGTCTAGTTGGAGCAGAATTGGTATGGAGTATCCAGGAGGATTTTCTAAAGCAGAATATATATAGCCCAATTTGGGAAGGGGCCATACTGGACGTGGTGTTGGGGAATGAGCCCGGCCAGGTGGTTGATGTTTCAGGAGGGGAATACTTTGGGAATACTGATCACAATTCCATAAGTTTTAGAATACTCATGGACAAAGACTACAGAGGTCCGAAAGAAGAGTGCCAAATTGGGAGAAAGCCAACTATACCAAAATTCGGCAGGAGCTGGGGAATGTAGATTGGGAGCAGCTGTTTGAAGGTACATAGAACATAGAACATAGAAGAATACAGCGCAGTACAGGCCCTTCGGCCCTCGATGTTGCGCCGATCCAAGCCCACCTAACCTACACTAGCCCACTATCCTCCATATGCCTATCCAATGCCCGCTTAAATGCCCATAATGAGGGAGAGTCCACCACTGCTACTGGCAGGGCATTCCATGAACTCACGACACGCTGAGTAAAGAATCTACCCCTAACATCTGTCCTATACCTACACCCCCCTTAATTTAAAGCTATGCCCCCTCATAATAGCTGACTCCATACGTGAGGAACTTGTTAAATGTGTTCAAGAAAGTTTTCTTTATCAAGATGAAGACGTCATACTAGGCAAGGAGTAAACCTGACCTCTTGAGAAATAAGGCAGATTGGAGTGTTATTGGGGAAGCTCTTTGGGACTAATAATCATAATTCTATTAGATCTGTGTACATGGACACCAAGATCCCTCTGCTCATCCACACTACCAAGTATCCGACCATTAGCCCAGTACCCTATCTTTTTGTTACTCTTACCAAAGTGAATCACCTCACACTTAGCTACATTGAACTCCATTTGCCACCTTTCTGCCTAGTTCTGCAGCTTATCTATATCCCGCTGTAACCTGCCACATCCTTCCTCACTGTCTACAACTCCTCCGACTTTCGTATCATCCGCAAACTTGCTCACCCAACCTTCTAACCCCTCCTCCAGGTCATTTATAAAAGTGCTGGAGAAGGTGAAGTTGTATGGGTTCCAGGGTGTACTAGCTAAATAGATAAAGAACTGGTTGGGGAACAAGTGACAGAGAGTAGTAGTAGAAGGGAGTTTCTCAAAATACAGACCTGTGACTAGAGGTGTTCCACAGGAATCTGAGGAAGGTAAATCCACATTCGATATGTGGGAGTCTTTGAAAGAGAGGTTGATTAGAATTCAGGAGAGATAATGTTCTTGTGAAAATGAGGGATCGAAATGGCAAGGTTAGGGAACCATGGCTGACAGGTGGAATTGTGAGACGAGCTAAGAGGAAAAAGGTCTAGATGGTTGAAGGCAGACAGCTTTGGAAGAATATCGGGAATGTAGGAACAATCTGAAATGAGAAATTAAGAGGGCTAAAAGAGGTCATGGGATATCTTTAGCAAACAGGGTTAAGGAAAATCCCAAAGTCTTTTTTTCATGTAAAAGGAGCAAGAGGATAATTAGACCCGGGTCTCTGGCGCTGTGAGGCAGCAGTGCTAACCACTGTGCCACCGTGCCACTTTAGCAAACAGGGTTAAGGAAAATCCCAAAGTCTTTTTTTCATGTAAAAGGAGCAAGAGGATAATTAGGGAAAGTTGGCCGACTCAAGCACAAAGGAGGAAAGTTATGGAGTCAGAGAAAATGGGTGAGATTCTTAACAAGTACTTTGCATCAGTATTCACCGAGGAGAGGGACATGATGGATGTTGAGGTTAGGGATAGATCTTTGAGTGCTCTAGGTCAAGTTGACAGAAGAAAGGAGGAAGTTTTGGATATTCTAAAAAGCATTAAGGTAGACAAGTCCCTAGGTCCAGATGGGATCAATCCCAGGTTACAGAGGGAAGCGAGAGAGGAAAATAGCTGGGGCTTTAACAGATATCTTTGCAGCATCCTTGAATACGGGTAAGGCTCCTGGAGACCTGGAGATTTGCTAATGTTGTCCACTTGTTTATGAAGGGTAGCAGGAATAACTATAGACAATTGAGCCTGCCGTCAGTGGTAGGGAAGCTGCTGGAGAAGATACTAAGGGATAGGATCTATTCCTATTTAGAAGAAAATGGGCTTATCAGTGATAGGCAGCATGATTGTATGCAGGGAAGGTCATGTCTTAACAATTTAAAGTAATTCTTTGAGGAGGTGACAAAGTTGATTAAAAGGGGAAGGGATGTAGATGTCATATACATGGACTTTAGTAAGGTGTTTGATAAGGTCCCCCATGGTAGGCTGCTGGAGAAGGTGAAGTTGTATGGGTTCCAGGGTGTACTAGCTAAATAGATAGAGAACTGGTTGGGGAACAAGTGACAGAGAGTAGTAGTAGAAGGGAGTTTCTCAAAATACAGACCTGTGACTAGAGGTGTTCCACAGGAATCTAAGGAAGGTATCAGTTACCTGATTAGCAAGTTTGCAAATGACAGCAAGATTGGTGGAGTAGCAGATAGTGAAGGGAACTGTCAGAGAATACAGCAGAATATAGATAGATTGGAGAGACAGGCAGAGAAATGGCAGATGGAGTTCAATACAGGCAAATGCAAGGTGCTCATTTTGGAAGATCCACTTCAAGAGCAAACTATACAGTAAATGGAAAAGTTCTGGGAAAAAGTGACGTACAAACTGATCTGGGTGTTCAGGTCCATTGTTGCCTGAAGGTGGCAACACAGGTCAGTAAAGTGGTCAAGATGGCATAGGACATGCTTTCCTTCATTGGATGGGGTATTAAATACATAAGTTGTCAGGGCACGTTGCAGTTGTAATGTTACAGTTATAGTTGTACAGTTGATTATGTTACAGACTTTGGTTTGGCCACAATGTGGCATACAGTTCTGGTCACCACATTACCGAAAGGATGTGGATGCTTTGGAGAGAGTACAGATGAGGTTCACAAGGATGTGCCTGGTATGGTGGGCACTAGCTATGAGTATAGGTTGAATAGATTAAATACCAAAGTCCATGTATATGACATCTACAGCCCTTCCCCCAACAATCAACCTTGTCACCTTGTCAAAGAATTCTATTAAGTTGACAAGACATGACCATCCCCTCTTCATGAGAAAGACGGAGGTTGAGGGGGGACCTCAACCTCCGTCTTAGGAGAGGTTTAGGAGAGATATGCATCGGAAGTTCTTTACGCAGGGGGTGGTGGGGGCCTGGAATGTGTTGCCAGTGGAGGTGGCAGAGGCTGGCACTTAAGATGTATCTAGACAGATACATGAATGGGCAGGGAACAAAGGGATACAGATGTTTAGAAAATAGGTGACAGGTTTAGATAGAGAACCTGGATTGGCGCAGGCTTGAAGGGTCGAAGGACCTGTCCCTATGCTATAGCTTTCTTTCTTCTTTGTTTGCGGTTCTTAATTTTTCAGGTCCAGTGACCCTGCCTCAGAACACCCAACCCGAAACATTAATTTTGATTTCTCTTCACAGAAGCTTCCAGACCTGCTGATAATTTCTGCTTACCCTTCTCATCCATTGTTCTAAATAATGCAAGCTACTAGTGGGGAAGACAGCTGAGTATTCAAGAAACTTGTTCAGTGACGAAGCTCAGGTGTTGTCAACTCTCTGGTAACCCTTGGAGCTGCTGAGCCTGTCTCTCCATGGCAACCACCAACCTGCCCATGGAAAGCAAATAGATAGTCCCAGGGTTTGCTGCACTGTTGCAGTGTCTAGGTGAAGTCAGACAGGCACACGACTGGCTGCACTGCTACAGAGTGTGGGTGAGAATAGACAGATGGATTGGCTGCATTGTTGCAGGGTGATAACAGACAGATGGTTGTAGGATTGGCTGCATTGTTGCAGGGTGATAACAGACAGATGGTTGTAGGATTGGCTGCATTGTTACAGGGTGATAACAGACAGATGGTTGTAGGATTGGCTGCATTGTTGCAGGGTGATAACAGACAGATGGTCACAGTCCCAAGATTTTATTGATACACCGAAGATTCTTAAGGGGGCTTGATTGGGTAAATGTTGAGAAGGTGTTTCCACTTTTGGAGAAATCTCAAAATAGGGGCCTCAGTTTGTGAATAAGGGAACACTCATTTAGTGCAGAGATTGCAAAGAAATTTCTTCCCATTGTGAATATCGGAATTGCCTACCCAGAACATGCAATGGTTAGGCAAGGACTGAACTCGTTTTCTCAGTCATGACTCACCATGGAACTCAGTCCCAGGTTGAATCCCACTTCCTACTGCAATTTTTTTTTAATATCTCTACATCAGATTTCCCAAAAGTAGCCAGACCATGATCAGTTTAATGGTGCTAATGACTGACATTGAATGGAGGCAAATATGTTATTGTCTCAAACATTGTTGATGAAGTACTCCCCACATTTTAAACCAAAGAGAGAAAAGATCATTTCATTATAGAATCATAAGACCCCTAAGGTGCAGGAAGAGGCCATTCAGTCCATCAATTGTGCACCAACCCTCCAAACAGCATCCCACCCAGACCCATTCCAGTAACTCCACATGGGCTAAGATTAATCAAGGCTAACCCACCTAACTGACACACTATGTGCAATTTAGCATGGACAATCCATGTAACCTGCACAACTTTGGACTGGGGGAGGAAAATGGAGTACCCAGAGGAGAACATGGAAACTCCACACAGACACAGTCACTCAAAGCTAGAATCGAACCCAGGGCCCTGGCGCTGTGAAGTAGCAGTGCCAACCATTGTGTTACTGTGCTGCCCTAAACTGCTTCCTGGGGTAACTTGAACTCAGGTTCCATGCTGCTGAGATAAAGGCAAGGCAATTAGAGAGCTTGATGCCCTGCAGTATTTCATTTTTCAATAAGAGGGTGAAATGCCAGGATCTGTTTGAAGCTCCTTAACACAAGGCCCAGTCTTTAAGTGAACTGTAAAGCTGCTCAGTATTTGGTGACCTGGAGTTGGTTTGGGTGGGATGCTGTTTGAAGGGTTGGTGATGACTTAATGGTCGAATGACCTCTTTCCGCACTGTAGGCTTGTATAAGAGAACCTTCAGCATTGGATCCTACCTTGTAATCGTGTTCATTGGCAGGCAGCATAAAGTTGGTGTTATATTTGCACTGGAAGCAATGAGCCCACATTAATCCCATGTTGGAGTCCCCATGTCTGCTTGAGGGGAAGGTATTGTTTCCCCTTTGTATTTCTACCTGTCACCGTCATTCTAACAGTTGGAGCTCTCTTTACATTAAACAAAGCATTGGGTTGATAAGCATTCACAGCCTTGCAAAACAAAAGCAAATAATAATGCATTGTGTGAAAGGTTAGGCTTCAAAATAGATTATGTTTTTCTGTCTAGACCAGAGGTGCTTGGAAACAGATCCAGTGATAATAAGTACCTCAGTCCTTGACTTCTGCCCTCAAGAGCACATTTACTAACTAATTGGTAAGTGGGTTTCAGCTCAAGTGAATCACAGCGTGGGATCACCCCTGAGTGAGAAGTGTCACTCATTTTCATGTGTGGTTAGCACTTCAACATTGTAATTTAAAACAATCTCAAGAGTCGGAAAATAAAATGTCAGGATATGGATTGGAGGGGTCGAGGGTAGTGGCTCCACTGGTATAGTGGTAGTGACAGCACCTCTTAGCCAGAATGTCACAATTTAAGTAGCACTTTTCCCAGAGATTAATCATAACATATCCTAACAGGGTGTTTAAAAATGTACAGTTCAGGCAAACAGCAAAAGCCAATGTAATTTGGCTCCTGATGCCACATGTCATTGATGGATATTTGTATCTCACCCCTGCCTAGTGTTCTCAAGATTGACTTGGAGGTCATTGTAAGCTTCCATTCACCCTCCTTTCCCCTCTGTCCCACCTCTCCTTTGTACCTATCTGTGCCTATTAATTCTTTGATCCCTCCAATCAGGCAAAAACGCTCCTTTACCTTGTTTTCATGACTGACAACAGCTTTATTCTGAAATCCTCATCATTCTTATTAAATCTCAGGAAATATGGAGAAAAACATTCAGTCATTCATTGCTGCAGACTATTATGACTGCTGTTTTGCCTGATATGGCATGAAAATTCACTTAAAACACAATGGAAACTAGTAAAATTGTCCAATGTTGAATTTGGAGGAACACAAGAGTTATAAGAGCAAACAAGCAAGCAAAACTTCTTCAGGCAGGAGCTAGGCAATTAAAATCTCTCAGAGCCAATAATTATACTGGGTCAGGGAGCATGCCAATGTCACCAGTACCTATGATTGTGGAGAAACTAACAGGATGAAAGTCTATGAAGAAATCAGAAAAAAAAAGAGTATTGTCTAGAGCTTCATTCAGAAGGACAAACTAGCAAAAGATCTTGGGTGAGATGGGGATTTCTTTTCAAGACACAGTGGGTTGTCCCTTTCTGGAATGTGCTGCTTGATGGATTAGTGAAAGCAGATTCAAGAATAACTTTTCATAAGGCAATTATGAAAAATTGAAGGGAAGGGAAAATCTGTAGAGCTATTGGAATGGAGAAGAAGGAGGAATAACACCAATTGGATGGATCCTTTAAAGAGCTTCTGCAAATAGGGTGGACTGAATGAGGCATAGAGTCACACAACATAGAAACAGGCCTTTCAGCCTACTGTGTCTATACTGACAAACAAACATCAATTTACTCTAATCTCATTTACCTGTACTTGGTCCATAGCCTATGCCTTGGTATTTTACTCATACAGATGCTGATTAAATTTTGTAAGTGTGTTGGCCTCCACCACCTCCTCAGAGAACACGCTCCATATTTCTTCTGCTTTTCTGGGTAAAAGAAAATCTCAGATCTCTTCTAAACCGTTTACTCCTCACCTTAAACTTGTGCCATGTGCTACGAGAAATAGACACTCATAGTTTATCCTGTCTATGCCTCTCATAGTTTTATATGCTTCTACCAGACCCCCCCACCCCACCCCCGCTCAGCTTCCTTTGCTCAAAAGAAAACAAACCCAGCCTAAGCAGTCTCTGTTCATATCGGCGACCTTTCATCCCTGGCAATGACCTGGTGAATCTCTCTGGTGTGCCCTCCCCAGTGCAATCCAGCCCTTTCAATTGTGTGGTGACCAGAACTGTGTACTCTGGTCTAACCAGCGTTTCATAAAACTGTATCAAAACCTCCTTGCTCCTATGTTCTACATCTTGAATAGTGACAGCAAGCATTCTATATGCCTTCTTTGCCATCCTGCCTACTGGTGCTGACACCTTCTGGGATCTATGGACTTGTACACCAACTTCCCTTTGCTCCTCAGTACTCCCTCAGGAACTGCCGTGCAATGTGCAAGTCCTTCCCTTGTTAGAACTCTCAAAATGCATCACCTAGTACTTATTAGGATTGAATTCCACTGCTCTGCCCAATTCACCATCTGATCAATATCAGACTTTAGCCTAAGTCCATCCTCCTCCTTATCAAAAGGCCAACCATGTTCACATCATCTGCTTCTTACTAGGCTTGATATGGAGTTGCCGGTATTGGACTGGGGTGGGCCAAGCCAGAAGTCACACGATACCAGGTTAACTTGAAATCACAAGCTTTCGGAGTGCTGCTCCTTTGTCAGGTGAATGTGATGCAAGAACAGGGATTTCAAAGCTTGTGATTTCAAATAGACCTGTCCGACTATAACCTGGTGTCATGTGACTTCTGACTTTGTCTTACTAGGCTGCATCATTCTGCAACTCCATGTTGCAACTCTTCAATTTTGGTTCGTTTTCATCACAATTGGAACCAGCAGAGCAGAGATGATCATGAGAGAGCCTTACATGAGTTTTGTTATTAGAAGTTTTAATAGCTATATAGCAAACGATGATTCCATCTTGTCGGTAAATTAGGAACAAGGGAGCAAGAATTCATAATTGGTACTAGAAGCAGAACAGTGGAGATTAGAACAAATTTTTCATGCAAAGCATATTGTATACATTAGCATAGGCAGCCATTGAAGCAGACTTAATCACAACATTTAAGAGGGAGTTAATTAAACACTTGAAGAAGAAAAGTATTAAAGGACATTTGAAGGAAAGAGCAAGACATTAATGATGGAATAAAAATGTTAGTTGCTTAATATTTGCCTTTATTCCAATAATCTGGTGAGTAATCCGACAATTTTAGAACTCATGGATTTTCATTCGATTGAGATCAATAGCATTCCTGTCACTTTCTCTCTCTCATGCACACGCATTGCTATATCAGATGTAATTAAACAACAACTTTTATTCAGCCATGCAAGTGGTTTCATTGAAAGCAAGGTCGTGCTGCCATTGAAAATCAAATAGGCAGACATTTTGAAAAATAGAAAGATAAATTAACACTTCCATCGCAGATTTGACCATCTTACCCTGTTCCAAAGTCACTTATTGCTACTATAGCTAAGGACGTCATGGTGGCTCAGTGGTTAGCACTACTGCCTCACAGTGCCAGATACCTGGGTTCGATTCTAACCGCAAGTGACTGTGAGAAGTTTACAGATTTTCCTCATGTCTGCGTGGGTTTCCTCTTGGGGCTCCAGTTTCCTTCCACTGTCTAAAGATGTTCACAAACTAGCAAAAGATCTTGGGTGAGATGGAGATTTCTTTTCAAGACACAGTGGGTTGTCCCTATCTGGAATGTGCTGCTTGATGGATTAGTGAAAGCAGATTCAAGAATAACTTTTCATAAGGCAATCAGATTCATTTTTGTAAAGGGAAAATCTGTATGAACCATTGGATTGGCCATGCTAAATTGCCCATAATGTCCAGGAATGTGTGGGTTAAGTGGATTAGCCATGGAGAGTGCAGGGTTACAGGGATAGGGTGAGTCTGGGTGAGATGCTCTTGGGAGGGTCGGTATGGACTCAGGCTGAATGGACTGCTTCCACACTGAAGGGATTCTATGAACTTATCATTTCAAACTTCCACATGCCAACAGCCCTCCAGAACTCATCAATAGACTGTGCTCAATGTATAGAGCAATAAAATCCTTTAAGTGCTCAATGACTAAGTCAGAGAGTGGACTTGGTTCAAGTGTCACTTCCAAATCTGTTTCACCAGGGAATTTTAAACGCTCACTTAATTCATCAGTCTTGGGGAGAATTCTCTGCGGTTAACAGCATGTTTGTAACAGAAGAATAAGCTTCCCTTGAATGTACCTCTGGTGGATCAGAGAGTGCCTGTGAGTTGGAGGGAATCTATATTAACACTCGATTCTGCAGACACTTTCAATTTGTAATAGAATGCCAACGACTTCAAAATCAAAACAAAACCATGATCACAAGGGATTGTATCATATTTCTATCTGTTTAATGCACAATTTTCTTCAGCGGTTCTGCCCTGTAAATTCTTATTTGCTTACAGAGCAATGTTTTCAATTTGAATGCAGTGGAGTATTAGGAAACTATGTCTGATTGTCCCATTGTCTGGGAAACATCACACTCCATGGTATTACTCTTCCCACCATCAGGTGTTGCCCCTTGTGCTGGATCTACTCCCTGTTAAATTTATTTCACACCCCTCTCTTCCCCACTCCCTCATCTCCAGACAGTCCACTAAATATGCTGTTCATAAGGTATCAAAGTTGTCATTGTTGTCTCCCTCTGTTAAATTGAAAGTTACATTATCTTGCCTCAGGAGCTGTTACACTGTTGAGCAAGTTCATGTTTGACTCGGCTAGACTCTTGAAAATCTCGAAAATTTCCTATAACATCACTTTTAATACTTTTCCATTGTAAACAATCCCAATTCAGTTATCAATGCAATTATCCTTTCAGCAGGCTCCTTAATCTCTGGATTCCTTTTGCACTGTAAAGGTGATAAAATTGTCATCAGTACTGCAGGTGAACTTGACCAAAGCTTATTTCCTGAGCTTTACAAGCTTATTTCCTGAGATATTTACTTTCTTCCTTTGACTAACCATACTGCCACTACACTGCACTGTCGTTGTCAAAGATTGACCTACCAATTCCTAAAAATCCACTTTGGTATTGCATCACAGAGAGATAGATAATAAGAGCAGGTGTAGGCCATTTGGCCCCTCGATCCTGCTCCACCATACAATATGATCATGGCTGATCATTCAGCTCAGTCCCCTGTTCCCACTTTCTCCCCATACTCTTTGATCCCTTTTGCCCTCAGAACTATGTCTGACTCCTTCTTGAAAATATTCAATGACTTGGCCTTTACGTTTTGTGGTCGCAAATTTCACAGGCTCACTACTCTCTGGGTGAAGAAAGGTCTCCTCACCTCAGTCCTTAGGTCTGTGCTGTATCCCAAGACTGTGATTCATGTTTCTGGACTCCCTGGTCATCAGGAACATCCTTCCTGTATTTATCCTGTCTCATCCTCTTGCAGTTTCTATGGTGTTACTCCTCCTGATTCATTTGAACTTCAGAGAGTATCATCTTAACTGATTCAATCTCCCTTCATGTGTCAGTCCTGTCATCCCAAGAATCAATCACTTTAGCTTGAGTTGCTATACATGGTAATCCTTTCCCAGCTCCCTGACTTTACTGGGAATACAGGAAACCTGAAAATAAAAATGAAGTTAGTTAAACCCAACGGGTCAAGCAAAAGCTGTGGAGAGAAACAGAATTAATGTTTCTAGCTGAGGATAAAAACCCTAATAAAAAGTCAGATGAAGGGTAATCAGTTTAAATTGTTAACTATACTCTTCACAAATGCTACCTAATGATAAGACACAGAAGCAGAAGTAGACCATTCAGCCCATTGAATTGACTCTACCATTCAATGAGATCATGGTGTATTTGATAATCCTCAACCCCATTTTCATACCTTTTCCACACAACCCTTGTTTCCTTTAATGATTAAAAAAATTTTCTCAGCTGTTAATGTGCTTAACGATCCAGGCTCAGCAACCCTCTGCAATAAGGGATTCACTGTGCACTGTGAAAAGAAATCCCTTCCCATCTCCATTTTAGAGATGAGACAACTTGTTGCTCAGATTATGCTGTCTGGTTCTTGACTCTCCCATAAGGGGAAACAATCTCTCAGCATTTGCCCTGTCAAGTCCCCTCAGAAACTTACATGTTTCAATAAGGTATGATGTATAGCTAAATGGGGCAGTGTGGTATTAATCCTGATGACCTCTGTTAGTACCTTGTGTATTTGCTGGAATACCCTACTGGGTGAGACTTGTTTGAGGACATTCTATTCTCCTTTACCTTTACATCTTCCTTAGGTCGATCTCGTGATAAGTGGAAGAGGATAAATCTACAGAACATGCACTATTCTTTGATAACTGGAGGTTTGATTCATAGCAACAGTTAGTACAAATTTTAATAATCGTCTGGTAAAATAGAACATGAGTAATGCTGAAAAAATGCACATTTTGTGAATTGTATTTTTGTTTTGCGTTCATCAGGGCAGTTCACAGGAATGCCAATTCAAAGTGAGAAAAGCAACATTTCGACTGAATGAGAGGAGATTGCAGACTGGTTAACAACTCCTCCGTTTAGTACAAGAGTTACTATGGAGATTGCACCTATCATTGCTGATTGTCAGTTAACTGCCAGATTTTGTTTAAATTTTACTCAAGGATCGTTTCCAGCTCATGGCGTTTCTCTTAAAATTAGACTACACAAATTTGAGTTTAAGCAGATCACAGCTGTAACATAGTACATTAGTTTCAGTTCTAATGTGATATCAGGTATGAAGGCTGTACATTCCATTGTCTGGAGGAGTACTTTGAACATCACATTCCTTCAGCTGATCACAGTAAGTTAGATACTTATCGTACTAAACCAGCTTCAAATGGCGTCCAACATTAGCTATGATTTTTCAGTTGGACCACATTTACAAAATAAACTTCAGTACATAAGGAATTACACTGACCACCATTTTAGGATTGCAAGTCATGCTCAATGTGTGGTGCATTTTCATGCATTTGATGCTATGTTTATAAATACAGGGTGTGTTATTCACAGTCAGAAATCACATCTTTATGCACTATACTTGTATCAACTCAACAAAATAAGTGATAGCCATTTGCTTGTTCATTTCTCGGTGCAGTGCACTGATCAATCAGAGTCAATCTTCTCAGTTTAAGATTTAATCTAGGCATGGCAGTTAACTGTCAATCATTTTGAATGACTACATTCTTCATGGCAACAATCTACCAATCAGAATTCACTTGTCAACCAATCAGTACTCTCATCTCATGTGCTGTAAGCTTGTTTTTCCCTCTGTGAATTGGTATTCATTTGAATTGTCCTGATGAAAGCTTGGATACATCTGAACCCAGAAACCATAGTTCTGAACACTATTTAATCATATTAATTTCTGTCCCCTGTTGTCTTGAGCATTTTCTGTAAATATGTTAACATTCCTTGCTTGCTGTTGATCTGGAAAGTACTCTGATCACTTGCTATTCAACATGTTAATCTCTCCTCTCGGGTGACTGTCTATGTGTAGTTTGCACATTTCTCCCCGTGTTTGCGTGAGTTTCCGCTGAGTGCTCCGGTTTCCTCCCACAGTTCAAAGATGTGCGGGTTAGGTGAATTGGCTGTGCTAAATTGCCCATAGTTTTCAGAGATATGTAGGTTAGATGCATTAGTCAGGGATAAATATAGGATAATAGGGTAAGGGAATGAGTCTGGATGGATTACTCTTTGGAGGGTCGGTGTTGACTTGTTGGGCCAAAGGGCCTGTTTCCACGCTGTAGGGATTCTATGATTCCATGATTCCTGATGGGGATCTGTCTGTTAACCCCAAGTTATGTTTTAATACTCTTTGGCCTGTGATGAAAACTGGCAGGCAGAGTTGCCTCTTACACATTAGCATGATTTACAATTGCTGTTCAAGTGTTCCACTTGTAGATTAACTTGCTTGCTGATGTTTCAAGCACAATAAATCTGATCAGCTTGACATTTTCCACCACTGTTCACAACGCCATGTTAATCATAATGGTCTAATGATAAGCAGGGATTGAATAAATTCATGGACTCATTTATTTCAAACAGTAAAAAGACATAAGTAATGAAGAAACATTTCAGAAAATCTACTGGTATCTTTGCTTGCAATTTGCAGACCTACAACTGGAAATCTAGCAGGCAGAGTCATAACATAGTATACACAGAGCACATGAAATCCTTAAAGGTGAACTCTCTTAAAGCTCACATGCACATATATCATCATTTGTGCAATAAGTTGAACATAAAAAAAACCTAACAGCACTCTTCTCTAGAAAGGTAGGGAAGTTCTGTTCAATTGTTATTCTTTCACTGTGCCACTAATGCCACTAAAACAGATTAGCTATTTGTGTATCTCTTTGCAATGCTTTCATATAAGCAATCACTCTTCCTTGAAAATGTCTTAATGATTTCCATTCACCTCCCTTCTAAATATCTGACGCAGTTGTACAAATCAAGTCACCCGTAATTTGCTCAATTTTGGAAAGCTGAGTGTTTCTCTGTTTCTCTTTTAACTGGAATGCAAACCTTCCGTCAATCTTCTCCACCAGGCAGTCTCATAGCTCCCGCATCAGTTAGTTATTGAACTAAATCAAGCATAATGTCATTTCTGTAGATTCCTTAATTATTTAGGTTCTGTAACAGTTTCTCATCATTATTGGAGATGTGCTCTCTTTCTTAATACTCCCATTATAATCTTTCTAAATTACTCCTGATTAGCCGATGTCCCTCATTATAATTGGTTTCGATTCTCCCTTGTTTGAGAGTCGGGACCGATAAGTCCTCGAGTTGTTAGTCTGTAACAAGTAGTAATCATTAGTTTCTCCTCCTTAATATAGTTGAACCCTCTTCACATCATGCCTACTTTCCCAATACTTCTTCCAATTTGTCTGAGCCCAGAAATCCACCCTCCCCCATCAATCTGCACTTTCGATTCAGATCTTCTTGGAAGTTTATCCTTCAGCTGTATCATTATTTACACATGCAACCTATAATGCTATTACCTTTCTTAACTGAAATTAAGAAGGGTTTTTTTTAAGACTCAGGCACTCGCAGAATTCTGATGTTTACCCTCATGAGCTGAACTATTGTATAGAACTCCAGGAGATCAGGTCTTGCTTTGCTTTAGGAGCATATAACAGGATTAGCCCATTTAACTTGTCGATCCTGCTCTGTCATTTAATATCATGACCAATTGAGCACTTAAATGCATTTTACACATGCTATCTCTATAACCCATTCCACCACCGGTAATCTAATAATCTCCATTTTAAATCTACTCAGAGACTGAACTTCCACAGCCTTCTGGGTGAGGAAATTCCAAAGATTCACAACCCTCTGAGTAAATCAGTTCTCCTTGTGATGGTCGTAAGTGACATCCCCCTTATTTTCAAATTCTTCCGAGTGGTTCGACACACCCTAAACAGTGAAACATCTACTCTGTGTTACAGCACAGGAATAGCCACCTAAACCAAATCAGCCTCTCTGACACTGAATTTGCAATACAGTGAAATTAAAGCATTCAATTACCCTCTAAATTACTCATTTTCCCTAACCAGACTTTAGGAATAACAGAGCTTGAACATCAGCTTTATCACTTAAATAAAAATTAACAACTTATGGCTAATAGTGCAACTGTTGCAGGACACAGAAAATCAACAAGTAGTAAAATTAATGTTTACAATCTGAAGTCCAAACATTTTTGATCATAAACCCAACTCAGATGTAGATAAGCAGACCCAGTTAAGGGATATATTAAAAAAAGAAAATAAAAAGCTATAATTTACCAGTTCAATAACAAATTTCCAACAATGGATACAAGGCCTTTATGAAATCCTTTGGGCTCTGCCACCACCACCTACAATTTACTCCTTACCCCCCCCCCCCACCCCCAGCCTATATTCTGCTTCACAAACAACTTTAGCCTAGCTACCATCAGTTCTGAGGAAGAGTCACTGGACTTAAAATGTTAAGTCTGGTTTCTCTCTCCAGATGCCGCCAGACCTGCTGAGCTTTTCCAGCAATTTCTGTTTTTGTTTCTGATTTCCAGTATCCGCAGTTTTTTTCAGGTTTAATTTAGTATTAACATACTGCCACATCTTTCCCAGGCATGATCCCTGGGAGGATTTCTGCTTCTCTCTGATGGGATTTCCGTTCCAATCCTTTTTCTTGATCTTCGTTTTTAATGTTGCTGTTGCTCCTGGTGTTTGACGAGATATTTGGTACAACTTGTTTCCACAGCCACATCACACTCCTCAGTGACTGCCTCCAGCTCAGACTAATCCCCCATGGATTCCAACTCAAATTTCATTGCTTGTGCTTTGAACCTACCCAGAGTCACGATGTTCAATGTTCCACAGACAACTGACCTCGCTGTATCCTGGGATCCTCACTCCATACCACACAGCATCACATGCGCGCTCGCAACCTCTCTCTCCAACAGCATCACATCACTCAGGCTCAGGGCTGCACCATTCCCCAGTTCCACTTCATGCTCTGGCTCACTTGCTGTGTCATACAGTCATAGAGTGATAGAGATGTACAGCATGGAAACAGACCCTTCGGTCCAACCCGTCCATGCCGACCAGACATCCCAACCCAATCTAGTTCCACCTGCCAATACCTGGCCTATATCCCTCCAAACCCTTCCAATTCATATACCCATCCAGATGCCTTTTAAATGTACTAACATCCACTACTCTTCTGGCAGCTCATTCCATACATGCACCACCCTCCCTTGTTCTTTTCCTTTCAGGCATCAAGGCCCACAAGTTGCAAAAACTCAGAGATACCCATGCCCCTCTGGAACCTTCACCCCCTCCCCTACTCTTTAACTCCATTCCCTTCTCCAACCACTACCTCCTGTTGGATATTCACAATCTTAATAACCTCCTGCTCTCCAACGCTGAATGTTCCACACTCATCAAAGGTCTCAGCTTTATCCCTCTGCATCTCCACCGTAATGTGTTTTGGGCACAACTTGACAATGAACTTTCCTTCCATCGACTTCACCTCCACTCCCATTTGGACAAGAGTTCTTTCCCCATTCCACAGACCCCCTTCGCCCAGCTCCACCACTCTCCCTCCACCTGGACCCCTCCCTCTGGCCTTTTCCCTGCTCTCAACCTGTTCATCGAAGAATGCCAACATGACACGAGTCATCTCAATTTCCCTGCTCCTCTTACCCATTCCAACATTTCTCCCAATGAACTGACTGCACTCCATGCTCTCAGATCCAACCCTGACTTTGTCATTGAGCCTGCCAATAAGGGTGGTGCTGTTATAGTCTGGTTTACTGACTTGTACATTGCAGAGGCTGAGCACCAGCTCTCAGATACCTCCTCCTATCTCCCCCGGACCATGACTCCCACCATGGAACATCAGGCCATTGTGTCCACTATTTCATCTGGTGAACTCCTCCACTCTTCCTTCAAGCTAATAATCTTACTTCTACCTCCTTCCACAAGCAGAACTGCTTGGGCAGACTCATTGTTTCTACTTTCTCCTGCCCCACAGATCTCATCTCTTCCTACTTCGACATGGTTTGTTTCTCTCCTGGTCTAATCCCTTCCCACTTACATCTGTGATTCCTTTAATGCTTTACATCCATTTCACGATTTCTAGTTAGTGGGATCCAGTCACCTCCTCTTCACCACAGACAGATAATCCCATTACACATCCATCCCCCATCAGGATGGTCTCAGGGCTCTCCGCTTCTTCCTGGATAAAAGGTCTGAACCTTCCCCATGCCCCACCATCCTCCTCTGCCCTGCTGAGCTCACCCTCACCCTCAACAACTTTTCTTTTAATTCCTCTCAATCTCTTCACGGCAAAGCTATGTGCATCCATATGGGCCCCGCTATGCCTAGTTATATGTATTTGTGGGGTACATGGAACATTCCCATTCCAGTCCAATTCCAGCCCCTACCCACAACTCTTTCTCCAGCATATCACCATGCTGCTTCCCTCTCTCATCTGGAATTGGAAAAGTCTATAAAATTCTCTTCCAATTTCCACCCCACCCTCAACTTCACCCGTTCTGTTGCTGACTCCTCCCTTCCTTTCCTCGATATTTGTTTCCATTTCTGGGGATAGGCTGGCCACCAGTATCCACTATAATCCAATCAACTCTGACAGTTACCTTGACCACAATCCTCACACTCTACTTCCTGTAAAGACTCTATTCCATTCTCACAGTTTCTCTGTCTCTGTTGCATTTGTTCTGATGATGCTAACTACAACAAGGGAGCCTCCGAAATGTCCACCTTATTCCATAACTGAGGATTCCTCTGTACTGTTGTTGACAGGGCCCTCAGCTGCATCTGATCCATCCTGTCCTTCAGCCCTCAACTCCTTTCTCCCCTCCCACAGCAGCAATAGTGTCCCCTTTGTTCTCACCTACCATCCCACCAGCATCTACATCCAGAGGATCATTTGCCACCATTTCTGCCACATCCAGTGGGATGGCATGATCAGACGCATATTCCCCTCCCCTCCATTATAAGCGTTCTGCAAAGAAGTTCCCTCTGACCCACCCTGGTCCATCCCTTCTTCACTCCAAAACCCACCTGCACCCACCCCATCCATCTCACCCTAGCCCCACAGCACCTTCCCCTGCAATTTCAAAACGTGTAAAACCTGCCCATTGATTTCCTCCCTCCTCAGTATCTAAGGACCCAGACATATCTTTCGGGTGAGCAACACTTTACCTGCACTTCCTGCAATCTGGTCCACTCCATTCGCTGCTCACAATGTGGTCTCCTCTGCGCTAGGGAAACGCTCCATAGACTGGGCGACCGTTTTGCAGAATAGCTATGTTCTGCCCGCAAAAAAGACCTTGAGCTTCCAGTTGCCTGCCACTTCAACACCCCACCCTGTTCCCTGGTCAACATTTCTGTTTCAGGTTAGCTGCAGTGCTCCAGTGAAGCTCAGTGCAAGCTGGAAGAACACCAATTCATTTTCCACTTGGAAATTCTACAGCCTTCTGGACTCAATAATGAGCTCAATAAATTTAGAGCCTGAGCACCTTCCTCATGCTTTCCCCCACTGCCATACACCAGGCCTTGTTGTCTCATGGTCTGAATTAGACACAGCCCACTATTAGCCACTAATAGTCCCCATTAGCAACCGTTCATTCTCCCAGGCCAACAACTCTCCACTCCTTTGTCTGTCTAACTCTTTGGGTTCTGTAATCCATCTATTGTTTACGCCTTACTCATCCCCCCCAATCCTGATCTCCTGCATAAAAAACAACTTTTTTGCACTTACCTTCAGTTCTGAAGATGGGTGGCTGGACCTGAAACACTAATTCTGATTTGTCTCCACATATGCTGCCAGACCTGCTGAGCGTTTCAAGCAATTTCTGTCTTTGTTCCAGAAGCAGACAGACAAACGGGAGGGCTGTGTGGGACTCGAGAATATAACAGTGAGGTCAAAAGGAGCAGGAGATCAGAGAGATTCCAGAAACAGTCAGACCAGCAACACAGCTGCTTCAACAGAACCTCAATGTGTCATCACAGGAGAGCAAGTATAGTCGGTTCTGCTGTAATGCATGTTCCATCAATGCAAATCGGCTTTAACGTGATTGAAGAGTTTAGATCATTATTTGTAAAATGCAAACTTTCCTTGCCTGTATTGGCTATAATGTGATTTTGTTAAGAGTGTGGTGCTGGAAAAGCACAGCAGGTCAGGCAGCATCCGAGGAGCAGGAGAATCAATGTTTCAGGCATAAGTCTGATGAAGAGCTTACGCTCAAGACATCAATTCTCCTGCCCCTTGGATGCTGCCTGACCTGCTGTGCTTTTCCCGCACCACACACTTGACCCTGATCTCCAGCATCTGCAGTCCTCACTTTCTCCCTATAATGCGGTGCCAGCCTCACTAATTCAGATGGTGTAGTTTTCTTACAACGTGACATAGCATGAGAATCGAGCTATCGCCTTATATCAGAACCAAGTGTGGGTAATTGCTGGCTATTACTCTCTTGTCTTTTATAGCTGAGTATTGATACACATTAAGTCTGTAATTACAGTTTAAAAACTTCTCGTAGACAATTCATATTTTAGAACTTCAAAACTAAATTTCTTTCTTTGTTGTAATTATTTGATTACAGAATAAAAGAAGACTTTTATTCAGTTTATATGAAAGTAGAAGTAACATTGCAATAACAGCAAGGGTCCATATTTTAATTTGTTATGAGATATCTGTTAGAGAGTCTGAGTGATGATGAAAGATTGGAGAGGCTATAGTTATTCATTTGAATAAATGATGGTTGAAAGGAAACTTGATCAAGAGATATAAGATTGAGGGATATAAACATGGTGAATAGGATGGCATTCTTGCATTTTTCGAGGGGTCAATAACCAGGAGGCATAGATTTAAGGTGAGAGGCAAAAGGCTAAGAAAGAAACTGAGAAGGATGTTTTTTTCCTTCAGTTGGTGACGGGAGTGTGGAACTCACCATCTGAAAGGATGGTTGAGTCAAAAACTCATGCAACATTTCATGTTGCCAAAGTTTCTAGGGCTACAGGCCAAGTGCTGGAAAATGGAATTAGTTTAGTCAGACCTTTGTTGACGGACATGGACCTGTTGTGGATGAATGGTCTCCTTCTGTACTGTAAATGTCTTTAAGTTTCATCTGGGATTTGAACCAGGGATCTCGTACACAGTCATTCTCTGCCTAACCAAAAGTAAGAACCAGATCCACTGACCAAAGAGCCAACCAAATTTGACATTACCACTAGATCTTTCAACATGCAAATGGCACTTGTCCAAAGCAAACTCAGTAGGCTAGTTCTCCCTCAATGTTGCATTGTTCAGTACAATGTTCCTCAAATATTCTTCGTTAAAGCATGTCTTTTCAAATGGATTCATGGTCAAGTCTCTTATGCTTCATTTAGCAATACAATGTAATAGCCATCATGCAAAAGTGCTGCAAGTAAAGAGTCATAACATAGGAACTGGAACAGGCCATTCAGCTCCTTGAACTTGTTCATCATTTAATGAGATCATGGCTGATCTGTGACATCACTCCTTGTACCTGCTTTTGGTCTACATCCCTTAATACCTTTGCTTAACAAAAATGTATCTATTTCAGAATTAAAATTAATAACTAATCCAGCATCCAGAGCCATTTGTGGAAGAGAGTTCCAAACATCTATCTGTGTAGAAGTGCTTCTTAATATATCTCCTGAAAGGTCTGGCCCAAATTCTCAAACAATGCCTCCTAGTTCTAGAATCCCCCAACAGTGGAAATAGTGTCTCTTTATCTACTCTGTTTTTTAATGATGGTTTGAAAGAGTTATTTCACAAAGCCATGTGAAAAAAAGGTTATCTCTTTGAAGTCATGATTTGGAGATGCTGGTGTTGGACTAGGGTGTACAAAGTGTTCAGGTGATGAAGTGATCAGGTGATGAAGGAGCAGCGCTCCGAAATCTAGTGCTTCCAATCAAACCTGGTGGATCATAATCTGGTGTTGTGTGATTTGTAATTTTGCATGTCTTTGAAGGTATTGGTATAGGTAAGCGTGCTTACTTCGAACTCTGTCTAGCCTTACATATTCAGCTTCTGAGTGAGATACTTGGCAATGCACATCTGATGACCCCACTCTGCGTTTGCCTCACATTATTTCAAATATATCCCCACCCCTACAGAAAGTCTTTGCATACCCCAAAAGGCCAAGAAAGTGCACTCAGATCCCAGAGTTGGCCTTGAATCTATAATCTTCTGGCCCACAGCGAAAAACATTTCCAACTCAAGCAAGCTGCCAGTGGAATGAAGGAAACAAGACATCTGGAGCCAGGCCTTTTCTTAATTTAGAGGGAAGCTTTCAGTCATTCATCAATACCATCTAAATGTTGAAATGTTCTTGAAATATCTGAAAAATAGTACTTCTTTACAATTGAGGAGACAATACCAAGGAATATGGAAGTTGAGTACTCTTCTGAGAGTGAGCCTAGTACATATATTTATTTCAAATGGAATGCAATATAAAAGTAGTGAATCTTTGCTAAAACTATACAGGTAATAGGCATCACAGCTGGAATACTGTGAACTGTTTTTGGCCCCTTAACTAAGGAAAAAATATACTGGCATTGAAGATAGTGCAGAGAAGGTTCATGAGGCTGGTAGCAGTTATGGAGGGCCCAGTTTTCTGCCTTTTTTCTCGCTACCTCTTGATTCCCTTCCTGATTGTGAATTTATCTCAGCCTTGAATATACTGAGTGACCCAGTCTCAACAGACCTCCCTACAGAGAAGTATTTGTCAAATTCACAACCCTCTGAGAGATGACAGTCCCATTTATCTAAGTCTTAAATGTGTGACATCTTATTCTGAGATTATGAATATATAGCTATGGAGGGTCGGTATAATGAGAAGAGGTTGAATAGATTGATTCCGTACTCAATGCAATTTAGAAGAATAAGAGTTGATTTTAGGAAGCATACCAGACTCCTAGTGGACTTTAAGGGTTGAAATGGATTATTTTCCTTTGGGAGAGGCTATGAGCAGAGGGCATAATCTCAGACCGCAATTATTCACAATTTACGTAGAGGATTTAGAGCTGGGGACGAGGTGTGATGTGTCAAAGTTTGCAGATGACACTCAGGTGAATGGGAGAGCAAAGTGTGCAGAGGACTGTGAAAGCCTGCAGAGATGCACAGATGAGTGAGCAAAGGTCTGGCAGGTGGAGTACAATGCCAATATATGTGAAGTCATCCAATTCGGTAGGAGCAACAGTAAAAAGGATGATTACTTAATGGTAAGAAATTGCAGCACACTGCTGTGTAGAGGGACCTGGGTGTCCTTGTGCATGAATCACAGAAGGTTGGTCTGCAGGTACAACAGGTAATTAAGAAGGCAAATGGAATTTTGTCCTTCATTGTTAAAAGTATTGAGTTGAAAAGCAGAGAGGTTGCGTTGCAGTTGTATAGAGTGCTGGTAAAGCTACACTTGGAGTACTATGTTCAGTTTTGGTCTCCTTATTTGAGAAAGGATGTACTGGCACTGGAGAGTGTGCAGGGCGTGTTCACTGGGTCGATTCTGGAGCTGAGCGGGTTGGTTTATGAGGAGAGGCATGGCAGAATGAGATTATATTCATTGGAATTTAGAAGAATGACGGGGATCTTATAGAAACATATAAAATTATTAAGGGAATAGATAAGATAGAAATAGAGAGGATGCTTCCACTGGCAGGTGGAACTAGGACAAGAGGGAATAGCCTCAAAATTAGGGGGAGCAGATTTAGAACTGAATTGAGATGGAACTTCTTCACCCAGAGGACTGTGAATCTGTGGCATTTACCCCTTTAATCATTAACTCCTTTTACCATTTTGAACAGTTTATTTAATTTTCCCCTTATTCTTTCATATTCAAGGAGATATGAACCTAGATTCTGCAGCACATCCTCATTGTCTAACCCTTCATAGCTCAAGTATTTTTCTATCTGTCCATTCTTTCTCTTATTTTGCACATTAGTCAGATTGCACTTCAAAATGTAGTTACATCGACCAATAACCTCATCAACACTTAGTTCCCTGACTCTGTAGATAATTAATCCATATTCCTCAGTGACCATTCTGAAATAAACTTTAGCAATCAGTCTGCAGTGAGTAATATTAGCACATGAGCCTTTAATAACCCAGGAGGCAAAAACACAATAAGGAGACATAAGAGTCTGCTTCATCACGCAAACTTCTAAATGGGATCCTTATGACTAGAATGTTCATTTCCATGTATCCGTGGTTTTTATTGTGTTTTTTTTTCTCTTTGGAAAGTTTGTAAGAACGTCTTGGTCTGCTACATTGAACGAGTAACCAGACATGACCCAATGTCTACTTCAAGATTAGTATAACTCAGAAAAGTAACAATATGATCACCCAATGATCAGAACCAGATTTCTGTGTTTCATGACTTTCAATATTGAAGGCCAACAGTTGTGATTAGACTTAGTTTAATCATGAACTATTGCAAAATAATTATAAGGCTACACTTTCACCCAGCATACTTGCAATAAGTCACTTACAATAGGTCATGTTAAACATGAAGGACCCCAAAGAGGCTTATGACTTTCTCTTGAAAAGCCAAACTTGCTTTGCTGCACCTTGCTTCCTGTATTTTTCTCTCCATGTGGTTCTGAACCTAAAAGCAGAGCCTTTGGAGGAAACATCAGACTTTAAGGAGTGATGCAGCAATGGGTTGGAGGTCTTAATTGATTGCTGACATGGGTTAATGGATCGATGATTGTTTTACAGTCCTTTGAGGAAGAAATGTAAACGCCTAATCTCCAGCAGGCAGAGGGTTAATGTAGATACATTGCCTTCAGCTGTAATGCATCACACTGGGTTCTGCCGTCTCAAGCACTCTTTTTACTGCTGTCAACTCAATCGGTGGAGTAATCAGTCTGAGGATCACAGCGGTGCTTTTGGCAGGGATACAGTCACTCTCAGGTCAAGCTGATGATCCAAAGAGTGCAGGACTTTCGGCAGATCACAGAGTCTTTGAGTCAAAGTGGAGAGAGGCAGCAATTTCACATCATGCTGACTGTTTACGACAAGTAGACTTCAGCTCTCTTCTTTTCCATTTCATCAAGCTGTCAATCAGCCATTACATCAGAAAAATCTGAGTACAGCTACAAAGTACATTGTTTTTACAACCTCGGAACAAGCCATTTGAACCAACTCCTCCAACTTGTAAGTATTTATGTATCACATAGAGTCATAGAGATGTGCAGCACAGAAACAGGCCCTTCAGTCGAACTCGTCCATGCTGACCAGATATCCCAACCTAGTCTAGTCCCATTTGCCAGCACTTGGCCCATATCCAGCTAAACCCTTCCTATTCACATACCCATCCAGATGCCTTTTAAATGCTGCGATTGTACCAACCTCCACCACTTCATCTGGCAGCTCATTCGATATACGCACCACCCTCTGCATGAAAAAAGTTGCTTGCTAGGTCCCTTTTAAATCTTTCCCCTTTCACCCTAAACCTATCCCCTATTGTTCTGGACTCCCCCACCCCAGAGAAAAGGTGCTTTCTATTTATACTAATTATGCCCCTCATGATTTTATAAACCTCTATAAGATCACCCCTCAGCCTCCGATGCTCCAGGGAAAACAATCTCAGCCTATTCAGCCACTCCCTACAGCTCAAATCCTCCAACCCTGGCAACATCCTTGTAAATCTTTTCTGACTCTCCACTCACAACAATCCAAACACTCTGTGGCCAACGACTTCAACTCCCCCACCTCCAAGTACATGCAAGTCCTAGGCCTCCTCAACCGCGTAGTGCAAACCACCAGATGAATAGAGGAAGAAAGCCTCATCTTCCACCTTGGGAACCTACAATCACATTGTATCAACATCGACTCCACTTGTTTTCAAATCTCCCCTCCACCCACCTCATCCCAGACCCCACACACCAACATGGTCCCGCCCTCTTCGTCTTTCCTACTTGTCTATCTTCCTTCCCAGCTATCCGCTCCACCCTCCCTGCTGACCTATCATCACCAACCCCTCCCACCTGCATCCACCTATTGCCTTCCCAGCTAGCACCCAGCTCCACCCTCCTATTTGTCTCTCAGCCCCTTCCCGTGCCCCCAAATTCCCGATGAAGAGCTTATGCCCGAAATGTCAACTTTCCTGCTCCTCCGATGCAGCCTCACCTGCTGTGCTTTTCCAGTACCAAACTTTTTGACCCTTATTTAGTTTAACCCTAGCAACATTCTCTCTTTTTTTGATGATTTGATTTATTGTTATGTGTACCTAAGTACAGTGAAATGCTTTGTCTGCGAGCACTACAGGCAGATCGTAGTGAGCAGGTGCATACAGATCATAGGGTGAAGCAAAACTTGGACTGGCAGAGGCATCCAGATTACACTGCACAGGACGTGTGTGACGCAAGATCAACATTAACAAGATCAGCATTATTTGAAGTTAGGGAGCCCATTCATCAGTCTAATAACAAAAGGATATAAGCTGTTCCTGAACCTGCTGGTGCGAGTGTTTAAGCTTCTGTGTCTTCTGCCTGTTGGAAGAGGTTGTAGGAGAGTATTACTGGGGTGGGAGGGGTCCTTGATGATGTTGGCAGCCTTTCTGTGGCATTGAGACATGTTAATGGAGACCATGGATGGCTTCTGTAACGTTCATCCAGCTTCCTCTGTTTGTGCAATATCTGTCCCTATCAATCCTTGTAATGAGTTCTACAGTTTCACGCTGTCTGGGTGATCAGGTTCCTCCTGAATTTGCAAATAAAGGAAAAGCAAAATATTGCGGATGCTGGAAATCTGAAATGAAAACAAAAAAGATAAGGAGAACCTCACCAAGTCAGGCAGGGTCTGTGGAGAGGGGAGCAGAGTTAACAGTTTGACTATTTTATGAGGAGAGGGACAACATTTAGCTTGCTTCATTTATCAGAGAAACTTGAAAAATACAGAATTGTTCCAGTACAGAAGGAGGCCATTTGGCCCATAGTGCCTGTGCTGGTTCAATGACTTACTGCCAGTTTCCTGCCTGTTCACTATATCCCTATGCACCATATCATAAAAATCATCCAATACCCTCCTGAATGCATCAATTGAACCTGCCTTCACCACATTTCCAAGCAATGATTCTATATCTTAACTATACACTGTCAGAAAAAGTCTATTCCCTTTGCTTCACTTGAACTTTAAATCTATGCCCATTTTCTTGTTTCTTTTATGAACAGTGTTATGAAGATGTGGGTGTACTGTACTTTTAAGAGAGTTAGAAGGTAACAGAATTATTGGACACAGCACCAAGTGTTCTCAATAAAGTAAAAATGTAATATTTGGTCAAACAACTCGATTAACTGGTTGTCTGGAGACAAAAACAAATTTGAATTTGGCCAATCAGTTTAAATGATACCTCAAAAGACCAACCTCCAATCACGTTTGAATTTAGTATATTGACAATCTTAAAAGCCAATGACATAATCTGAAGATTTGGGGTTTTAAGACCAGGGAAAATTGAACAGTTGGGAGGAAAACTGCCAAGCCAATAACATCTGCAAAGCTGCTCATAAAATAACTCTCTTAAAGGTACCTTTATTGATCAGTAACGAGTGAAGCAGAATCCCCAAGAAGAAGAAAAGAAGTCAGGAATACAGAGAAGAATTGAAAGCTGCCTGGTTTTGAGATAAGAAGTCTTGTTTTGTAAATCTTAAACGGGAGTTTTATCAGACTGGTATTATAGAAAGGAAAGTAAAAGGTAGGTTAGAGAAAGGAGTTGTCAATAGTAGTTAGTTAATTATTCTCTGTTATACTTTAAGGATTGAAATTGTTACTTTTACTTTAACTAGTTCTTGGCCTATTATTGAATTGGATAGATCTTTTCTGTTTTTCTGGTTTAAATTAAGTAGGAGAGTTTATCCCATGTCACAACAGCGAGAACAGCTTCTCCCTAACTACTCTGTCAAGCCCTCTCATAGTTTTTTAAACCTTGATCAAATTTCAGCTCTGCCTCTTCTCTCCAAGCAAAACAGTCCAAATATCTTCAAAATATCCTCATCACTGGTGTTTCTCATTTCTGGAACCATTCTTGTAAATGTTAACCTGCACTGCTGTCTATTTTGAATTTTCACTGGCTGATGACCCCATAGAATAAACAAATAGTCCATATCTGTGATAAAAGAGGGAGGATGGTTCTGAAGACTCAGCCCAAGGTGAGTAGACTCACAGCTGCTACTGAATTGGCTAGCCCAAGGAAGACAGAGGGTGGTAGCAGATGGAAAGTATTCAATCTGGAGCTCAGTGACTCATGGTGTTATGAAAGGATCTGTCCTGGGATCTCTGCTTTTTGTGATTTTTATCCATGAATTGGATAAGGAAGTGGAAGGGTGGGTTAGTAAGTTTGCCAATGACACAAAGGTTGGTGGAGTGGTAGATAGTTTGAAGGGCTGTTGTAGGTTGCAACAGGGCATTGACAAGATGCAGAACTGAGCTGATAAATGGTAAATGGAGTTCAGCCTGGAAAAGTGTGAAGTGAATCATTTTGGAAGGTCAAATTTGAAGACAGAATGCAAGGTTAAAGGCAGGATTCTTGGTTGTGTGGAGAATCAGAGGGATCTTGGGGTCCACATCCATAGATCCCTCAAAATTGCCACACACATTGATAGGGTTTTCATGAAGGCATATGGTGTGTTGGCTTTCATCAGCAGGGGGATTGAGTTTAAGGACCGCAAAGTTATGCTGCAGCTCTATTGAGCTTTGGTTAGACCACACTTGGAATATTGTGTTCACTTCTGGTTGCCCCATTATAGGAAGGATGTGAAAGCTTTGGAGAGGGTGCAGAGGAGATTTATCAGGATGCTGCCTGGATCGGAGGGCACGCCTTATGAGGATAGGTTGAGGGATTTCGGATTTTTCTCATTGGAACAAAGAAGGATGAGCGGTGAATTGATGGAGGTGTACAAGAGGATGAGAGGTATAGATAGAGTGGATAGCCAAAGATGTTTTCACAGGGTGGAAATGGCTGTCATGAGGAGCCATAATTTTAAGATGATTGGAGGAAGATTTAAGGGAGATGTCAGAGATGGGTTATTTACTCAGAGAGTGGTGGGTGCATATACTGCACTGCCAGCAGTGGTAGTAGAGTCAGATACTTTAGGGATATTTAAGTGACTCTTGGATCGGCACATGGATAATAGTACAATGTAGGGTATGTAGATTAGTTTGATCTTAGAGCAGGGTCAAAGGTTGGCACAACATCGATGGCTGAAGGGCCTATACTGTGCTGCAGTGTTCTATGTTCTACGTTAAACCAGTTCTGAAGAACAGTCATATCAGGACTCAAACTGCATCTCTCTCCACAGTTTCCACCAGACCTGCTGGGTTCTCCACCATTCTCTGTGTTAAATTTCTTGAGTTTGTATTTGGCTCTGTTAGTCACCACCTTATGTCCATGACCCCCAGTTGTTTTCTGTTGATGATGATCAACATAAGAAACAAACTAGCATCATCATTGGCGGTCCCTTGCAGATGAGGATGAGTCAGTGTCACTCTCAGGGTGAGTCTGTAGCTGGCTGTACAGACCGATGTGGCTAACACAGGCACTTGAGGCAGGAGGTGGTCATGGGAAGGGGGAAGGTGGGTTGTTTGGTGTGGCAGCACACTCCTTTCACTGCTTCCCCCCCAGCTTCTGCTTTTTCCTGACGGCAAATCTCGAGGCCTTCCCGGATGCTCCTCCTCCACTTTGGATGGTCTTGGGCCAGTGATTCCCAGGGGTCTATGGGAATGCAGCATGTCTTCAGTGAGGCCTTGAGGGTACCCCTGAAGCACTTCCTCTGTCCACCTGGGGCTCACTGGTGGTTACGAAGCTGGGGGTAAAGCACCCGCTCGGGGAGCCTTGTGTCAGTCATGCGGACAACGTGCCCAGCCCATCAAGGAGGGGTCAGTGCCTCAATGCTGAGGATGTTGAGCTGGTCGAGGACACTGGTGTTAGTGCATCTTTCTTCCCAGTAGTAGTGAGTACTAAACAATACTCTGTAGGGCGGAGTGTGCAGTGCACACAATACATTTTCTCCTCTTGCTCATGCTTGATGAGTGAGAATGAGTTGTCAGTGTTTCCCCTGGCAGAGACAGGCTGAGTGATCTTCCATATAGACTGGTATGCTTCATGCTGTAAGATTTACTCATATCATCAATTATAGATTAGATTAGATTACTTACAGTGTGGAAACAGGCCCTTCGGCCCAACAAGTCCACACCGACCCACTGAAGCGCAACCCACCCAGACCCATTCTCCTACAATACCCCTTCACCGAACACTACCAGCAATTTAGCATGGCCAATTAATCTAACCTGCACATTTTTGGACTGTGGGAGGAAACCGGAGCACTCAGAGGAAGCCCTCGCAGACACAGGGAGAATGTGCAAACTCCACACAGTCAGTCACCTAAGGTGGGAATTGAACCCGGTCTCTGGCACTGTGAGGCAGGAGTGCTAACCACTGTGCCACCATGCTGCCCACTTATCATGGGGTAGTTTATCATGGGGCTTATCATGGTGCAGTTGAATAGAAAATAAGAGCAACTGTGACTTTAACAGCCATGGGAAGTGTTGTCCATGTCCTGTGGCAGGTGAGAATTTTCAGTGGCCGGATATTTGGTGATGTCAAGGCAACTCATGCACTGCTCCTCACTTAAGTTGAGATAAGAAGATTGGTCTCTAAGTCTCACCCAAGAATCTGGTTTCCTGCTGAGTGTCTCTCTCTCTTTTGTTCCTCCTTCCTCTTCCAGAACCTTGCACTTAATTCAGGAGGTGGTGTTCTGTGCTAGGTCAATACTAGATGGTGACAACTTCTGAGTAAAGTATGTTTCAAAAGTCAGCAAGGAGATGAAAAGCAACATGATGGAAGGTGTCACCAACAGTGCTACCAAGTAGCATCTGCTCAGCAATAACCAGCTCTGCGACAGCTAGGTTGGTTTCCGCCAGGGACACTCAGCTCCTGCCCTCATTACAGCCTTGATTCAAACATGGATGAAAGGGCTGATTTCCAGAGCTGAGGCGACAGTGACAGCCCTTGACATCAAGGCCGCAGTCTGCATTATGGGTGGCATTATGACTCATTGGCTAATACTGTTGCCTCACAGCAGCAGGGATCTGGCTGGATTCCAGCCTTGAGGCATCTGTCTGTGTGGAATTTTCATGTTCTCCCCATGTCTGTGTGAGTTTTCTCCCATCATCCAAAACATATGCAGGCTATGAGGATTGGCCATGAGAAATACAGGGATAGGGTGGGGGTGTGGATCTGGGTGGGATGCTCTTCAGTGTATACTTGATGTACTGAATGGCCTGCTTCCATACAGCAGGGATTCTTTGACTGAGTGTGACATGCATGAGCCTTGCAAACTTTGAATCAATAGGTATCAGGGGCAAACTCTCCACTGGTTTTAGTTATACTGGCACAGAGGAAGGTGGCCAGTTATTGGAGGTCAGTCATCTCAGCTCCAGGACATCTCTTCAGGAGTTCTTCAGGGTAGTGTCCTAGGTCCAACCATATTCAGCTGCTTTATCAATGACCTTCCCTCAGTCATAACATATTCACTGATGATTGCACAATATTCAGCACCATTCGCAGCTCCTCAGATATTGAAGCAGTCATGTCAAATGCAACAAGATCTTGATGATATTGAGACTTAGGCTGATATTCATGCCTGACAATGATCAGGCATGAAGAAGAGACAATCTAACAACTGTCCCTCGATAGTCAATGGTATTTCCATCACTGAATACCCCACTATTAACATCCTGGGGATTGTAATTGATCAGAAACTCAACTGGACTAGCCATGTAAATACATTGACTACAGGAGCAGATCACTTGATTGACACCACATCCACAAGTCGAGAGTGTGATGCTAGAAAAGCACAGCAGGTCAGGCAACATCGGAGGAGCAGGTTTCAGGCAAAAGGATCAACAAGCCTCCACTCCGTCCCCCAATGACACTTAGGAGTTTCAGGAGATATTATTGCATTGCAGAAATTCACCAAAGATCCTCAGAGACCACTTTTCCAATCCATAACCGCTTCTATCAAGAAGGATAAGGACAGCAGATACATGGGAACACCATCACTACCTTCAGGTTCCCTTCCAAGTCACTCACTAACCTGATGTGGAAATATATCACCGTTCCTTCACTGTTTCTGAGTCAAAATACTGGAATCCTCTTACGAAGGACATTGTGGGTCAACTCACAGCAGGTGGACTTCAACCGTTCATGAAGGCATCTCAAGGGGCAATTGGGAACAGACAATAAATGCTGGCCCAACCAGTGATGCCCACATCTCATGAATGAATAAAAAAATTGCTCACCCATTGTCTTTATGATTGAAAACTTGAATAACTCTTGAAATAAAATGTAAGTTGACCAGGAGCCAGAACAATAACTTGACAATTAATTTATAAGTATGTGTATAATTGCTTTAAAAAGCACAAATAGTTATTTGCATCTTTTCCTATCAAGTTCTACTGAGTGAAGAGAACAAAAAAAAAGACATGGGGAGGAGACAAGTATGTGAAAGAAAAAAAGTCAAGGGTGAGGACTAACAGAGTTGTTCAACAATAGAACCAGTGCCAAATTGAGGGGCCAAATAATCTCCTTCTACGCTGGCAAAATTCCACAATTCTGAACCCTCACAAGCAGAAACATCATCACTATTTTTCATGTATTAAATCATTTCACAATTTCTATTGTGTTCCTTCCAGAACTTGAAGGCTTCTCTCCAATCCTGAAAATGCCAATTCCAGCTGCGCTACATTTTCACTGGCACTGAGTGCCCTCTGAAAATTACACTCCTAAGCATTGGCCGATGATGACTTGAACAGTCTGTAATTATCCTTCATGAGAAGACAAACGTTACCTGCCTTGAACCCAAGACAATGAGACCGTAACATCAACTTGGCTAAATTCATGCACAGAATAGGGATCAACATCTTGCCCTAAATAACAAAAAAAAGGAGCCTCACGGTAAGTATTTTAAGAGGAATTCCTAAAAATCTTTTTGTATTGGCACAAAAATTGATACTAGAGTTTCATTTATGTAGCACCTTTCACGACCTTAGGATGCCTCAAAACACTTTACAGCCAACTAAGTGTGTTTAGATTGCTCTGCTATCTTGGAAGCCACAGGTAATTTGTCCACAAATATGATATAACAAATATAAAATAAAATCCAGTGACACTATTGACCAAATGTTTTAAAACTACTTGACATGCAATGTCATGAGGGTTGGCACAGTGTCTCAGTGGTTAGCAATGGTGCCTCACAGCACCAGGGACCCAGGATCAATTCCAGCTTTGGGTGGCTGCCTGTGTGAAGTTTTACATTTTCCCTGTGTCTGTGTGGATTTTTTCTGGTTTTCTCCCATAGTCCGAAGATGTGCAAGTTAGGTGGATTGGCTATGGGAAATGCAGGGTTACGGGATAGGATGTGGGGCAGGGAAAGTCTGTGCACACACAAAAGGACTAAATGCCCTGGTTTTATTTTATCAACTGAGGGGGTCAGATTGAAATTGTTGAGATATTTCACCAAGGTGGGTGGGTATTTCATCTGCTTTTCAGCCTTCCCAGGACAACAAATGGTTTGGGGTGATTTGGGTAATCTAAGAAGCATCAGAGTTATAACGTGCTTTAACAAAATCAAATAAGGAAAGGCTGTTCACTTGCCCACGATATTCCCTTGGTTCATTATTGTAAAATCTGAATCTCATTTTTGGAAAAAAATGTCCTAATTCATTTTGAAACTCTTTCAGGTGATTGGTCTGAAGAGCCATGCTGGGGATATATAAAATCTCCGACTCTGACACTTTCAGAACATTTTACCCACCAACCAACTATTGGCCAATTCATTTCTGTATATTTCCAATTATCTATTGGTCTTGGATTCTACGTTGAGGAGCTTGTTATTAAGACATCAAACATCTTCCTGAACTCCAAATCAATAGGATCCATTATCATTCTACTAGCTATCATCTCCTGCAAAGAAAAACTAACAAATCAGTAAAATGAGCTGAGTGAAGTATTGCTTTATGCCTTCCTCTGTTATACATGAATTGTTAGAAACTGATGGATATTGGTCAACAATTTTGTTGCTATTTTCTCAAATTACTGCCAAGATAGCACAAAGCACACTCAGCACTTTTTAAAAGCATGTGGCAATGAAAACTTTGAAAACAGGGACATGAATAGGCTATTCAACCCTTCAAGCCTGTTCCACCATTCAATATGATGATAGCTGATCATCCAATTCAGTGCCCTGTTCCCGCTTTCCATCCATTCCCTTTGATTCCTTTAGTCCTTGGAACTATATCGAACTCTATCTTGAAAACATTCAGTGTTTTGTCTCATCAATGATTTGGATGTGAGCATAAGAGGTACAGTTAGTAAGTTTGCAGATAACACCAAAATTGGAAGCGTAGTGGACAGCGAAGAGGGCTACCTCAGATTACAACAGGATCTGGACCAGATGGGCCAATGGGCTGAGAAGTGGCAGATGGAGTTTAGTTCAGATAAATGCGAGATGCTGCATTTTGGGAAAGCAAATCTTAGCATGACCTGTACACTTAATGGTAAGGTCCTAGGGAGTGTTGCTGAACAAAGAGACCTTTAAATGCAGGTTTATAGCTCCTTGAAAGTGGAGTCGCAGATAGATAGGATAGTAAATAAGGCGTTTAGTAAACTTTACTTTATTGATCAGAGTATTGAGTACAGGAATGGGAGGTCATGTTGTGGCTGTACAGGACATTGGTTAGGCCACTGTTGGAATATTGTGTGCAATTCTGGACTCCTTCCTATCGGAAAGATGTTGTGAAACTTGAAAGGGTTCAGAAAAGATTTACAAGGATGTCGCCAGGGTTGGAGGAATTGAGCTATAGGGAGAGGCTGAACAGGCTGGAGCCTTTTTCCCTAGAGTGTCGGAGGCTGAGGGATGACCTTATAGAGGTTTATAAAATTATGAGGAGCATGGATAGGATAAATAGATAAAGTATTTTCCCTGGGGTCAGAGAGTCCAGAACTAGAGGGCATTGGTTTAGGGTGAGTGGGGAAAGACATAAAAGAGACCTACGGGGCAACTTATTCAAACAGAGGGTGGTACGTGTATGGAATGAGCTGCCAGAGGAAGCGGTGGAGGCTGGTACAATTGCAACATTTAAGAGGCATTTGGATGGGTATATGAATAGGAAGGGTTTGGAGAGATATGGGCCGGGTGCTGGCAGGTGGGACTAGATTGGGTTGGGATATCTGGTCGGCATGGATGGGTTGGACCGAAGGGTCTGTTTCCATGCTGTACATCTCTATGACTCTATGACTCTTTTCTGTGGAAGAGAATTCTTAGCTGGGTGAAGAAGTGTCTCCTCATCGCAGTCTTAAAAGGCTGTATCCTTAGAATATGAGCCCTGGTTCTCATCTCCCTGGTCATTAAGAACATCCTTCTTGCATTTACCCTGTCATAATTTTATAATATTTCTATTATATCGCCCCTCATTCTTCTAAACTCCAGTGAAAATAATCCCAACCAATCCAGTGTCTCTTCATTTGTAAGTCTTGCTATCCCAGCAATTCTTAAGCTATTTAGGACTGATCAGATGGATTGCAGTGTTTTTTTAAAATTGTTCCCTTTATTCTTGTATATCCTAAGCTGGAACTATATTTGCTCATAGAATCTCCACAGTGCAGAAGAGCATCGCATCCCCCTACCTTATTCCTGTAATATTGCATTTCCCATAGCTATTCCAACCCACTTAGCCTACACATCCCTGGACAATATGGGCAATTTAGCATGGCCAATCCATTCAATGTGCACATCTTTGGATTGTGGAAGGAGACCAGAGAACCCAGAGGGTGGCCCACGCAGCCGTCTGAAGGTGAAATTGAACGCGGATCCATGGTGCTGTGAGGTAGCAATGCTCACCACTGAGCTACTGTGCTCCTGCATTTTACAGGTAGAATTAACTTTGAAATGTAACTTTCTGCTGAAGTACATGAGAACTAAAGTGCAAGGGAAGGTAAGCTTGATTCTTTGTGGACTCTGAGAAGCTTCTCAAAAGTACTTTATCAACAGATGTTGTAATAAGCATGTGGACATGATTACAATGGTTAGGGGTCCAAAGCTGGCTGGAACACAGCATGTATCAGTCATTAACAATGGCATCAAACAGCTTGTTATAAATTTAAAGCCCTGTCTGCAATGTCTATCTAGTTAGCCCTCAGTGTGTTTCACAAAATGCATGGGGCAAATTCAGAAGTAGTCCAGTCAGATTGTTATTTAACACAAAAGATTTCAGTCTTTCAGATTGCCATCATGCTGTGTGATGTTAGCAGAGTGTACATTAGCATATTTTTATGAGATTTGTTGACAATGAGGGTCATCAACCTGTTCGAAACAGGTTAATAATTCCCATTAAAAACCAACAGACAAGCTTTATCAAGAGGCATTAATGTGCTGATTTCTAATACTGATCACACTGACTTTAAGATATCCTTGCATAATGATTGCAGTGTGTCGGCATTTTGCTATGATTCAATCTATTTTGTAACTGGCAAGAGGTTTTTGGTTACATATAATGCAGCTAGCTGAGCATTACTTGCAGAAATAACATAAACATCTTGTTCTGTGCAAACGTCTGGTTATAAATGAATTTTTAAGTCTGTCGCAGTTTGCTGCATATGTTACAATTTTACTTACACACCAGATTGCCTTAATGACATTTTCACAGCAATGCACAAAGCTACTGAATCTCAAAGGAGCTCAGACACCTGTATAGAACTTAGAGGCCCTTAGTTGTTCATATCATGTCAGAGCATATTCAAAATTAAGAACCACATTGATCCCAGGAGCCTTAAGGATTGTTCTCAAGGTGTCCTGTTCTCTTGAAGGGGGCTGCAGAAACTAAGTGCAAAGCCAATGGGGAGTTAAGCTTCAGATATTTGCAGGGAGTAATTTAGTTTCTAAATAATGAGGCACTACGGGGAAGTAAAACAAAATGGATTTTTACTATTTTTCCTCCACTGAGTTAATCTCTTGTTGCTGGTACCTAGTGTCTAAAAAAGTACCGTAAAGGCTACACAAACAAGGCTTGCATTCTCCTGAGTGTAGAAGATTCAGATGTGATCAAATTGAGGTGACAAAATGGATTGAGCAAGGTCCCAAGAAAATGCAACATTTGCTTTTGTCATATTGATTGATTAAAAGCTAGACCTGGCCAAGATGGAACTGCTTTGTTCTTTTTAAAGGTAGTGCACTGGATCGTTTACAGACCCTTCAGAGTGCAGGCCAGGTCTCGGTTAGCTATGTAAGAACATATATATGAGGAAAAGATGAAGGCCATCTAACAGCACATCCAAAAGACAGCACAACAGTGAATTTGAGAATCAAGTTAGATTTTTGAGTTCGATTGTCTGACTTGTGACTTGGGCCCACAGCCTTTGAATCCAGCATTGAAGACTACCCAGGAGAAAGTGAGGACTGCAGATGCTGGAGTACCAGAGTTGAAAAATGTGGTGCTGGAAAAAGGCCAGGCAGCATCCGAGGAGCAGGAGAATCGACGTTTCGGGCATAAGCCCTTCTTTAGGAATGGGGAATTCCTGAAGAAGGGCTTATGCCCGAAACGTCGATTGTCCTGCTCCTCGGATGCTGCCTGGCCTGCTGTGTTTTTCCAGCACCACATTTTTCAACTTGAAGACTGCCCACTCAGTCACAGCCAACACAATATCGAAGTATGGATTTGTTGCAAGATAAAGGTCTTTGCACATTTTGTTAATTAGAAAAGCACTACTTAGTCCAGTAGATGCATCATTTTTCTTTCACACTGCAGCTATCCTTTTGGGAACTTTCACTGAGGCTCCAATCTAATTCCAGTTAATCCAGATGCAATGGTTAGGTTTAGCTTTGGCCTCATATTCGCTAGAAAATAAGTTCAAAGTGGCATCGAACCTATTTCTCTTTGGACTGTTGTTAGAGAGAGCGAGAGAAAGTCTTTCATCCAGATGGTTGTGACTAGTTTTGAATTCAGCTTCCAGAGATGAAAGGACAACATCACTAACAAATCCAGTCTTCTGCCAAGTGAGTTTTAATAGAATTTTGCAAGACTGGAGGACGTTGATGCATGCTTAACATGGCTTATCCGAGTCAAGAGCAGGAAAAATATGGCAACCTTTTCATTCACAGAGCTCTGCTGCCTTTCAACAGGAGCTATTATTGCTGTTGCTCCTGGCAACAGTACGATCTCTCAGTGCCAAACCAGAACTGTTTTCTACCCCCATATGTATCAGAAAGTATTCAAAATAAACAAAGGTTTCCCTCATCTCAAGCTTCATTACAATAATCCCCTATTACATTGTCAATTATTGTTTTGCACAGAACTTCAGTCTGCATAAATTATGACCACTCAATTGAAATCAGCAATCTGAGTTGGTCAAAGGGTCAATAAACCCTCCCTTTAGATTAGTTTTCACGTTGGTACAAGTGTTTCTGTAATGTAAATTCATTGTGGATTCAAAGCCTACACAGAGTCATTTTATTGATTTGGTTTTTATTGCTCTGAGATTTTTCACTGCATGACTTGGATTTTACATGATTTTATTCAATGCTGATACCTCACAAGATGACTGGTATTTGTAGTTTGTACCATGCTAAATCCACGACTCACTGAAAGCAGAATGACCTGGATTTTACACACAGTGGCAGAAGAATGGTATTCAATATTGCACTTTAAATCTGCCCCAAGCTTGTACACCCTAATTTAGGGGGATTAGCAAACCTTCTCAATACATTGACATATAAAGGACACTAAAACCTGTGTCAGCAGAGTAAATAGTAGTGTGACTGTACGACCGATCAAAATGCGGATTCCCTATTGAGTTGCAGAGAATCCAAACTAGGAAGTGCAAGTTGAAATAAACACTGAAAACAAAGATATTTTAAGAAAAACTGAATTTAGACATAAAAATAAAAGACAGGTCAAAAAAAAAGAAAATCAATGGCTGATTTTTCTGATTTTTTGGAAGTGTTTTGTTTGAGTGTCATTCATGATTTCCACTCCAGAAGGAATAGTGAAGTAAACAGTCAGTAATATTTGGAAATTAATGTGCTGGTCTTACTGGAGCACTGTTCTGAGATATACAAAACACATTAGACCAGTATGCAGCATTTGCATTGGGAGACAGGAATTCAAAAGTCCTCACTTCCTCCTGCATAATTTGCATGTTTCATTAGTTTTCCTTTTCCTTCTGGGATGGCCATGGTGACTTTGTTTATTCAATTTTCTGCTCTTCATCTTGTTAATTATGCAGCAAGACTTTTCGATGCTCATCTTGCAGAATCATGCAGCTGGACAGGCTGGAGTACTTATCACTGCTGGGTCTTTGCAATGAAAATGCTGTTGGTGTCATACTTAACCACCCTCCCCCCCCGGAACACAGCACTTTCAGATGCTGCAAAACTGAGTTCCTGCACCATTATCCTGAAAGAAAAAGTCGGGAAATGATCATTGTTCAATGCTGCAAATAGGTGATAACCAGCTGCCTCACTCTCACTGTGAGAAAACAGTGTAAGCTAGAGAGGCTGGTGCCCTCTAGTAAGCGCAAAGCAAATGAAGTGTGTGTGTTTTTCAAACTCTCAAAACCTTAAGTACACGTACCAACAGCTTTTCCCCACTATTATTAGACTTCTGAATGGACCTGTCAAATTTCAGCTTTTGTGCAGCTGTAACTTTGTATTCCTCATTCTGTTCCTCTACAATCCCTGTATGTTATGATCTGCTTGTACTGCATGCAAAACAGAACTGGTCACTGTACTTAGGTACATAGAACATGGAATATTACAGCACAGGACAAGCCCTTTAGCCCTCGACGTTGCACCAACCTGTGAAACCATTTTGAAGCCATCTAACCTACACTATCCCATTTTTGTCCATATGCCTATTCAATGACAATTCAAATGTCCTTAAAGTTGGTGAGTCTACTACTGTCACAGATAGGGCATTCCACACGTCTCCTACACTCCGAGTGAAGAAACTACCTCTGACATCTGTCCTATTTCTATCACCCCTCAATTTAAAGCCATGCCCCCTTGTGCTAGCCATCACCATCTGAGGAAAACATCTCTCACTGTCCACCAGATCTAATCCTCTGATTATCTTACATGTTTCTATTAAGTCACCTCTCAACCTTCTCTCGAATGAAAACAGCCTCAAGTCCCTCAGCCTTTCCTCATAAGACCTTCCCTCCATACCGGGCAACAACCTGGTAAATCTCCTCTGAATCCTTTCCAAAGCTCCCACATCCTTCCTATAAGCTGGTGACCAGAACTGTATGCAATACTCCAAGTGCGGCCGCAACAGTTTTGTACTGCTGCAGCATGACCTCATGGTTCCAAGCTCAATCATACAACCAATAAAAGTTAACACACCGTATGCCTTCTTAACAACCCTATCAAGCTAGATGGCAACTTTCAAGGATCTGTGTACATGGACACCGAGATCTCTCTGCTTATCTGCACTACCAAGAATCTTACCATTAGCCCAGTACTCTTCAATCCTGTTGCTCCTTCTAATGTGACTCACCTCGCACTTTTCCACATTAAACTCTATTTGTTACCCCTCAGCTCAGCTCTGCAGCTTATCTATGTCCCTCTGTAACCTACACCATCCTTCACCACTATCCACAGCTCTACAGATCTTAGTGTCATCCACAAATTTACTAACTCATCCTTCTATGCCTCATCCAGGTCATTTATATAAATGACAAACAACAGTAGATCCAAAACATATTCCACTAGTAACTGAACTCCAGGATGAATATTTCCCATCAACCACCATCCTCTGTCTTTTTTTAGCCAGCCAATTTCTGGTCCAAACCACTAAATCACCCTCAATCCCATGCCTCTGTATTTTGTGCAATAGCCTATCAAGGGGAACTTTATCAAATGCCTAACTGAAATCCATATACGCCACATCAACTGCTTTACCCTCATCCACCTGCTTGGTCACCTTTTCAAAGAACACAATATAGTTTGTGAGGCACGACCTACTCTTCACAAAACTGTGTTGACTATCGTTAATCAACTTATTCCTTCTAGATGATTATAAATCCTATCTCTTAGAACTTTTTTCAACATTTTACCCTCAACCAAAGTAAGGCTCACTAGTCTATAATTATGAGGGTTGTCTCTACTCCCCTTCTTGTACAATGGAACAACATTTGCTATCCTCTAGTCTCTATTCCTGTGGACAATGACGACATAAAGATCAAAGCCAAAGGCTCAGCGATCTCCTCCCTGGCTTCCCAAAGAATCCGAGGATAAATCCCATCCAGCCTATGGGATTTATTTCTTCTTACACTTTTCAGAATTGCTAACACCTCCTCCTTGTGAACTTCAATCCCATGTAGTTTAGTAGGCTGTATCTCAGTATTCTCCTCGACCACATTGCCTTTTTCTACTATGAATCTTAATGAAGAGTATTCATTTAATGCTTCCCCTGTCTCCTCTGACTCCATGCACAACTTCCCGCTATTATGCTTACTGTAGTCATTGTTTTTTTTTCTGATATACCTATAGAAAGCCTTAGGGTTTTCCTTGATCCTATTCACCAAAGGCTTCTCATGTCCCCTCCAGGCTCTTCTTAATTCTCTTTTTAGGTCTTTCTTAGCTAACTTGTAACTCTCAAGCATTCTAATGGAGCTATTACATCTCATCGTAACATAAGCCGTTTTCTTCTCTTAATAAGAAATTCAACTTCTTTAGTAAACCATGACTCCCTCACCCGATAATATCCTCCCTGCCTGACAGGTACATATTTATCAACAACAAGCAATAGCTATTCCTTGAACAAGTTCCACATTTTAATTTGCCCATCCCCTGCAGTTTCCTTCCCCATCCTATGCTTCCTAAATCTTGCTTAATCACATCGTAATTGCCTTTCACCCAGCTATAACTCTTGCCCTGCGGTATATACCTATCCCTTTCCATCACAAAAGTAAACAAAACTGAATTTTGGTCATGATCACCAAAGTGCACACCTACCTCCAAATCTAACACCTGGCCTGGTTCATTACCCAGTACCAAAACTAGTGTGAACTCGTCCCTTGTTGGCTGTCTACATACTGTGTCAGGAAACCCTCTTGCACACAATGGACAAAAACTGATCCATCGAAAGTACTTGAACTATAGTATTCCCAGTCAATGTTTGGAAAGTTAAAGACCCCATAACTTTCTCATTCCTGATGAAGGGCTTTTACCCGAAACGTCAATTTTCCTGCTCCTCGGGTGCTGCCTGACTTGCTGTGCTTTTCCAGCACTATTCTAATCTTGACTATAATCTCCAGCATCTGCAGTACCCACTTCTGCCCCATAACAACTACCCTGTTAGTGTCACTCCTATTGAGGACCATCTTTGCTATCCTTCCCTTTACATCTCTGGAACTATTCAAAGGCCTATAGAAAACTCCCAACAGGGTGACCTCTCCTTTCCTGTTTCTAGCGTCAGCCCAAACTACCTCAGTGGATGACTCCTCAAACATCCTCTCTGCAACCGTAATACTGTCCTTGACTAACAATGCCACACCTCCCCCTCTTTTAACATTTTCTGTGTTCTTACTGAAACATCTAAATCTCAGAACCTGCAATACACATTCCTGTCCTTGCTCTACCCATATCTCTGAAATGGCTACAACATTGAAGTCCCAGGTACCAACCCATGCTGCATGTTCACCCATCTCATTCCGGATGTTCCTGGTGTTGAAGGATACGCACTTCAAACCAACTTCTTGCTTGCTGGTGCCTTCTTGCGACCTTGAAACGTTATTTCTGACCTCACTCCTCTCAACCTCCTGTATACTCAAACTACAATTTAGGTTCCCATTCCCCTGCTAAATTAGTTTAAACATGCCTGAACAGCATTAGTAAATTTAGCCCCGAGAATATTGGTACCCCTCTGGTTCAGGTGAAGACCATCCTGTTTTTATAGATTCCACCTTCCCCAGAAAGAGCCCCAATTATCCAGGAATCCAAAACCCTCCCTCCTGCACCATCCCTGTAGCCATTTGTTCAACTCCTCTCTCTCTCTATTTCTCATCCCACTAGCACATGGCATGGGCAACCAAACCAGAGATATCACCTCGGGGGATCTCCCATCCACCGCCTCCAACCTCATAGTCCCACAACCCCGCACCTCCCGCTTCTACCTCCTGCCCAAAATCCACAAACCTGACTGCCCCGGCCGACCCATTGTCTCCGCCTGCTCCTGCCCCACCGAACTCATCCCTGCATACCTCGACATGGCCCTGTCCCCCTTAGACCAAGAACTCCCCATCTACGATCCGGACACCACCCACGCCCTCCACCTCCTACAGGATCTCCGCTTCCCCGGTCCCCAACGCCTCATCTTCACCATGGACATCCAGTCCCTGTACACCTCCACCCCCTCAGGAATCTTATAGAAACTTATAAAATTCTAACAAGTTAACAGAGTGAATGTAGGAAAATATTCCTGATTGGGGAGTTGCAGAACCAGGGTCATATTTTAGGATATGGGATAAGCCACTTAAGATCGAGTTGAGAAATTTCTTCACCCAGAAAGTGGTGCGCTAGGGATATTGTCTGCCGCAGATTAGCTTCCAAAATGCACCTGGTTTTCCTGTGCTTCATAAAGCAACTGTCTTTTTGCAAAAGATGTTGCAACTGCTGTCCTCTGACCCACATGAGTTTCTGTCGAAGCTATACTGAACACTTTGGCAATATACAGATACAGCTCTGAAGCACAAGTATTCAGTGCAATGCTGGGATGTTGTCAGCCTATAAACATTGATAATATTCAATATGCTCAGCATTTCCTTGACATCATGTGCAGTGAATAAAAAATACAAAAATCTTTTATCTCTGATGCTCTGGACCCCAACAGTACACCAAAATGAATTATGCACTCAGTAATTTTGGCTGCAGATGGATGCAAATACTTCAGCCAAGAACTGGCTCGAAGGTAGAAGACACAGGGTAGTGGTGAAGGTTCAGCTTTTCAGACTGAAGGCCTGCAATCAGCAGTATGCCACAAGGATCAGTACTAGGCCCACTGCGTTTCAATTTATAAAAATGATTCAAATGTGAACATAGGAGGTATGGCTTGTAAGTTTGCAGATGACACCAAAACTGGAGGTATAGTTGCCGGAAAATTCAGTGGGACCCTCATCAGATGGGCCAATGGATAGAGGAGTGGTGGATGAAGTTCAATCTAGATAAACATCAGGTGCTGCATTTTGGAAAGGCAAATCAGGGCAGGACTTGTGTGTAGTTCCTCCTTGCAATTGATTAATACTGTTTTGCTGTGTGACGCTGGAAAAGCACAGCAGGTCAGGCTAAGATAAAAGATAGGGAGGAGGGACTTGGGGGAGGGGCGTCGGAAATGTGATAGGTGGAAAAAGGTCAAGGTGAGGGTGATAGGACAGATTGGGGTGGGGGCGGAGAGGTCGGGAAGAAGATCTCAGGTTAGGAAGGCGGTGCTGAATTCAAATTCAGTACCGCCTTCCTAACCTGCAATCTTCTTCCCGACCTCTCCGCCCCACCCCAGTCTGACCTATCACCCTCACCTTGACCTCTTTCCACCTATCACATTTCCGACGCCCCTCCCCCAAGTCCCTCCTCCCTATCTTTTATCTTAGCCTGCTGGACCAACTTTCCTCATTCCTGAAGAAGGGCTAATGCCCGAAACGTCGATTCTCCTGTTCCCTAGATGCTGCCTGACCTGCTGCGCTTTTCCAGCAACACATTTCCATCAGAGATAACAACTCAGTTTGTTCTAGCTCAAAGCTTCCACCCTAGCTCCCTGAATTTCTGCCTTAAATCCCCATCTCTCTTACAACCCATGTCATTGGTGCCTATGTGTACCATGACTTGGGCTGCCCCCTATATCAAATTCCCAACGAGCCAACTGAAAGGCTAAAAATAACCGATCACCTGACCAATCCGGTGCACAGAACTTTTTTATTGGTTGGAGGAGGAGGAGGATTGGTGGGAGACACTATCCAAGTAGTGTTTTCTTTTCAATGTGTGCTCCACCTATACACAAGGTAAGTTTTTATATTTTAAAGTTACTTTCCTATCAGGTCTCTAGTCCTCTGGTACATGTGACAACAATAAATCAAATCAAATCAAATCAAACCAACCTTGCAGGATCATGCATATCATGCATGTCCCTGCAGTTTCAAAGCAAACTCTTGAGGTCTGAAGCTGTGTGTATATGTATGTGCATGTGTATGTGTTTGTGCGTGTGCGTGTTTGGACTTGTGTGTGTGTGCATGTATGTATCTGTGCGCACGCTTATGTGTACACGTGTTTGTGTGTGCGCATGTGTTTGTGTGTGTATGTGTTTGTGTGTGCACGCTTATGTGTACACGTGTTTGTGTGTGTCTATGTGTATATGCGCGTTTGTGTGTGTATGTGTGTGCACACTTGTGTGTACAGGTGTTTGTGTGTGCTTGTGTGTATGCATGTGTCTGTGTGTGTGTGCGCGTTTGTTTGTGCTTCCGTGTGTGTGTGTGTGTGTGTATATTTCTGTGTTTGCATGTGTGTGCGCACACGCGCGAACATGCGTGTGTATGTATATTTCTGTGTTTGCATGTGTGTGCGCATGCGCGCGAACATGCGTGTGTGTGTGTATGTGGTCTGTGAGCAGACATGATGAAGAAGGGAGGTTGGTGGTTTGCTGTTTGCTGATTTGCTTGGATGAAGGTTGGAGGAGGATAAGTTTCATGGAGCATGCAGGGACCTTGTGGTGAAGACAGAGTTGGACAAAGAACCTATCTGCTCCTGCTCCCTGTGAACTGCTCTGAACTACAGATGGGCCTTTAGTTTGTTGGGAAGCTGGAATCTGCAAGGAAATTAGGCCATGTTGGGCTAATAGTGAGACACAAATTAAGGGAGAATCAGGAATCTTCACATTACGATTTGGGTCTTCTCACATTTGAAGCATTTTTCATTACTGTATATACTTGCTTAAACGTCAAAATGTTTAGACTATTTTTAATGGTTCAATTTATAGGATTGACTAATACATGGACACTTGTTTTGGAGGGGCTGGAAATCATGCTACAGCTTGAAATACCATATTATTAGCAGAAATTGATTTCATCGCTCAACTAATCCCGGGTAAAGAAGAAAAGCACAATGAATTACGGTAAAAGTGATTATCAGATAAAAGCAAAAGAAACAAGAATGAATTACAATAAGTATATTTTGTTTATACATGCTGATATGAAAATTTAACATGCAAAAGAATCATTGAAATACTGCAAAATCACACTGTTCAATATCGTCATGGCCTGACATAATGGCACACTTAAAATGAACCATATATTAAATTCTGAATGTGTAAACGTCTTGAACTTTCCCACCAAATTCTTTCATTTTCTTTCCAATTACTCTTGTATGTTATGAACCTCAGCAACATTAACAAATCTGGCAAAGAACGAAAGATATATGTTACTAATATATCTCATTTTTATTCAGATATAATGGCACAAGTAAAATGATTAACATTTTAACATTATTAACGTTTGGATGTATAGTGAGCAAAGTGTCATAAGTACGGATAAACTTGTGAATGAATGAATGAATCAAAGCACACTGTAGTAAATCCAATGGGCTTAGTAGAGTTATGAATGAATGAATGAAATCTCACTATAATAAACAAAAAGCGATGATTAGAGTTACCGTTATGAATGAATGCGATTTCTTTTAAGTGGGTTAATGGAAACATGCAGTTTTCTTTGTCAGAGGTTTATAATGTGATATAGTAGGGTCAACTTTGATATGAAATATATTGAAAATACAAGGTTCTTTGGCCTTAAATAAAGGGTCAATGTTTACATGAGATCGACTTTTACAGGGGTATATATAGTATTTCTCATCATTACCAATGCTGCTCAAATATTTTATTGAATTTTCAACAATAAGTAATATAATTACAATCAGCAGGACTGAGACACCAAATTGATAAAAGAAAATTTTCATTATCAGCATAGATTTTGGCAGTAATAATGACTGATCATGGCATTAAAATAAAATCATTTACATTTGATAACACTAAACCTAACTTTTTTGTGAGTTTTGGTGGATATTAGTGAATAAGTAGCCCATCTTTAGACTCTTATATATTTAAGTGCACAGCCTTCCAACAAGGTACTGGTATAACAATATTTGTGGGAGTCTAAAGCTAGTCAGAGACTTACTGATTTTCACATTTAACTTTCCATGTGTGACTCCGGAGATCTATTCAATTTATTCCACAAAAATAGAATGTCGAGCCTTATTTTTATTTGTTTCCTGAAAATCCAGGCTGATTTCATCAAGCATATATACAATTGGGGTAAAAGGGGTTAGATGATGAACAGCATCTGCATTTCCCAAGTGCACTATACAATATGAAGGGGAATAAAGCCTCATGAAGCCACATCCCCTGAAAGTATAAGACAGCATTATAGTATTGAGCACATGTACCTTTGAACTATTGGCTCATCCATCACCAGCTCACTGATTGTGCTCTCAAATATCAATAGCTTCATGAGAAATATGATATCTCTCGTTCTCAGATCCCTCTTTATCCAGCATAAGCATAGAGTAGCCCATTGTTAAATTTTGTCTGCTTCATTTCACTCTGTCAAAGTTTTAACTGCTTAAATGTGACCTGTATCTTCTTTCTGTTAACTCCCTTTCTGTTCCCTTTGTTATCTTAAAGTGTGCAATCAGTGATCATTGAAGTATAATGATTGCCCACACTATAATGTGCAGTAACTACAGAGGAACAGCAGCAGCAGCACCACCATGAGATGGTTGAACCAGATCTGAATGGTGGTCACTGCTGAGGCTGTAGGCTTTCACTGATGAAGAGGAGGCTGACAGTAAAGATGGAATGGCATGGTTGCTCAGCGGTCAACATTGCTGTATCACGGGACCTGGGTTTGATTCCACCTTCAGGTCACCGTCTGTGTGGAGTTTGCACATTCTCCCCAAGTCTGTGCGGGTTTCCTCCACATATCTGCTGCCCCTGCTTCTTTGAGATGGAATCGGTTGTGGGTTGGCATGGTGCTCTCTAAGGATCTTTGGTGAAGTTCTACAGTGTAACTTGTAGATAGGACACACTGCTGTCACTGAGCATCAATAGTGGAAGTTTGTGAATTTGATGTCAATTAGGCTTTCTAAACTCTCATTGGTCCTACCAACTAAGTATGATTGTTTTTACATTCTGATACATAAACACAATACTTCAGATCTTGGAAATACCTGTGCCTTAAGAGGGACAATTTCCTTCAATGTAGAAAATACTGAGCACATCTGACAACACGTAGGGGAGGAGAGGGAAACTAACTTAGCATTTCAGCTGAGGGACTTTTCTAGTTTCATGGACACTACCAGACCTACAAAGTATTTCTGACATTTCCTATATTTGTTTGCCTCTTAACGAGTGAAAAAAACAAGATTTCATTACCTTTTCATCCTTGCTATTTTTTCCGTAGTTTAGACAAGCTGCTACTACAAAAAGAAATAACAGCTTTTCTGATGGCTTTTTTCACAAACTTCTGAGGCCAGGCTAGGCGGCTGTCTTATCTTTAACCTCACCCGCTATCTTCATGAAAGTATATCATCTCAGTCAGCTTTCAACAGTATGAAGCAATAATAATAGTTTGCCACTTAGTCAAGGTTTCCTGCATGCCATCTTGAACAGTCAAGATTAACAATCTCTCTCCTTTCCTTTGTTGTCAATAATTTTAAACAAATTCTGTTCTTTTAGCAAGTAATTAATCAAACAAATGTAACCAATTGTTCGTATTTCTTTCATTAATGCAATGTGCGCAGCACTGCCAAACCAACATTTATTGTTCATCGAGAGTACATTTAAGTGACTCATGGCTGGTGCCCGCTCAAGCTCTATCCTTGACCATCTCTTTGTTCTTGTCTACACATTGACTCTCAGCAATATCAGCTACAAACTAAAACAGCCTGACTCTTTGTACACAAAGAGGTTTCACCCAGCTTTACTCCACTGCCACCTCTCTCAACTCCTCCACTACTGCTAAATTATCAAGATGATTATCTGACACTCGAGACTGGATAAGTGGGAATTTCCCAGAAATTATTCTTGGGAAGACTGCAACCATTGTTTCGGTCTTCCCAAGAATAATTTCTGGGAAATTCCATTGTTTCAGTCCCTATTCCAAACATTTTCTTTCCCTTCATTCCTGGCACCATCCCTCTCCTTAACAACAGTCAGAAGTCACATGGCACCAATAGGTTTAATTGAAATCACAAGTTTTCAAAATGCTGCCCCTTCATCACCTGGTGAACAGGTGGTGCTCTGAAAGTTTGTGATTTCAATTAAACATGTTGGACTATAACCTGGTGTCACGTGACTTCTGACCTTGTCCACCCCAGTCCAACACCAGCACCCCTGCATTTTAACAACATTCTGAGACTAAAGCAGCCTGTTCACAAAGTTGGTGTCATATTTAAGCCTGAGATGAATTTCCAAGCATGCATTTGTGAAATCACTAAGACTGTCTAACTCTACCTCCATAACATTACCCCCATATCAACCCACCTCCTGTTCAAACCCTCATATATGTGTCTTTATTACCACTATACAATAATTCCAACACACTCCTAGCTGGTATCTTGCCAGGTGCACAGAATCACGGAAGTATTATGGGGCAGGAGAAGGCCACTTGGCCTATCAAGGCCTACCAGCTCATTAAATAAGCATTGTTACCTATTCCCAATTTCCTTCATTTTTCCCATCTTCCTGTGCACTACTTTCATCCAAATAAACATCCAATATTCTCTTGGGTGCCTTAATTAAGGGGAGGAGATGACCTCATGGTATTACAACTGGATTCTTAACCAAGAGACCCAGGTAATGTCCTAGGGACCCAGATTTGAATCTTGCCACGGCAGATGGTAGAATTTGAATTCAATAAAAATCTGGAATTGAGAGTCTAATGATGATCATGAATCCATTGCTGATTGTGAGGAAAAGCCTATCTGGTTCTTGTCCTTTAAGGCAGGAAACTACCATCCTTAACCTGGTCTGACCTACATATTACTCCAGACACACAGCAACGTGGTGACTCTTAAACTACTCTCTGAGCAATAAGTGCTGAACTAGTCATTGATGCCCTCATCATGTGAATGAATTAAAACAAAAATGAACCTACCTCCACCCCACTTCCCTAATTACTTGCTGAGTGAAAATATTTTCCTCGCTTCATCTTTACTTCATTTGCAGGTCACTTCAAAATTATGCCCTTTTGTTCTTGTTCCTTTATCAGTCTCTCCCTGTCTATTTTGTTCAATCCACACATAATATTGAAACCCTCAATCATATCTCCAAGGAAAAAAAAAGTCCCAAACACTGGATACACACTGTAAACCCGACATAATCAGAAAGTATGCTGCTCGTGCCTGAGGTCCCACTCACCAATCACTCATGCTCATAGACCTAACTTCTCTCTTATTTAACCAGGTAAATTTTTAAATTCTCATCTCTGTGTTCAGATCACTTCATGATTTCACTTATAGATCGGGCATTAGCTCTTGGAGGTAAACCTCCTCTCGGGTGGATGGCAGAAGCTATTTCATCAGGCTATTTGACAACGTGAAACCTGGGTATGGTCACCTGGGTCAGCAGAGTTGCTCCTCAAACTTGATTTTTCTCCAGTGCGTGGAAACATAGCGAAACATTTCAGCAAATGTGTCCACCTATATTTCTCTCTAGCTCAATTTCCACAACTGCATCTCTGCCTCTATCATTCTGTACTTCTCATTACTTCCTTTTCTTTATTAACTTCTCTCCACCGTGCTCTGTCCCTCATATTTATACGCGGGAATCATGCAGATGTGGTGACAGCAGGAACATTTATTCAGCCATTAATGTGGTTTAAGTGACACCAGGCCAAAGCTGACATGTTCAAAATTGAGTAAGGATGTAGTTTTGAAAAGGAAGTGTTTTTAATGTCACATATACGTTATAAAAATCTACATTTCTTTGAATTACATTACAAAACCAGGCAATGTTCCCTTTTAAGCAAAATCCATCTTTCAATTCTAGCAATACTTTAAATATTAATATTGTGTCTGACAGTTTCTTCTATGCTTCCTTTATAGTTGAAAGTATAAAACACAACATTGTGAGCAGAAATAAAACAAATGCTTTTTTTTCAAATGTTAAGACAGGGAATGATTCAATAGTTTTTTTATTACTTAGATCAAACAAAATGTATGTTCCATTGCTTTAGGATATGGGAGGAAGGAAAAGGCCAAGAGAAAAAATGATAATGGCACTGGTAACACTCAAACTTAGGATATTGATGCAGAAGGGTGAGTCCAAATATGAGTATGACAGCTGAGGAGTTTACTTTATAATGATCTTTGATGCAAAGGCAATATAGTCAAAAAGGTTTATTATTGGATTAGATAGTTTTAGGAATCTGAAATTGTCTGTAAGAATGCTTGAAAATTATTCCAAGATTTTTAAGCAATTGTCATGAGATTTCTTTATATAATGATGATCAGTCGGAGCTGATGACCCTTGGAACCCAGGGAGATAGTGAGGAAAGAGATCAATCTGAGACTGGTACAGTTGAGAACAGAAGCGAGTTAAACAGTCAGGGCAGGCAGGGACAAGGTAGGACTAATAAATTAACCTGCATTTATTTCAATGCAAGGGGCCTAACAGGGAAGGCAGATGAACTCAGGGCATGGTTAGGAACATGGGACTGGGATAGCATAGCAATTACAGAAATGTGGCTCAGGGATGAGCAGGACTGGCAGCTTAATGTTCCAGGATACAAATGCTACAGGAAGGATAGAAAGGGAGGCAAGAGAGGAGGGGGCATGGCATTTTTGATAAGGGATAGCATTACAGCTGTGCTGAGGGAGGATATTCCCAGAAATACATCCCGGGACGTTATTTGGATGGAACTGAGAAATAAGAAAGGGATGATAACCTTATTGGGATTGTATTATAGACCCCCCAATAATCAGAGGGAAATTGAGAAACAAAGTTGTTAGGAAATCTCAGCTATCTGTAAGAATTATAGGGTAGTCATGGTAGGGGATTTCAACTTTCCAAACATCGACTGGGACTGCCATAGTGTTAAGGGTTTAGATGGAGAGGAATTTGTTAGGCGTGCACAAGGCAATTTTCTGATTCAGTATGTGGATGTACCTACCCTTGGGAAATAAGGCAGGGCAGGTGACTGAGGTGTCAGTGGGGGAGCACTTTGGGGCCAGCGACAATAATTCTATTAGATTTAAAATAATGATGGAAAAGGATAGACCAGATCTAAAAGTTGAAGTTTTAAATTGGACAAAGACCAATTTTGATGGTATTAGGCAAGAACTTTCGAAAGCTGATTGGGGCCAGATGTTCGCAGGTAAAGGGACGGCTGGAAAATGGGAAGCCTTCAGAAATGAGATGACAAGAATCCTGAGAAAGTATATTCCTGTTAGGGTGAAAGGGAAGGCTTGTAGGTATAGGGAATGCTGGATGACTAAAGAAATCGATGGTTTGGTTAAGAAGAAGAAGGAAGAATATGTCAGGAATAGACAGGATAGATCGAGTGAATCCTTAGAAGAGTATAAAGGAAGTAGGAGTATACTTAAGAGGGAAATCAGGAGGGCAAAAAGGGGACACAAGGTAGCTTTGGCAAATAGAATTAAGGAGAATCCAAAGGGTTTTTATAAATATATTAAGGACAAAAGGGTAACTAGGGAGAGAATACGGCCCCTCAAAGGTCAGCCAGGTGGCCTTTGTGTGGAGCCGCAGAAAATGGGGGAAATAGTATTTTGCATCAGTATTTACTGTGGAAAAGGACATGGAAGATATAGACTGTGGGGAAATAGATGGTGACATCTTGCTAAATGTCCATATTACAGACGAGGAAGTGCTGGATGTCTTGAAACGGGTAAAGGTGGATAACTCCCCATGACCTGATCAGGTGTACCCAAGAACTCTGTGGGAAGCTAGAGAAGTGATTGCTGGGCCTCTTGCTGAGATATTTGTCTCATTGATAGTCACAGGTGAGGTACCGGAAGACTGGAGGTTGGCTAATGTGGTGCCACTGTTTGAGAAGGGTGGTAAGGACAAGCCAGGGAACTAAAGTCCAGTGAGCCTGATGTTGGTGGTGGGCAAGTTGTTGGAGGGAATCCTGAAGGACAGGATGTACATGTATTTAGAAAGGCAACAACTGATTAGGGATAGTCAACATGGCTTTTTGGATGGAAAATCAAGTCTCACAAATTGATTGCGTTTTTTGAAGTAACAAAGAGGATTGATAAGGGCAGTGCGGTAGATGTGATCTATATGGACTTCATTAAGGTGATCGAAAAGGCTCCTCATGGGAGACTGATTAGCAAGGTTAGATCTCACGGAATAAAGGGATAACGAGCCATTTGGATACAGAACTGGCTTAAAGGTAGAAGACAGAGGGTGGTAGTGGAGGGTTGTTTTTCAGACTGGAGGCCTGAATGCCACAATGTGGAATGCCACAAGAATCGGTGCTGGGCCCTCTACTTTTTGTCATTTACATAAATGATTTGGATGTGAACATAAGAGGTACAGTTCGTAAGTTTGCCGAAATGATAGCGAAATTGGAGGTGCAATGAACAGTGAAAAGGGTTACCACAGATTACAACAGGATCTTGACCAGATGGGCCAATGGACTGAGAAGTGGCAGATGGAGTTTAATTCTGATAAATGCAAGGTGCTGCATTTTGGGAAAGCAAATCTTAGCAGGGCACATACACTTAATGGTAAGGTCCTAGGGAGTGTTGCTGAACAAAGAGACCTTGGAGTGCAGGTTCATAGCTCCTTGAAAGTGGAGTCGCAGGTAGATAGGCTAGTGAAGCAGGCATTTGGTATGCTTTTGTTTAATGATCAGAGTATTGAGTACAGGAGTTGGGAGGTCATGTTGCGGCTGTACAGGATATTGATTAGACCACTGTTGGAATATTGCATGCAATTCTGGTCTCCCTTCTATCAGAAAGATGTTGTGAAACTTGAAAGGGTTCAGAATAGATTTTCATGGATGTTGCCAGGGTTGGAGAATTTGAGCTATAGGGAGAGGCTGAACAGGCTGGGGGGCATGAATAAGGTAAATAGGCAGTCTTTTCCCTGGGGTCGGATAGTCCAGAACTAGAGGGCATAGGTTTAGGGTGAGAGAGAAAGATATAAAAGAGACCTGAGGGCGGTACGTGTATGGAATGAGCTGCCAGAGGAAGTGGTGGAAGACGGTACAATTGCAACATTTAAAAGGCATTTGGATGGGTATATGAATAGGAATGGTTTAGAAGTATATGGGCCGGATGCTGGCAGGTGGGACTAGATTGGGTTGGGATATCTGGTCGACATGGACGGGTTGGACCGAAGGGTCTGCTTCCATGCTGTACATCTCTATGACTCTATGACCTGGAGGCAGCACCAACAGAGCAGAATTGAAGAATGAAGCCAGGCAAAGTACAGCTACAGACCAAAACAAAAGCAGAGGGGATTGTAGCGATTGTAATGAGGTCAGCCAGATGTATATTGTAGAATAAGAGCTCCCTGATTGGGGCTGTTAATCTGGTCCAATCAAGGAGTGCTGGCAGACAGCTATGAACAGGACTGTGAGCGGCATGGTGGCTCAGTGGTTAGCACTACTGCCTCACAGCACCAGAGTCCCAGGTTCGATTCCAGATCTGGTTGACTGTCTGTGTGGAGTTTGCACATTCTCCCTGTGCCTGCTTGGGTTTCCTCTGGTTTCCTCCCACATTACAAAGACGTGCAGGTCAGGTGAATTGACCATGCTAAATTGTCCATAGCTGTTAGGAGCATTAGTCAGAGGGGGGGTGGGTTACTCCTCAGAGGGTCGGTGTGGACTTGTTGGGCTGAAGGGCCTGTTTCCACACTGTAGGGAATCTAATCTAACCATTGCAAGTAGATCCTTACAGATTGCTGAGCTGAAATGTATCTCAGTCTCTGCTCTGTTGTTAAAAAAAAAAGAAAAAAATAGAAAAGATAAAAAAAAAAATAAACAGGACTGTCAGATATTCTGTTCACACTGACATCTGGCTCTGAGGGACTTGAGTCAGTGCCATGTACCATGCACTTGTAAGTTAAGGGTGACTTGGTGACACAATACTGGCCTTTGTGGAGTTATTTGAGAAATGGATGCGATAAATGCACAAATACAGACAGTAAGATAAAACAGTCATAGGGAGAAGTGAGAGGTAGAGAAAAAGATCATTAGAGAATGCTTATGATGAAAAGATGCATATCAGTTTCAGGAAGATTTTAATTTTTCTGTTTTGCAGAAAAAGAGGCTTTAACACTTGGAGATGAGATCGATCTGAATTTCTGTGCACAGCACTGGGTTGCCTTATTTAAGAAAGGATGTAAATGCTTTGGAAACAGTTCAGAGCTTTACCATAATGAAGTTGTAATGAACAGATTGTCTTTTGAGGAAAGGTTCAGCAGGCTAGGCTTATATCCATTGCTGTTTAGAAGAATGCAAGGTGATTTGATTGAAATGCATACGATCCTGACAGGACCTTGACTGTGGAAACATAGAGAAGATGTTTTCTCTCCCAAAATAATTTAGAACTAGGAGTCTGTGTTTAATTTAAAAAAAGGGCTGACAAATTTAAAAAGGAGCTGAGGTGAAATTTATTCTCATTGAAGGTCACGAGCATTTGGATCTGTCTGCCTGAAGAAAACATGGTGAAAGCAGAGTTTTTGTTGATTTTAATGGCAATGTCAATAGAATCTTGCGAACTAAATGGATGAAAGGTTCATAGTATCATAAAATCTTATCGGATAGAGAAGGCCATTCAGCCCAACAAGTCTGAACCATCAAAACTATGCTAAATCTTCAGTATTCCCACTTTCTGAAACTGGGCCCATAGCTTTGAATGTTATGCTATTTCAAGTGTTCATCTTAGTAATATTTAAAGGTTTCCCATTTCAACTACTCTCCCAGCAATGCATTCCAGATTACCACCACCCTTTGGGTTAAATAGTTTTTCCTCAAATCCCCTCTAAGCTTTTTGCATTTCACTTTAGAATTCTGTTCCTTCATTAATGATCCTTTAACTAAGGGGAACATGCTCCCTCCAATCCACCCTGTCCATGCATTTTATAATCTTGTACACGTCTATCAGGTCCACCCTCAATCCTCTCTGTTCTGAAGAAAACAACCCAACCTTATCCAGCCTCTCTTCAAAGCTGAAATTCTCCAGCCCAGGCAACATCCTGGTAAATCTCCTCTGCACTCCCTCCAGTGCAGTCTCTATAGTATGGTGGCCGCAACTGCAAACAGTACTCCAGCTGTGGCCTAACCAAACTCCTGTTTGGCTCCAATGGAACCTTCCTGCTCTTATAATATATGCCTTGATTGATGAAAGCAAGTGCTCCTATGTCTTCTTATCTACCCTATCAGTCTGCCCTGCCACCTTCAAGAAACTGTAGACAAGCACCACAAGATCCCTCTGTTCCTCTGATCTGTGTCCTGTGATTCTTTGAGTACTCCCTTGCCTTGTTCCTTCTTCCAAAGAGTATCACCTCACACTTATTCAGATTAACTTCAATCTTGTGACCAAGCCATTTACATCTTCCTGGAACATATGACTGTCCTCCTCATTGTCAACCACTCATCTAATCTTCGTGTCACCCGTAAACACACTTATCATTGCCCATTATGTTCTCGTGTATATTGTTAATATATATCAGAAGTAACAAGGAATCCAGCACTGATTCCTGTGGTACACCATTGCACACTAGCCTCCCATCATAGTAATAGCCTTCTACCACCACCCTCTGTCTCCTGTTACCTAGCCAATTTTGGATCCATTGTTCCAAGTGACCCTAGATCCTATGTGCTTTTACCTTCTTTACTAGTGTCCTACATGGGACATTTTCAAAGGCTTTACTGAAATACGGGACCTTGTCAAAGATCTATCTGAAATATAAGGCCTTGTCAAAGGCTTTTCTGAAATATGAGACCTTGTCAAAGGCTTTGCTGAAGTATGGGACCTTGTCAATGACATATCTGAAATATAAGGCCTTGACAAAGGCTTTTCTGAAATATGGAGCTTGTCAAATGGTTGCTAAAATATCAAGGGGAGGAGGAAATGTGAATTTGAGCTTGCAATCAGATTAACCAGCATATGTCTGCTTCTTTGTAGGTTTGTGTGAAAGCTACACCAGTAGAACCGTCATGACCTGAGGGACAGCAGATTCATAGAAGCGTCACCCTGGAAACTCGAATGGTGGAAGCTGCTGTTGGGCAAAATTCCTGACCTGTCATGTCTCAATAAGGAACATGGTACTGAGGACCTGTCCAACTTTGCTCAAAATTTTGCTGTATTAACTATTTAAAGTGAAATTTCTCTTTATATTTGAATTACCATTTGCCTGTTAATTTATGTGTGACTTGCAATGATTCTGATTCATTTTAAAGTGAATGCTATCCAAAAAAAATCTAGTTGGCAAGCTTTTCTTTTGGGTGTCACTTCACTCAGTAAATTTGGGTATTTGATTTATAGGGTTTGTAAGAATGTTTAATTAATTGAGTGAATCAGGAAGGAAAAGCTGGTCTCAGTAATGGTAGCCACAGGATTGTTGAAAAATGCGTCTGATGAATGATCTTTTTGGAAGGAAGTCTGTGCTCTTACCTCATTGAGATCACCCCAGACCAACAATATTGACCACATACTCCTAAATGTGCTCTCAAATGGCCAAGAAAGTTTCTAAGTTAAGGGCAATTAGAGATAAGCAATCAATCCTGTTCTTGCCCATATTGTGTAATTGAATATTTTTTTCAAAGTTTGTTGAAGGAATATGGACCTCTCCTTCAATAGAAACTGCTGACTTCTATTCACATCCACTATATTAAGCCAAAAAATGCACTCATACCAGATAAAAAAACATTACTCACAAAGCATCGTTGTGACCTTGACACATGCCAAGGTATTTGACAAACCATGAAGTCCTTTTCAAGTGTCAAAACCATGATGGCAATGGAGGAAACGTTTTGGTCAATTTGCACATCGCAAACTCCAACAAAATAGCAATGTTCCAACAGCAAAGCTAATCTGTGGCTGTGATGTTGGTTGAGAGATAAATATTGATCAACACACCAGGAAAATCCACTATGTTTCTTTGAAAAAGTGCCATCAGTTCTTTTCCTTCATCTGAGAGGACAGGTGTGTTCTCAGTTTAATTCCCTACTCTGTCACAGTAGCACTCCTTCAGTCCTGGCACACAGGATGCCGTTCTCTTTCTGTATTAACTCATCTCACGTTGAGTTTCTTTTTGGATGTCAGTGTGAACCTGAAATATTTAATCTTTGGGATACTTCAAAAGCAAGCTTTCACTCACTATATTGCTTCAGATTTACGTTCCAATATAATAATTAAGTGATCCCTTGAGCTAATTTTTGACACCCTGAAGGTAAAGCACATTGGCTTATTGAGTTGTGTGTAAAGTCTGTTTTTCCTTTAAAGGCATTGTTTATTCATTTTAAACAACATGTTTGGAATGGAGATTTTGCTGATTAAATCTTTATACTGCTAATATGTTCAGAGCAGTGCATGGGGAGGTGATCTTAGCTGGGAACATGGGCTGAGGGTTACAGTGTTCACTTGTTATATATTAATTAACAGCTTCTCTTTCATTTTCCTTTTTTAAACTAGATCACTTAGCACAAATGGTTGCATCTACCTGCTCAATTCACTGGTCCCAAGAGGTAAGCTATGCTCAGTAGAAATGTCAGCTGGGGAGATAGTTAAAGACTCAGGCTCTGTCCTCTGAACCACACTCCCTGTGATCAGGATGATCCATACCCCAGAAACAGTTATGACAGAACAAAATGACAAGGCTGATATGTGTGATAAAGTGGTTGATTTATCAAGAACAGTGAGAAAAGGTATTTCTTTATCAATCGAATTTAGAAAAATGACAGGTGATCTGAATCGACCATGCAAGATTCTGAGGGAGCATGTCAGAGTAGAGGTCGCAGAGATGTGTTGTAAAGTTGGGTACAGTAATTGTAGATTGGGAGACAGGAAGTTAGAATTTAGTGTTTGTAAAATTGTAAAAGGGGGGAAAGCATTGTATGATTCCTTTAAAAGATGTTTTGTTTCCAGTGTTTAGAGTTTTTTTTTGATTAGATTAGATTGTCTACACTGTGGAAACAGGCCCTTCGGCCCAACAAGTCCACACCGACCCTCCGAAGAGCAACCCACCCAGACCCATTCCCCTACATTTACCCCTCACTAATCCACATACACTGTGCTCAATTTAGCATGGCCAATTCACCTAACCACATCTTTGGACTGTGGGAGGAAACTGGAGCACCTGGAGGAAACCCACGCAGACATGGGGAGAATGTGCAAACTCCACACAGAGAGTTGCCCGAGGTGGGAATTGAACCCGGATCTACTAGTGCTGTGAGACAGCAGTGCTAACCACTGTGCCACTGTGTCGCCCACTAAAATGGATACCTGTGTGCAGCAGCTTTAAAGTTTGCAGGAACAGAGAGCACCTTAACTTTGTATCTAAAGGCCGTACAGATAGCAGACCAAATAGTGGCTTTTTATCAAGACAACAGGTTTTGAATTTAGCCGATGAATTTGAACCAAGCACTTAGCTACCGAAAACCTATTAAATTTAAATCTGATGGTTTTGACAACATAGGGCCAATCCACGTGTAAGAAATTGATATGTCATCAAGGATATAAAAGAAGGGGCAGTTAAACAAAGAGCTGATTGCCATCTGCCAGAGCTAACAGGCCTCAGCTCTCTCAAGAGAGAAATTGGCTTTCTCAGTCATCTATGTATTAGGGAAAGCACCATCTAAAATAAATGACAACATCAACAACAAAAAAAGGTGTTCCTGACAGAAGATTTGATGGAAAAAGGCACAGAACATTCCGGAAGACATGTAATTTTGAGAGACTAAATGTTTTATTTGTGAATGAGTGAGAGTTGTACTTATTGGAACAGCATACCATTAGAATCTTGCTTTATTTGAAAATAGTTAGAAGGGATTTATTTGGTTTATTAATAGTTTATTTAATTTGTTTTCTGATAGAATTAGATAAAGTAAACTGTTACTTGTTGATTTTAAAGTGAGTTTGTCAGGGATTTATTTTTATATAACCACTAGGAGTTGCTGAAGAGCAGGTTAAACCACTTTTTACACTCACTTTACAGATTATAGGGCAAGGCGGAGCAGCTATGATCTCACTCAATGATAGAACAGGCTTGAGGGGCTGAATGGCCTCTTTCTGCACCAACTTCTTATGTTGTTATATCGGGTTGGAGTATTTACAAGACCACTGTCTGACAAAGAACTCCATTGTTCACGACTGTGAAGGTAATTTCAAACCCTTGAGATTTACAACCTGTATCCCTATGAAGTTAAAAATCACACAACAGCCGTTGATAGTCCAACAGGTTTACTTGGAATCACCAGCTTTCAGAGCACTGCTCCATTATCAGCTGGTTCATCAAACACCTGATAATGGAGCAGTGCTCCAAAAACTAGTGCATCCAAATAAACCTGTTGGATTATAGCCTTGTGTTGTGTGGTGTTTAACTTGGTACATCCTAGTCCAACACTGACACCTCCATATCATGTACCTCTAAGCTCAGCTTCTGCTTCTCTTGTATTTTTACTTATATTTCTCTAGCGCTTCACAAAATTTCCCACTAGGCTTGAAACAAGGCACATTGCTATACTACCAGATCATTCCTTCTCAAAACTGTCAATGTAGTTCCTTCAGTGCTTTATTTTTCCTGGGTGGAAAGGTCAACTACAAAAGGGCACAGGGTCCAAGGCGAATGGGGGTAGTTTCAGGGAGAAGTGTGGGGAATTTTTCATAGGGGGTGCCTGGAACGCACTGCCAGTGGATATGGTTGAAACAGGCATGTTAGCAACGTTTATGGTATTCTTAGATAAACACACGAATGAGAGGTGAACAGAGAGATAGGAACCACATATAGGCAATAAATAGTGGGTTTTAATAAGGACTAGACATTGGCAGACTTGGTGGACCAAAAGTCTGTTCCTGTGCTGTATTGTTCTATGTTCTTTGTCTGTCCTTCACTCAGTCTTCCCATTCCCCAATTGGTACTTCTTCACTTATCTCATCTTCTCACCTGTTCTTCATTTTCATTTTACAATTATGTTAACTATAGCTTGGATGGTAATGTGATATGGAAGGTTGCAGACTTGAGTTCTTCTCCAGAAATGTTAGCATGTAATCCAATGAAACAACCCAGTGAACACTGAGACACTGGTGAAAATTGTGGGTAATAGATGTGCCTGTGGACAGAAATACAGTTAATGTTGCATGGTAATGATCTTTCAATCAAAGAGGGAAATGTCAGAAATTGTCTGTATTTTCTTAAAACTGAAATCTTGTTGGATTTTCTCATATTTTCTGAGTAGTATATGACTTTTAGAAACTGCTTTCACAGCTATTGATACTTTGCTCGTATGCAAACAATCTTTAACAAACAAGTTAAACATCAGCTAATGAAGATTGCCAGGCAAATAACACCAACTGCGCCAAAAAAGAACTGTGAAAGCTGGAAATCGGTAAGAAAACCAGACATTGCTGGGAAATTTCAGCAGGTCTGGCAGCACCTGTCGAGAGAAGGCAATTTTAACATTTCAGGTCCAGTGACCCTTTTTCAGAACATCCCAAGTTGTTAAGGAAAATAGAAGTGTCTATTGTTACTTAATATAAGCTGACCTTGAGCTGTGGATGGACTAGGGGGGCAATGACTATTCTGATACCTATAGGAATTATTCCATGTCCATTTGTTAGAAGGATTTAAATGGATGAATGATAAAGCATAAACGACTAGACTCTAGAAATATTTTATATCAACACGTGCTCAGAGCTGGGGCAGTTCTTCTCTGGTAACTGCCTTTTTCAGAGGAGGATGAAGGTGCTGACAAGAGTTCTCTCATGTTTTGGCTGGAGAACATGGTGCCATCTTCACAACTCAAGGAAATTACATTTCTTGCCAACTGCCTGCAAGTCATAGATACCCTAAAGTGTGGAAACAGGACTTTCGGCCCAACAGGTCCACACTGACCCTCCAAAGAGTAACCCACCCAGAGACATTTCCCCTATCCTACATGCACTAATGCACCTGACCTAAACATCCCTGAACACTATGGGCAATTTAGTATGACCAATTCAACTAACCTACACATCTTTAAATTATGGGAGGAAACAGAAGCACCCAGAGGAAACCCACGCAGACGTGAGGAGAATGTGCAAACTCCACACAGACAGTCATCTGAAACCAGGTCCGGGGCACTGTGAGACGGCAGTGCAAACCACTGAGCCATGGTGCCATCCCAAAAGTCATATCCTTTTGTTAAATCAAATTAAAATTATGTATCATCTCTAAACTGCTGCTTCCGAATGAACTTAATAAACTATCTGAAAATTCCATACACATGCTTTAGCTAACTGCAGTCCCAAATACCAAAATCGAACAGAGATGGAATAGCTTTTATGTAAGGGGTATGTGGCACAAGGACAAAGAAAATCTCAATGATCGAGTAAGTGTTCAAAGTTATGTTGAAAGATTATCAACTTGAAATGTTCACTCTGTTTCTCGCCGCAGAATTTCCTGTCTTTTCTGTTGTTATTTTAGATTTCCAACATCCACAGCATTTTGGTTTTTGACTTAGGCAAAAGGTGTTTTCATTTTAAGTAAAATCTTTAACTCAAACTCTATTTGTTCTCTTGGGTAGACACAAAAGATCCTGTGGCAATCTTTGATGAAGAACAGAGGACTTATGTGCTGATCAATATTTACCCCTCCAGCAACTGTACCAAAACAGATTATTTGGGTCATTACCATACTGCTGTTGTTGAGGTCTTGCTGTGTGAGAGTTGTCTGACATTACTTCAGTCACATTAAAACCTTTGTGTTACCCTCAGATTGGGAAAAGTGCTTTAGAAATGCAAGTTCTTTATTCATGTTATTTCAACCTTACTGCTGTCTTGCACTGTGTAACTTGGCTTTCAACAGCGATTTATAATCAAAAAGGTCTATTAAACCAAAGGGAATGATAGTTAGGATATGTTTGTGTGAGTTGCAATGCACAAAAAAAAATTGCAAATATGAACCTGTCATTATTTCTAATTATCTGTCATGATGATCTTTTGAAGGCTGCTGCCATTAACATACCATTTAACAAAATACATTAACAGTTATGACAGGCACCTGCAGTTGGATTGTTCTATCTGGCTGATGCTGGAGAGAACACAACAGAGTAAAATAATCTCTCACAATGTAAATGTGATAAAGGGGAAGACTGCACAGTTGAAAAGTTAATATTGATGTATATTAAATGCTGCACTCTTATCTGGAGTCCCACACCAAATTGGATTGGGTTATTACACACATTTATGATCTAGTGATAAAGAAACAACAATGAAATACAGAAGGGAAGATCACTTTATGACTTCAAATCACCTCAAAATGAAAGATCTAAGGCAAAAAACATTCAGGGGAAATGTAATGAATGGCAGGCATGAGTGAATCAACAAACTTGGCAAAGTGATCCCTGCTGAGGGTCTGTGAAAACAAAAGGACAAAGGAGAGAATTACAAAATAACATGAAGGTGCTGGAAAAGTTGGAGATCAGTTATGATTGTGGAACAAGGATCTGAATAATGTTTCAAGTTAATGACCTGTTGTTAGATGCATAAGGAGTTGAGAGATTTAATAAGAACAGAGATGGGAGGAGTGGTCAGGAAGTAGTGGAAAAAGCAAATATCTATCATTCAGCTTAGGATAGAGTGATGAAATAATGAAATATAACAAAATAAAACAAATAATTGTGGATGCTGGAGATCTGAAATATAAAACAAAAACAAAAATTGCTGGCGAAACTTTGGTAAAATCTTTGACAACATACTGCACGGTAGATTAATTAGTAAAGTTCAATAACATTGGATTCAGGGAGATTTTGCCAATTGAATACAAAATGGACTTGACTTTAGGAGACAGAGGTGAGTGATGGAGGGTTGGTTTTTGGACTGGAGGCCTGTGACTAGTGGTGTTCCACAGGGATCAGTGCAGGGCCTGCTATTGTTTGTAAATTATACAAATGATTTTAAGGAATGTTTAGGAGGCATGGTTAATAAGATTGCGAATGTCAACAAAGTTGGTTGAATATAGTCAACAGTGAAGGAGAATATTTAAAATTACAAAGGAATCTTGATCAATTGGGCTGTGAAGCAGCAGATGGAGTTTAATTTGGATAAATGCAAGGTATTGTATTTTAGTAAAACGAACAAGGACAGGAGTTATCCAATTAATGATAAGGCCTTAGGTAGTACTGTCGAACCGAGAGACCTAGGGATTCTGGTATATAGTTCTTTGAAAATTATGTCACAGGTAGACAGGGTGATTAAGAAGGTGTTTTGCACGTTTGCTTTCATTGCTCAGGCCATTAAGTTGGGATGTCATGTTGAGGTTGCACAGGATGTTGGTGAGGCCATTTTTGGAGTACTGTGTACAGTTCTGGTTGCCCTGCTATAGGAAGAATATTATTAAATTGTCCAGGATGTTGCTGGGACTGGAGGGTTTGACTTACAAGGAGAGGCTAGATAGAGTAGGATTTTTTTTCACTGGAGTGTAGGAGATTTAGAGATGACATTATAGATGACTATAAAATCGTGAAGGGCATAAGTTGAATAGCCTAGGTATTTTCACTGGGGTAGTGAAAATTCAAACCTAGAGGGCATATTGTTAAGGTGAACTGGAGAAAGATTTAAAAGGGACCTGAGAGGCATTTTTTGATGCAGAGGATCGTTCACATGTGTAAAGGACTGTCAGAGGAAGTTAGCGAGTTTTGAGAAGAGTTGTAGCTGAGGGTGAGGTTCTGGGTATACAGCACCGGAAGGTTTGTTTCATCACCAAACTAATTAACGTCTTCAGTGAGCCTCTGATGAAACACTGGTGGTATAGCCCGCTTTCTATTTAGATGTTTGGGTTTCCTTGGGTTGGTGATGTCATTTCCTATGGTGATGTCATTTCCTATAGTGATGTCATTTCCTGTTCTTTTTCTCAGGAGGGTGGTAAATGGGATCCAAGTGAATGTGTTTGTTGATAGAATTCCAGTTGGAATGCCATGCTTCTCGGAATTCTCATGTGTGTCTCTGTTTGGCTTGTCCAAGGATGTTTGTCCTGTCCCAGTCGAAACGGTATCCTTCCTCATCCGTATGTCAGGATACTGGTGAGAGTTGGTCATGTCTTTTTGTGGCTAGTTAATGTTCATGTATCCTGATGGGTAGTTTGCTGCCTGTTTGTCCAATGTAGTGTTTGTTACAGTTCTTGCAAGGTATTTTGTAAATGACATTAGTTTTGCTTGTTGTCTGTATAGGGTCTTTCATGTTCATTAGCTGCTGTTTTAGTGTGCTGCTGGGTTTGTGGGCTACCATGATGTCAAGTATTCTGATTAGTCTGGCAGTCATTTCTGAGATGTCTTTGATGTAGGGGAGAGTGGCTAGGGTTTCTGTCAGAGGAAGTGGTAGGTTATGGCATTTAAAAGACATTTGTACAGGTACATGTATAAGAAAGGTTAAGAGGGATATGAGCCAAATGCAGGCAAGTGGGATTAGTTTAGTTTGGGAAACTTTTTCAGCATGGACCAGTTGAAATGAAATATTTGTTTCAGGGCTGTATTATGCTATGACTCTATAACTCAAAAGATCTGGCAGCATCTATGGGGAGAAAGAAGAGTTAATATTGGAACATCTGGTGACTCTTCATCAGAGCTGTTTGCAATGAGGAAAAACTGGAATTTATGCTGAAGTTGGGGAGGCAGGTGTGTGAAGGGGATGGGTGAATGGATAGTTGGAGATGTGCCTGGAAAGAGAGATATGAAAGGGGTAGATAACCAAGGAGATTATGGTTCATAGGGACAAGACAGAAAGAAAGCTGAATAAGTGATGATAAGAGCTAAAAATAGGAGAAACGGGCTGAGCTGTATTGAAAGTAACCCATATGATGTATTGAAGTGGCAGGCAACTGAAAGCTCATGGTCACTTTTGGGAACAGAATGTATGTTGTGCCAAGGTAAAAGAACAAGTGGTAATAAATTGAGAAAAGAGGTAAAGAAGGGAAAGATGGATTGCAAGAATCTATAAATGAAATCTTACATTTCGGGGTCACCATTTGGCCTGACACACCAGGTCTGTTGAAGAATTATTCAATGTGATTCCAAGACCTAGCTTTTGTTATTGATAACACTAGATAAAAAAAAAACCACCATCAAGTCCAATGGCCTTTTTTAAACTTCATTTTTCATTGATGTCTGTTTCTGCCACACTTAACATAGTGCATTGCAGATCTTAGCAATTCTTAGTGGAAAGAAATTGTTCTTCAGTCCCCTCTCATTATTTTTTGCCAATTATTTTAAATCTGTCAACTCCCGTGACCTGCCGGAAACAAAATTTTCCCTTAATGCTCTACCCAGTGTGGCATATCATCACAAAGCCTCACAAATCTGCAGTGCTCTGAATAAAAATCCCAGCTTCTCAAAATCTCATCACTAAATTCATCCATGGAATCATTCTGTTAAACTTGCTCTCTACTCTGAACAACTTCTTGACATTCTTCTGAAATTGTGATGACCAGGAACACCCACGGTACTCCAGAACAATGATGCCTGGAAGGTAAGGGGATGTGATGGCCTAGGGTATTATTGCAAGAGTATCCAGATAATGTTCTGGGTGAAACTGAGGACTGCAGATGCTCGAGATCAGAGTTGAGAGTGTGGTGCTGGAAAAGCATAACTGGTCAGGCAGCATTCGAGGAGTAGGAGAATTGATGTTTCGCGCAGGAGCCCTTCATCAGTAATGTTCTGGGTACCAGGGTTTGAATCTTGCAATGGGGAAATATGTATTCAACATTTTTATAATATCTTGTATTATTGAAATGATTGTTGGGAAAGACCTATTTGGTTTATTGATGTCCTTGAGAAGAGAAACTGACATTCTTATTTGATCAACATGTATCTCCAAACCCACAGTAATGTGGTTGACTCTTAACAATTAAGGAGAGGCAATAAATGTTGGCCTAGACAGTACTCATTCATGGGTGAATGAATTTAAATGAATATTGCACTCAGAAGGCTCCACACATACTTATCAGTGATCCTGTGCATTGGCTTCTGCAGCTGGATCTACTATGGATCTTGGAACTCTGAGCAGCACAGGAAGAATATTAAAGACAACATTGCTCCAGATGACACCAAACTAAAGTTATTACACAGATTGTGACTCCCCGACCTGTATTCCACATGTGTGGGAGGGTGAGAGTGTTCAGTGATGACAGATTGGCCACCCCACCACTGAGAAAGCTAGGTGGGTCATGTTCCAAACAGGTTGTCAAAAGCTGACTGGTGAGCCTCTTGGCCAATCATAGGACTCAAGAGTGGAATCCTGCCTTGTATAGGAGCTGCCGGCTAATCGGAGGCTGCCAGTCTCCGGATCCTCAAGATGGTTGATTGAGGCCTAGTCTTCAGCAAAAGAAAATTTTTCCTGATCACGGTGTGTGGATTACAGATGGGAATCAGGTGAGGTGAGCGGGGTTCAAGGTCAAAGGCAAGGGGGTGGCTTTCAAAAAGGTAAAAACAATGACTGCAGATGCTGGAAACCAGATTCTGGATTAGTGGTGCTGGAAGAGCACAGCAGTTCAGGCAGCATCCAAGGAGCTTCGAAATCG
>NC_057726.1:9275639-9289778 GCF_004010195.1 Chiloscyllium plagiosum
GGGCGGCGTGGTTGATTGGTGCGGGTGTCCCGGAGATGTTCCCTAAAGCGCTCTGCTAGGAGGCGCCCAGTCTCCCCAATGTAGAGGAGACCGCATCGGGAGCAACGGATACAATAAATGATATTAGTGGATGTGCAAGTAAAACTTTGATGGATGTGGAAGGCTCCTTTAGAGCCTTGGATAGAGGTGAGAGAGGAGGTGTGGGCGCAGGTTTTACAGTTCCTGCGGTGGCAGGAGAGGAGGTGTGGGCGCAGGTTTTACAGTTCCTGCGGTGGCAGGGCAAAGTGCCAGGATGGGAGAGTGGGTTGTAGGGGGGCTTGGACCTCACCAGGTAGTCACGGAGGGAACGGTCTTTGCAGAAGGCAGAAAGGGAAGGTCAGGCAAGCAGCCCAGGCTTCCCAATTGTGAGACCAGGAACTTTATCACCTGCTGGGAAGACAGGCAATGGGACCAATGGTTATTTGAGGTCCTTAAGTGGCTGCTCACTGACCATTTAAAGGCTTTAATTGCTGGTGAGTCAGAGGGTTCCAAATGGACCAATTCACCCAACACTTGATACTGATGTGTCCCAAAGGGAGCCGCCTCTGTGCCAGTCCCCAGGAAAGGAAAGTTGTGGTCATAGTACAGAAACTAACCTTCAGCCCAACATGACCATGCCAAAGTTTACAAACAATGGTTCTCTCCCAATCCTCTTTACTAAGTCTACTCAATATGTCCATCCATTCCTCTCTCCCTTCTATTTATCTAGCTTTGTTACAATTCCATTTATGATATTCACTTGAACTGATTTCTGTGATAGTGAGCTCCGCAGTCTAACTAGTCCTGAGGTAAAGAGGTTTGTCTTGAGTTCCCTACTGGATGCATTTTATTTTATATGTATTCATTCACGGAGTGTGGGCTTGACTGATTTTGCCAAAACTAATTGCCCATCACTAATTGCCTCTGAGAAAGTGGTGGTGAACTATCTTCTAGAACTGTTGCAGTCCATTGTTGTCGGTAGACCCACAATGCTGTTACAGAGGGTGTTCCAGGATTTTGACCCAGTGACAATGAAGGAACAGTGATATATTTCCAAGTTAGGATGGTGAGTAACTCAGAGGGGTATTTGCAGCAGATGGTGTTCCCATCTAAGTGCTGCCCTTCTCCTTCTAGATGGAAGTGGTGGTGGCTATAGAATGTGCTCTCTCGGGAGCTTTAATGTATTTCAACAGTGCATCTTGTGTTTGGTGCAGATTTTTGCTAATGCACAATGTGGAGAAGGGAGTATATGTTTGTGTATGTGCCGCCACTGAAGGTTGGTGCTTTGTCCTGGATGGTGTCGAGCTTTTTGAGTATTGTTGTAGCTGCACTCCTGTGAGGAGAATTCTTTAACACCCCTGACTTGTGCCTTGTGGACAGACTTTGGGGAGTGAGGAGGTGAGTTATTCACTACAGGGTGACCTGCTTCTGTAGCTATAGTATTTATACACCTTATTCAGTACAGTCTCTCATCAATGGTCACTCCCAGTAGGTTGAAAGCGAGAGATTCAGTAACGGCAATGACACTGAGTGCCATGGTTAAATTCTCTCTTGTTGGAGATGGTCATTGACTGGTTTTTGTATGATGTGACAATTACTTGATGGACAACAGGGATCATCCCAAGCCTGACTCATGCCCAAGTCTTGCTGTATTTAGACATGCACTGCACTAGTATCTGTGCAGATGGAAAAGGTGCTAAACATTATGCAAGTAACAGCAAACATTCTCATTTCTGCCCGGATGTGGAGCAGCTGAAGATGGTTTGATCTTAGACACGATGGACATTACCCTGCAGAACTCCCACAGACACATTCTACAGCTAAGATTTTTGATACATGGCTATCTTATATTTATGCATCCTTGATCTGGCATTGCCACTAAAAATATCTTCTCTAAGTCTCCAATATCAATCCCTTCATAAATGCAAAGATTTTTAACAGGTCAACCATTCTAGAGAAAAGACAGCTGGCCTGCAGAACCTTTCATGAAAGACATGATCCCCTATTTTTAAAATCATTTGAGAACGTTGTTCTCATTCTGCACCTTCTCTAGTGTCTGTGCATTCTCTCTATAATATAGAAACCAAAGCTAGACACAGCGATCTGAGTTTGGTGCCAAATTACAATAGAAACTTCACGTAATTTCTCTCTTTTTTAAAATTCAAACCCTCTACAATTGAGTGTCAATGTTTTGGTTAGCCTAATAATGTATATTAATACATTTAATCATTTAAGTATCTGTAATCAGTACAAGAAGGCAGCTCACCATCACCTTCTCCAGGGCAACTAGGAACAGGCAATAAATACTGGCACAGCCAGAGACACCCACATCCCAAAAATGAATAAAAATAATCCCTGTTCCCGTCATTCCTCACAGTAATTTAATTGCTTAATTCCCAAAGAATGTGTGATCTCTTTATTCTTCTGACCAAATTGCCTCACCTAATAATTATTTATATCTAAGTTATGGCTGTATATTTCCTGGTGTATTACTGTACTTTATCATCGTCCTCCTCTGCATGAAGCATAAGCTTCAATTTGATCTCTTCTGTGAATTTTAAAGTGGCAGTTTCAATTCTGGAGTCCACATTGTTTACTTAAATGGTCCACATAGTGGTCCCAACACCAATCCTTTTGGAATACCACTTCCTGGCTTTTGTCAGACGGAGTGATTACCTTCAAGACTTCATGTGTTTTCTGTGCATTGTAGCTCGTTTGCTATTCATTCTGTTATTTATCCACTAACTGTACATCTACTGATCTGATTCATGAGTAAACAGTGCAGTACAAAGAAATCCAGAGACATTACACTCACTACATTATCTTTATCTATCTTGCTGTTAATTTGGTAAAGAATTCAATAAGGTTTGTTAAGCATGATCTTCTCTGTTGAAATCTGTGCTGACAACTTCTAATTAAATCTTCTGTTTATGGGTCTTGTTTTCGATTAAATGTTTGAGCAAGAATTCCATTATCTTTCCTGTCTTTGGCATGAACATAATTGGTTGATAGTTCCTTGGATTTCTCTATCTCCCCTTTTTAACACAGGAATCACAACAGCTGCCCATCAGTGTATTCTATCATTTTTTTGGGCTTTTTGTAATTTTTTCCTAATTTGTTTATATTTTCAAAGATGCAATGCACTCTATAATTTTTATAGATTTATTAATTATCTCCATTTCTTCCATGTTAAATATCCTCATTACTTTTGTTGGAAGTCACCTAACACCAGATTATAATCCAACAGGTTTATTTAAAATCACAAGCTTTCAGAGTGCTGCTCCTTTGTCAGGTGAAGTGGAGGGAAGTGCACAGGCATAGATATTTATATGTACTTCACTTCACCTGACAAAGGAGCAGCGCTCTGAAAGCTTGTGATTTTAAATAAACCTGTTGGACTATAACCTGGTGCTGTGTGACTTCTGACTTTATCCACCCCAGTCCAATGGCAGCACCTCCACATCATTTTTGTTCTCTTTGTTTAAAGTCATGTATATGATGTTAGTCTTGTAAGTAATGAGCCAAGATCATTGTTGAATTATTGTGCCATTTATCTCCCTACATTTATTGCATTCCTTTGATAGATTCAATTCCTTTCCCGATGTTCTTTTTATTATTTATTTATCCTTATTTTTCTTTTCATTATTTTTATTACTCAATTTTGTGATTTTCCTTGGGCTTACTCTTTGATATTTTAGTATTTCCATTTGCTCTCCACTTTCATGGATGCAGCTCCACCAACACTCAAGCAGCTTGAAACCATCCAGGAAAAAGCAGTCTTAATTGGCACCACATCCATAAGCATCCACTTCTTCTGCCACCAGCACTCAGTAGCAATAGTGTACATTATTGAAAAGATGAACTTCAGGAATTCCCCAAAGATTCTAAGAAAGCACTTTCCAAAACAATTTCAATTTAGAAGGATGACGGTAGTAAATACATGGGATCACCACTACCTGCAGGGTTGTCTCATAGCTAACAAGGCACATACTCTCCAGATTTGGAAATGCAATGTCATTCTTTGAAATACCTGTGTCAAAATTCTCGAATTCCCTCTGTAACAGTGTTGTGGACATACTTACAGGACATTTGATTAGATTAGATTCCCTACAGTGTGGAAACAGCAAGAGTAATCCACCCAGACCCATTTCGCTCTGACTAATGCACCTAGCACTATGGGCAATTTAGCACGGCCAATTCACCTGACCTGCACATCTTTGGACTGTGGGAGGAAACCGCAGCACTCGAAGGAAACCCACACAGACACGGGGAGAATGTGCAAACTCCACACAGACATGGACTGCTGTGTTAAAGAAGACAGCTCACTACTACCCTAGGCAACTAGGGACCAGCCGTAAATGCTGTCCAGGCAGTGACGCCCACGTCCTATGTCCCATGTGTGAACAATAAAAGGTACTTTCATTTGTCAACATCTCCTTTGTTGACTATGTATTCATTGCATCATTTTTCTTCAGTTTCAATTTTGACATTATTTCTTTATTCATTCATCTATAGGGTGCTATTACCTGTTAGTTGTTGCATTTTTGGTGGAATATATTTCTGCCAGAATCCATTTATCAACATTTTCAGTGTTTCACATTGCTCTTCTATTTCTTTCAAATAACTTGGCAAGAAATGATGGTGCAAGTAGAACAAAGTATGGATTTTTCACTGTTTCTTTACTTCTTATTAACTTTCTCTTGTTTATTTTCCTTTGTTCCATTTTTGTTCCCTGTAAAACAGCTTACCTTCAAATTTATTTCTCTGATCTTTGTCTTACCTGTGCTGATCAATGTAATTTTTATTTTTAATTTTATTATGCTGTCATCGGCATTACTTTGAGGTTCGCCTGCACTCATTTTTTCTATCTGTCCTAGTTAATTTACCGTTACTGAATTCAGCAGAGCATCCTTATTTGTTGGTCTCCTAGATACTCAGTAAGAATAGAGCTCTCTACATCTTCTGAAAACTTTATTCTTCTCTCATTTTGGTTGTAAGTTATTTGGAAGTAGCAAAAATCTCCCATGATTATTATTGCATAGACTCATACAGCATGGAAACAGACCCTTCGGTCCAATTCGTCTATTCCAACCAAACATGACTCGTCCCAGTTGCCTGCATGTGGTTCATATCCCTTTAAACTTTTCCTATGCGTGTACCTTTCCAAATGTCTTTTTAAATGTTGTAATTGCACCAGCTTCTACAACCTTTTCTGCAACTCATTGAATGCACGCACAGCGTCTGTGTGAAAAGGTTGACCTTCAGGCCCCTTTTAAATCTTTCCTCTCTCACCTTATACCTACACCCTCTAGTTTTGAACTCCCCTGCTTTTTAAAAAAAAAGACCCTCACTATTCACCTTACCTATGCCCCTCATGATTTTATAAACCTCTGTAAGTTCACCCCTCAATCTCCGACACTCCAGGGAAGAAGTCCCTTTGAGTACAATTTCAGGTACTTGCAGATATGTTCCTTCCTGTACCTCATTACACAAGTGAATGGATATAAAAGGTTTAATCTATCAACTAAACACAAGCACCACCCATTAATACACAAGACAGATGGAACATTGGGCAGTTTGGGGCAATTGGAGGCAATTCTGGCAAACAACAATCTGTCCTGGTCTTCTGATAGAGACACTTGTATCCCTTTGCTGGGATTATTTAGTATGATGAAGAGTTGATGTAATCTGCAGATTCCTTCTTTGTGTGGTTTTATCCCAATTTGCAAGAGTTTGGATTCAAGACAAACTGATTGAGGAGAAGGAAAGGGCAAGATCTGTCTTCAAACTTAGCTTTCTTTATAAAACTAATGATAACATATTAAGTCTAAACACTACAATACATTGTAATCATTAAGATTCTAGGCTGTACTATTGTTTGCACATTATTGAGAGATTAATCTGTACGTGTTCTTCTCTCTTCACTTGAACTTAATTCATCTCTAATTCACAATTACTAGCTCTGTCCACGTTCTGCTATTTATGACAGAAAGCATCTCTATAACATTATTGCAAGACTGTTCCAGGGTTCTAACGTCTTTATAAATGCATAGAGTTGCTAAGATGTGATAAATTGACCCCTTACCTAAGACACATGCTTCTTCTTCTGGATCGTATTCATGGTCTATTCTCCATTACAGACCACTCAACAGCCTCTTAAACAGACACAGAAAGGAGCATTGGTGGTAGCACTTAACCCTAAAGACCAGTTGTTAGATCTCAGGCTTCACATTATAGTATAGCATGATGGCAATGATGGTCTTTTCATCACTGTGATGTGGAGGTGCTGGTATTGGACTATGGTGGACGAAGTCAGACGTCACACAACACCAGGTTATAGCCCAACAGGTTCATTTAAAACCACAAGCTTTTGGAGCTCTGCTCCTTCGTTGGGTGAAGTGATTTTAAGTAAATCTGTGGATTATAACTTGGTGTAGTGTGACTTCTGACTTTTCATAAACGTTAGACCACACATTTGTCACCATCAATTTGACTTCCTTATTTTTGTAGTTCACTGTATTCAATGCACCTCGAACCTCAGGGGGGCCTTTACCCTCCAGCCTGGCATTAGACTAACTACCCCTTTAATCTCAGTCTCCTTCTCACCTGCACTAGCCCCAGTTGGCAGGAGAGTTTCAAATGCCAATAGGAACAAACCAATGTTATGATGTCAGCTGAAGGAACTACTGGGCAAGGCAGGTCCCAAAATCATACCTGGCTTGAGAGATCTTTTATTTGGTTCAGTTAGTTCACATGCTGGTTTTAGTCACTCAGGCGGTGGATTTGCTTCAACCCAAAGAACAGACACCTGTTGCCCAAAAGAAGAATTCAATTTAAAAAATTGCCCATTTCAATATAGGAGATAGTTAGAAATTTCTTAAATCTCACAACAAAATGAGTTGTCACCTTGTTTCTGTTACAGTGACTTGAGTCCAGAGAAACACAGCTCAACATCAACTTCACAAGACCATAAGAATTAGAAGCAGAAATAGGCTATTTGGTTCTTCAAGTCTGCTCCTCCATTCAATGAGATCTCAGCTGATCTGATCACCCTCAACTTCTCTTTCCTGCCTTTTCCCCATAACCCTCAATTTCCTTGCTGATTAAATATCTACTTATTACATTCTTGAAATAACCTAGTGACCCAACTGTACGGTATAGAATTCAATAGATTCATGATCCACAGACAGAAGAAATTCCTCCTCATCTGCCTGAAATAAATGGCTCATTATTTTGAGATTATGCCCTCTAGTCCTAAATTTTCTCTGTAAGGGGAAATAACCTTCCCGCACCTACCCTATCCAGCCTACAAATAATATTATATGTTTGCATAAGGTTTTCTCTCATTCTTCTAAAGTCTAATGAGTCCAGCTCTAACCTACTCAACCTTTCCTCATAAAAATAACCCTCCACGTCTGGTATCCAGTGCTAGTACATCTTCCATTAGGTAAGGGGCCAAAATTCTTCACAGTATTGTAGCTGTGGTCTGACTCATGCCTTGTGTAGTTTTAGCAAGAGTTCCCTGTTTTACTACCTCATTGCATTTAAAATAAAGTCCAACGGTTCATTTGTCTTCTTGATTATTAAGTTTCCACTTAGCTCTTTGCAGTTTCTTTGTATTGAAGTGGAGACATTTGAGTGAGTCTTTTCCAGGACTGATGACATGAGCTTTCTCAGATCTCTGAGATCCAGAGCCTTATCATTTATGATAACCTGCAGATTTCCACCTAAAGTCTGAAGGTTTAGAAGGTTCACACACTAGTCCCATCTGCTGAGGTGACTTGTTCCCTGAACCTGTTCTAGGAGAAAAAAACACTATACTTGCTTTTGAAGTCACCCCTGATGTTTCTGACCTGAATTTTAAAAAAGCTTACTCAATTCTAGACTTCACTGGGTTAAAATCAAAGCTGATAGTCTTAAATGTTTAACTCATCTGCTATAAATCTAATTCTGGATTAGTGGTGCTGGAAGAGCATAGCAGTTCAGGCAGCATCCAAGGAGCAGCGAAATTGACGTTTTGGGCAAAAGCCCTTCATCAGAAATAAAGTAAATCTAACGTTGTGGACATCTTTCCATTACTGCCGCAGGGACTGCAGGCACCTGCTTTCTCTCAAATGCTGGATTTTGGTCATTGTGCTTGATGGACAACCCACTCTTGATGATTGTTTTCAAAGAGAACACTTGACAAAATTAATTAAAACCCATCTTCTTCTATTTTGAAAGCTCAATTCCAAAATGTATGCATAAATTACACTTCATGCATCACAAAACCCATTCTTTATTTCTTTGTTTGACCTGTTATCATAGCCTTGCTCATTCCATCATTAACTCTCATTATTTAACTCTCTCCTGTTGTGTACACAACCACAAATCCATCCTTTACCTCTTGCCTCACCCGTCCCTTTCTGTGCTTTGATACTTGTTTAAAACCTGCTGCATCTCTAATGTTCTCTAGTTCTGACAAGGAGAAAATCTATATCAAAAGAAAAGATTTTCACCATCTAAAGATCATCTTTGAAATGCATTAGCAACAAGCTGGAAGCTGTGGTATAGATAAATATTGCACCATATTTCAGATTAACCAAACCTATCACAATGGAGGTGAACTATTAAGCCAGTATTTCCAGCGAACTTATCGACAGTGCTTGAAGGGTTAAATCAATCTTAAATATGTTGAGTTAACCACAAAAAGTTAATTAATCTGTAAAATTACTATGGTAAGTCCCACTCCCTAATAATTTTAATTGGTGATTTGGAGCTCTATGCGAATGTAATACATTTGAAATGAGTGAGCAAAAAAAATACAAGTTAGTGTTAATCATCCCAAAACCAGTGTTTATGCTGCACTCTCTGTCTTCAAAAGCATCCATACATATGAATAGTATCCTGGCTTGTAAACAGTCCCAGATATCTATTCTTCTGATCCTTTCAATCAAATTCTAGCCTGTAATGCATTTGCAGGTATTCATTACTCTTTACACAAACCATTCGACTGCCTCAATTAGATTTCAGCTTGTATGTCATTCCTAGGTATCCATTATTCTATATTTAAACCATTCAATCTCTTGGATCAGATCCTAGCCTGCACTCCCAGTTTCCATTATTCAATGTATAAATTATCTGAACCCCATGATTGGGCTCCAATGTCAAATAGGCTATATTTCCTGGCAGGTCTAATCATTATAATTTGCTGAATGCCAGTGAAAATTTGTGTTTTTAGCATTTACTTCATTCTCTTTATTTTGGCTTTTAATAATCAGAATACTTGCTTCATTGAGAGGGTGTCTTAACTCTTTGTGCATGAATTTCTCCCATGTGTCTTTTTATTGACAAATAGGTTGGTAGCTCTACTACCTCATGGCCTTTAATCTAGTGTGAACTGGGGAATTAAAGAACTGGAAGTTACAAAACTCTTTCACAACCTCAGGATGTCTCAGTGCACTTTACAACCAAGTAAATATTTCTATTGAATTGTAGTCAAAATTGCCATGTAAAAAATACAGTGGCCAATTTGTACACAGCAAGGTCTTGAAACCAAAGTCAAGATGATTGGATAGTCTTTACTTTGTTAGTGAGGTATTTGTCGATAGTTAAATATTGACCAGGAGAGGGGAAGAGCTCCCCTGATCTTCCTTAAAATAGTCACAAAAGGGACATTTTAACGCTTCCTGAGAGAACTGTCAGGCATCAGTTAAACATCAAAATTGAATATTTGCACCTCTGACACTGTGGCATTCCCCTCCAAGCCAGGCACCATCTTGACTTGCAAATACATCACCATTCCTTCACCATCTCTGGGTCAAAATTCTGGAATACCCTCCTTAAGGGCATTGTGAGTCAACCCACAGCAAGTAGACTATAGCAGTTCAAGAAGGCAGCTCACCACTACCTTCTCAAGGGACAACTAGGGACAGGTAATAAATGATGGGCCCAGCCAGTGATGCCCACATCCCATGAAAATGAATAAAGAAAATAAAAAGTGTTACATTTTTTCCTCAGTTTCTGGTGTGGGACTTGAATTCAATTCATTGAGTTAATCCTGATACTGTATACTGAGTTGGTTGGAGAATTTGTTATCAATGCACAGTGACCCTAACTGCCTGGGATTGATTCCTGCATCAGTTGAGGTGACCTTGATGGTGCCACATTTTGGATCTCACCCCCTTCAGTTGAGAAATGGTAACCCTCAGTTTAGACTCACCATCAGTCATCTCTCTCGACTCTCTGGAAAAATGATGCCTTCCATTGCCACTGGAAAGTGGGAATCTGAGCAAGCAACTGAAGTCCAGGGGCATCACAACCATCATATATGCTTTTTCAGCCTACATTTCCATATAGACATATAAGTTTAACAGGAGCGAGGGTTTGCACTGTAGGGAAAGGCTGAATCGGAAGGTAAAAGAGGTGGGGAGTGGAATTGCTAATCATGTATGATATGACAGCTGCAGAAAGGAGGCAGTTGAGGAAGGTTTGTCTTCTGATTCAGTATGGGTGGAAGTCAGAAACAGGAACGGAGCAGTCACTTTATTCAGAGTTTTCTGCAGACCCCCCAACAGCAACAGAGATATGGAGGAGCAGTTAGGAAGACAGATTTTGGAAAAGTGTAGAAGTAACAAGTTTGTTGTCATGGGTGACTTCAACTTCCCTAATATTGATTGAAACCTCCTTGATGCAAATAGTTTGGATGAAGCAGATTTTGTCAGGTCTGTCCAGGAAGGATTCCTGTCTCAATATGTAGATAGGCTGACGAGAGGGGAGGCCATATTGGATTTGGTGCTTGGCAACAAATCAGGTCAGGCATCAGGTCTCTCAGTGGGAAAGCATTTTGATGGTAGTGATCACAACTCCCTGACCTTTATTATACTCTTGGAGATGGATAAGAGTAGACAGCGTAGGAAAGTATTTAACTCGGGGAGGGGGAATTACAATGCCATTACGCAGGGACTGTGGAGCATATACTGGGAACAGATATTCTCAAGGAAATGCACAACAGAGCACTTGCTGCGAGTGCTGGAAAGGTTTGTCTTACCGAGGCAAAGAAGGGATGGAAGTGTGAAGAAACCTTGGATGAAAAGAGATGTGAAACATCTAGTCAAGAGGAAGAAGGAAGCTTACCTAACATTGATCAGACAGTGCTCTAGAGGGTAATAAGGCAGCCAGTAAGGAATTAAAGAATGGCTGTAGGAGAGCTGGAAGGAGCATGAGAAAGCGTTGGTGGGTAGGATTAAAGAAAACCCTCAGACATTCCACTCTTATGTGAGGAAAAAGATGGCCAGAGTGATGGTAAGGCCAATCAGGGATAGTGGAGGGAACTTGTGGGGGAGTCAGAAGAGGTAGGTGAGATCATAGAGTCAGAGAGATGTACAGCATGGAAACAGACCCTTCGGTCCAACCCGTCCATGCCGATCAGATATCCCAACCCAAACAAGTTCCACCTGCCAGCACCTGGCCCATATCCCTCCAAATCCTTCCTCTTCATAGACCCATCCAAATGCCTCTTATATGATGCAATTGTACCAGCTTCCACCACTTCATCTGGCAGCTCATTCCGTACACATACTACCCTCTGTGTGAAAAAGTTGCCCCTTAGGTATCTTTCCCCACTCACCCTAAACCTATGCCCTCTAGTTCTGGACAATCCGACCCCAGGGAAAAGACTTTGCCTATTTACCCTATCCATGCCCCTAATAATTTTGTAAACCCCTATAAGGTCACCCCTCAGCCTCCAACACTCCAGGGAAAACAGCCCCAGCCTGTTCAGAGTCTCTCTATAGCTCAAATCCTCCAACCCCGGCAACATTTTTGTAAATTTTTTCTGAACCCTTTCAAGTTTCACAACATCTTTCTGATAGGAAAAAGACCAGAATTGCATAAAATATTCCAATAGTAGCCTAACCAATGTCCTGTACAGCCGCAACATGACCTCCCATTCCTTTACTCAATACTCTGACCAATAAAGGAAAGCATACCAAACGCCTTCTTCACTATCCTATCTACCTGCGACTCCACTTTCAAGGAGCTATGAACCTGCACTCCAAGGTCTCTTTCTTCAGCAACACTCTCTAGGACCTTACCATTAAGTGCATAAGTCCTGCTAAGATTTGCTTTCCCAAAATGAGGCACCTCACATTTATTTGAATTAAACTCCATCAGCCACTTCTCAGCCCATTGTCCCATCTGGTCAAGATCCTGTTGTAATCTGAGGTAACCCTCTACACTGTCCACTATACCTTCAATTTAGGTGTCATCTGCAAACTTACTAACTGTACCTCTTACGCTCACATCCAAATCATTTATGTAAATGAACAAAAAGTAGAGAACCCAGCACCACTGGAGTAGTACAAGATGATTGGAGGGTGGCAAATGTTATTCCCTTGTTAAAGAAAGGGAATAGGGATAATCATGGGAATTACAGACCAGTCAGTCTTACATCAGTGGTGGGCAAATTATTGGAGGCGATTCTGAGAGACAGGATTTATTATTATTTGGAAAGTCATAGTTTGATTAAAGATAGTTAGCATGGTTTGGTGAGGGTTAGGTCATGCCTCACAAGCCTTATTGAATTATTTGAGGATGTGACAAAACACATTAATGAAGGTAAAGCAGTGGACGTTTTATATATGGATTGTAGCAAGGTGTTTGATAAGGTTCTCCATGGTAGGCTCATTCAGAAAGTAATGAGGCTTGGGATATAGGGAAATTTGGGTGTCTGGATGCAGAATTGGCTGGCCCATAGGAGACAGAAGGTGGTAGTAGATGGAAAGTATTCAGCCTGGAGCTTGGTGACCAGTGCTGTTCCGCAGGGATCAGTTCTGTGTCCTCTGCTCTTTGTGATTTTGATAAATGACTTGGATGAGGAAGTGGAAGAGTGGAGTTAGTAATTTTACCAAAAACATAAAGGTTGGTGGAGTTATGGATAGTGTGGGGGGTAGTTGTGGGTTACAATGAGACATTGACAGGACAGGGCTGATAAGTGGCACATGGTATTCAACCCAGAACAGTGTGAAGTCATTCACTTTGGAAGGTTGAATTTGAATGCAGATTACAGGGTGAAAGGCAGGGTTCTTGGCAGTGTGGAGGAACAGAGAGATCATGGGGCCCATGTCCATAGATCCCTCAAAGTTCCCAAACAAGTTGACAGAGTTGTTAAGAATGCATTTGGTGTGTTGGCTTTCATTAGCAGGGCGATTTAGTTTAAGGCCGCAAGGTTATGCTGCAGCTTTATGAAGTCATGGTTAGGCCACACTTGGAAGATTATGTTCAGTTCTGGCCACCTCATTATAGGAAAGATGTGGAACTTTAGAGAGAGTGCAGAGGAGATTTACCAGGATGCTGCCTGGACTGGAGGACATGTCTTATGAAGAAAGCTAGGGCTTTTCTCATTGGAGCGAAGAAGGATGACAAGTGACTTGATAGAAGTGTACAAGATGGTGACAGGCACAGTTAGCATGGATAGCCAGAGACTTTCTCCCAGGGCAGAAATAGCTATCATGAGGGGACATAATTTTAAGATGATTGGAGGAAGGATTAGGGGAGATGTCAAGGTAGATTCTTTACACAGAGAGTGGTGGGTGTGTGGAATGCACTGCCAGCAGTGGTAGTAGAGTCAGATATACTCAGGATGTTTAAGCGATTCTTGGATAGGCACGTGGATAATAGTAAAATTTAAGTTATGTACGTTGCTTTGTTCTTAGAATAAGATAAAAGGTCGACACAACATCGAGGACCAAAAGGCCTGAACTATGCTGTTCTGTTCTATGTTCTATGAATGGAATGTGAATAGGAAGAGTTTAGAGCAGACCTGGGCATTTTACGGGGTCATATCCGGCCCTTTGGTCATTCCTGTCTGGCCCGCATGAGCTCAATCTTAAATTAGAACATAAATGAAAAAGTATTTACGCCATGCACGCAATACAACTGTGTTGCTTTTGTTTTGAAAAGGATGCTTTTTTTATTTACGTAAGGACGCACATGCGTGTGTATGTGCGTGTGTGAACAGCGAAAAGTGATGTTTGTTGGCTAGCCCTCAAAATGTCAGCTCACGCCAAGACAAGTTATGTCATATCCCACGAAGTCGCCGGAAACAGTAAACCATTTTCTGATGGAGAGTTTATTAAGGAG
>NC_057726.1:9290727-9380366 GCF_004010195.1 Chiloscyllium plagiosum
TCTATCACTGATGATCACCTCTCAGCTGTCCTTCGCATATCCACCTCAGACATTCAACCAGATTTCAGTGCACTTGTTCAAGCCCAAAATAGACTGGCTTTTTCTCACTAAACAAGTAAAATGAACTGAAAAACATCAAAAGCATTTATTGCTTTTTGTATAGAGTTGTTTGTTGTTTGTAATACTGAACAATAATGAAACAACTTTTCATTATTGGTTTGTGAGATTAACATATTAAAAATAAATTACTGAAATTATTGTTTTTACTGTTTATTTCTTCTCTATTTGACCTACTCCACGATTTCATATCTTTATTGTAACAGAATATTCTTATTCTTTTGATTATAAGTTTCAGTGCAAAACTGTATAATTTAGTACTTTTTACAATGGGAGAAAATTAATTCTGAGCAGAATTATGTTCAACTTATTGTTGGTTTGGCCCTCCAACACAACTCGGGTTTCTCATGTGGCCCCTTGGAAGAATTAATTGCCCACCCCTGGTTTCGAGGCCAAATGCTGGTAAATGGGACTTGATTAATTTCAGATATTTGTTGGTCGTGGACGAGTTGGACTAACGGGTCTGCTTTCATGCTGTACTCTATGACTCGATGAGTCAAGAACCAGGACAAATTTATTTTTCACCAGCAATAATAGCCCTGTTGGAGGTGTGGAGTTAAGCACAGACCAAGTGCAACTATGCTATGTGCCAAGGATTTATACTTCTTTCAATATTAAATTGGTTTCTAATATTTCCACTTTAAGTCTTTCTGTAGAATATGAGCTGAGCTCCCTTTGGAGCATCAAAAACCTTCTTACCATTTGCAAAATAATTGCATGTGTATTTCACAGACAAAAATTGATATGTTGATGACTTCTTGCACAATACAGTCCAGCTGGAATGAGAGTTAGCTGTAGAGTCAGTTTATTTTAGGCAAATCAAACAAATTGTACCATTTATAATTAATTATCCACAAAGAATCTCAAACTGTGGCAGAGTCAGTGAAATTAGTAATTAGTTCTTTCTCTGTCATTAAAAAAAAGTGTAATTATTGCTGCGGTGCATATAGTACACAATTTAATCACGTTGAACAAAATATGTTTCAGGAAGATCTGACATAGGGCAAAGGTTTGTCCAGCTTTAGTCTCTTTATCCTGTTTAGATGTAAACTCAGCTTGTCTCGTCCATTTCAATTCCATCTGCAAAATCCTAGGAAGATACGACAACATTCATCTCCTTGTGTCAATGCAGGCTTTTTGAAACATTTATTTAATTATTCAATTAGCCTCGCTCTAACTCTTTGGCCCTTGCAATAGCTTGCAAAAGTCCTTGTTTAAGAATTTCGATATGAAATTATGTTCGTACACTGCATAATACAAAAGCAGGTCATAGGCTGGGAACTCTGGGATGAGTAATTTAACTCTAGATTCTCCAAAGCACAAATCAGGAGTGTGATGAAATACTTTCCAATTGGGTGCATGGATGCAGTTCCAACAATACCTCCAGGTCAGGGCAGTTCATCTGATCAACATCTTATCACCATATTAAGCATTCATTGCTTTCACTGTGAAGCACAGTAGCAGTAGAATGTATCATCTATAAGATGCTCTGTGGCAAATCACAAACCTGTGGCCTCCACAGCCTGGAAAGGTAAGGGTAGCAGCTGTTTGGGAGCATTACTATCTGCAAGTTCCTCTCCAAGTCATAGGTCATTCTGAATGGAACAATATCAGGCATTCCTCCCCAGGGTCAAAATCCTGGAACTCACTGGCTGGCAGAACTGCAGGAGTGCAATGGGCCTGTGTGAAAGGGATTGCTGTGATTCAAGAAGGGAGCCCATCACCACCTTCTGAAGGATGGGCCTCAAGTAGTTGCTGTGATGCACAAGTAAAAAGATGAAGCAAAACATTTTGCACTTCTAATCACCTCTATCTCTATCCCCAAGATGATTCTTGGTGTGATTACAGTAGAAATAAAACCAGGCCTTGGATATGGGCATCACTGAAGTGTTTGCCTTATTGCCCATCCCTTGAAGATTGAAGATGATGAGCCTTCTTCACACAATAGTGTTTGTGCTTGTTACGGACCAGAGGAGACCCCCTCAAAATATATTAAGAACGTAGCCCAGAAGCTAACTTTTTTAAACTTTAAAGGTAAATCTGAGTTGCTGTGTTCCAGATGCAATTTGATTGGTCAAATTACTCGACATTAAGCAAAACACAATTTATTCAAATGCTATAGTGAAAATACAACAAAAGGAAGAGGAACTTGGAAAATTAACTCTATTGGAAAGCTTAAGAGAATAAGAGTTATGATAATTAATACTAATTAACTGTTCTAATATAGTAACATCTCATAAATACAAGCTTGGCAAAAAGGCAAATTCCGAAAAGTTGATTGCTTCATGTGTAATCCTATCGGCGCGAAAGAGATATCTGCAGCTGCTCTGTAGAGAGTGATTGTAGCAGCTAGGAGGGATTCACTGCTTTCCAGCCCTGCTGAGACCCCAGCAACAACTGCCAAAAGCTAACAAAAAATCTTGTGTCTGTGAGAACTTGACCACACCCACTCAGGCTGCTTCTATTGTTCCAATTTAAACCCAAGTCCTTGCAAGTTGTTTATTTTCTCATAGATTGCTTGATACCTGTCCTGCAATATCTCTGTAAAGGAAACCAGGACAAAACACACCTTTTACAGCTGTGGCATTGTCACAAATGGTTCAGTATAATTGTGCGACAGATATAAGTGGTCTTGGGTTTGGAAAGTGCTGTCTAAGGAGCTTTGGTAACTTTCTGCAGTGCATCTTGTAGTTAGTACACACTGCTATCCCTGAGCATCAGTGGAGGAGGGAATGGGATGTTTGTAGATGCAGTGCCAGTCTAGTGGTCTGCTTTGCCCTGAATGGTTTCAAGCTTTTTGAATATTGTTAGAATTGCACTCAACAGGCAAATGGGCAGCAGCCCATCACCCTTCTGACTGTGCCTTGTGGATGATGGACAGGCTTTGGGCAGTCAGAGAGTGAGTTGCTTGCCACAGGATTCCTAGTTTCTGATGTATTCTTGCAGCCACTGTATTTGTCAGGCTAGTCCAGGTCAGTTTCTGGTCAATGGTAATCTCCAGAATGACAATAGTGGGGGAATTCAGTGATGGTAATACCATAAAGTATCAAGGGGTGATGGATAGAACCTCTCTTATTGTAGATAGTCATTGCCTGGCATATGTGAGGCACAAATGTTTCTTGTCACCTGTTAGTCCAAGCCTGGATGTGGTCCAGCTCTTGCAGCATTTGGGCATGGACTGCTTCACAGTTTTTCATACTGATTAAGGATTGTTCTGAAGAAGGGTTACACTGAAATCAAGACATTAATTCTGTTCCTCTATCCACAGATCATCCCAGACATGCTGAGCTTTACCAACATTCCCTGTGCTTGTATCTTTGTAACTATGCTGGAGTTCATCAGCATAAACCCAGTATAGGCTGAAATAACCCCGCAGAGGCTGGCATCTCATCACCTAACCAGCATTTTTATAACTGTGGAGAGTCCTTGACACTGATCCATCTCCCTCAGATCCTATTATCAGAGTGAACAGAACATTTGACACTCTTGTTTATATCTGTCAGCCAGGGCTCCCTAATTCTATCAGATTAAGACCCCGAATCAGGGAACTCATAATCTATAAGAACCATTTGGCTGACCTCATTACAATCCCTACATAGGTGTTTCCACATCTAGGTTCATAAATATACAATAGCAACTAATAATTCCAAGAACAAACATAGAACACAGAACATTACAGCGCAGTATGCGCCCTTCAGCCCTCGAGGTTGCACCAATCTGTGAAACCAACCTGAAGCCTATATATCCTACACTATTCCATTATCACCCATATGTTTATCCAATGACCATTGAAATGGGTCTAAAGTTGGGAAATCTACCACTATTGCAGGTAGGCCATTCCAGGCCCTTACTAGTCTCTGAGTAAAGAAGCTACTTCTGATATCTGTCCTATATCTACCACCCCTCAATTTAAAGCTATATCCCTCATGCTAGCCATCACCATCTGAAGAAAATGGCTGTCATTGTCCACCATATCTACTCCCTGATCACCTTGTATGTCTCTATTAAGTCACCTCTTAACCATCCTCTCTCTAACGAAAACAGCCTCAAGTCCCTCAGCCTTTCCTCAGAAGACCTTCCCTTCATACCAGGCAACATCCTGATAAATTTCCTCTGCACCATTTCCAATGCTTCCACATCCTTCTTATAATGCAGCGACCAGAACTGATTGCAATACTCCAAGTGCGACCGTACCAGAGTTTTGTACAGCTGCAATATGATCCCATAGCTCTGAAACTCAATCCCTCTACCAATAAAAGCTAACACACTGTCTGCCTTCTTAACAACCCTATCAACCTGGGCGGCAGGGATCTATGCACATGGACACCGAGATCTCCCTGCTCATCTACAATACCAAGAATCTTACCATTAGAATACTCTGTATTCCAGTTACTCCTTTCAAAGTGAATCACATCACACTTTTCCGCATTAAACTCCATTTATCATCTCTCAGCCCAGCTCTGCAGCTTATCTATGTCCCTCTGTAACCTGAAACATCCTTCCAAACTATCCATAATTCCACTGACTTCAGTGTCATCTGCAAATTTGCTAACCCATCCTTCTATGCTCTAATCTAGGTCATTTATAAAAATGACAAATAGCAGTGACCCCAAAACTGATCCTTGCAGAACTGCACTCGTAACTGAACTCCAGGATGAACATTTCCCATGAACCACCACCCTCTGTCTTCTTACAACTAGCTAAATTCTGATTTAAATCACTAAATCACCCTTAATCCCATGTCTCTGCAATAGTCTACTGTGGGGAACCTTATCAAACACTTTACTGAAATTTATGTACACCACATTCCTGAAGAAGGGCTTATGCCTGAAATGTCGATTCTCCTGCTCCTTGGATGCTGCCTGACCTGCTGTGCTTTTCCAGCAAAACATTTTTCAGCTCTGATCTCCAGCATCTGCAGTCCTCACTTTCTCCTCCTTCATGTACACCACATCAACCAGTTTAACCTCATCCACCTCTTTGGTCACCTTCTCAAAGAACTTAATAAGTTTTGTGAAGCACGACCGACACTTCACAAAATCATGTTGATTATCCCTAATCAACTTATCCCTTTCTAGATGATTGTAAATCCTATCTCTAATAATACTTTCCACCACTTTACCCACAACTGAAGTAAGGCTCACTGGTCTATAATTACTAGTCTCTACTCCTCTTCTTGAACAAAGTGGGCAACATTTGCTATCTTCCAGTCTTCTGGCACTATTCCTGAAGATAATGATGACATAAAGATCAAAGCTAAAGGCTCTGCAATCTCCTCCCTAGCTTTCCAGAGAATCCTAGGATAAATCCCATCTGCCCCAAAGGATTTAGCTATTTTCACACTTTCCAGAATTGTTAACCTCTCCTCCTTATGAACCTCAATCCCATCTAGTCTAATCTCAGTATTCTCCTCAACAACATTGTCTTTTTCTAGCACCTCTCCAATCTCTTCGGACTTTCTGCACAACTTCCCACTAGAGCCCTTGACTGGCCCTAATCTTACGCTAGTCATTCTTTGATTCCTGATGTACCTATGGAAAGCTTTAGGACTCTTCTTGATCCTACCTGCCAAAGACTTCTCATGTTCCCTGCTGGCTCTTCTTAGCTCTCTCTTTAGGTCCTTCGTGGCTAACTTGTAACTCTCAAATGTCTGAACTGCAATTTGGTCCCATTGCTCTGAAACTAAATCCCTCTACCTCTGAGCCTTTATGCCTCATCTTTACATAAGCCTCCTTCTTCCTCTTGACAAGAGATTCAAGTTCTTTAGTAAACCATGGTTCAACCACTTCCTGACTACCTGACAGGTACATAATTATCAAGGACACGAGATAGCTCTTCCTTGAATAAGCTCCCCATTTCAGTTGAGTCCATCACCCGCAGTTTCCTTCCCTACCCTATGCATCCTAAATCTTGCGTAATCCCATCATGTTTGTCTCTTGCCCAGCTATAACTCTTGCCCTGTAGTATATACCTATCCCTTTCCATCGCTACAGTAAATGTAACTGAATAGTGGTCACTATCACCAAAGTGCTCACCTACCTTCAAATATAACACCTGGCCAGGTTCATTACCTAGTATCAAATCCAATGTGGCTTTGCCACTTGTTGGCCTGTCTACATACTGTGTCAGGAAATTCTCCCGCACACATTGGGCAAAAAACTGACCCATCTAAAGTACTTGAACTATCACATTTCCAGTCAATATTTCAAAAGTTAAAGTATCCCATAACAATCACCCTGTTACTTCTACTTCTATCCAGAATCATTTTTGCAATCCTTTCCTCGACATCTTTGGAGCTTTTCAGAGACCTGTAGAAAACTCCCAACAGGGTAACCTCCCCTTTCCTGTTTCTACCCTCAGCCCAAACTACCCCAGTAGACGAGTCCTCTGCATCTTCTCTATAACTGTAATACTGTCCTTGACTAACAATGCCACATCTCCCCCTCTTTTACCACGTTCCCTGATCTTACTGAAACATCTAAACCCCAGAACCTGCAACAACCATTCCTGTCCCTGCTCCATCCATGTTTCCGAAATGGCCACAACAATGAAGTGTCAGTTACCAACCCATGCTGTAATTCACCCACCTTATTCTGGATGGTCCTGGCATTGAATCAAATGCACTTCAACACACCTTCCTGCCTGCTAGTACATTCCTGTGACCTTGAAACCTTGTGCATGACCTCACTATTCTCAATCTCCTGGACACTGGAGCTACAATTTAGGTTTCCATCCCTCCGCTGAATTTTTTAAACCAGCCTGAAGAGCATTAGCAAATCTCCCCCCTACAGGATTTAGGTACCCCTCTGGTTCAGGTGTAGACCATCCCATTTGTAGTGGTCCCACCTACCCCAGAATGAGCCCCAATTATCCAGGTCACAAATTCAAGAGAAACAGCTTGGGTAAGGCAAAGGAAACTTTGGTGTCTACTTGTAGTGAGCAGACAGGTATGGGCCAAGTGTTCTGGATTGCCTGTCTCTATGTGTGGTGTTACTGCAAAAACTCTTTGCCAAAGCAAGATTTTATAATTAAACATAAACTGACATCCCATTTATTAATGTGGACACATTTATTATGGTTTCTGCTAATGCCAGATTACAATGAGCATACACCATCTGTCGCATCAGTGTTAGATTACAGCTAGCTCCTTAGAAAATATGCAACTGAAACTAAAAACTATATTACAGTATCTCAGAGGTATAGAATGTTTTATATGAATATATAATAAGTTGTGTTTTAAGCACATGGAGACATTACATACACACACACACGCACACATACACACGCATATATTTCTCGCAGACACTGTCAAAAATCAGTAACCTCAAAGCATGATTTATCCAGACAGTGATAAAAGCAGATTGTCACAGCTTGACACTCCTTGGATTGGCATTGATTTCCTGCAGAACATGTTCAAAGGTAGGAAAGGCTTTGTGTAAAGGGTGGCTTTCAAATTCACCCACACAGTGCAAAAAAAAAAGCAGAAGTTTGAAAAAAGATTTGCTGTTCACTCCGAGCTCATCCTCACTCAGTTGTGATACCAGGATACTTCTCACATTCTTGTCATGTTGTCACAGAATGGTGACAATTCAGCCCATCATGTCTGTGCTAACCCTCTGAGGGACCAGTTCAACAATGGCCACCCCTTATCTTTTCTCTAAAAACCTTTTACTTTGCTTTTGCAGATAATGACCCAATTTAATTCCGAGAGCTTCAACTGGTGCTGCCTCTACCACACATTCAGTCAGCGTAATCCAGACTGAAGGAAAACAAGGGGTTAGCTCCAATCAGCTAAGCTGGTGCCTGCATGTCTGCAAATTGTATTGATCTGTGTTGATCGGACCTCCTTGGCAGAGTGCTAAAGTCATTAAGGCACAAACGAGATCACAATAGTGTTATCGAAGCTGCTGACGATCCCTGGCACAGTGCGAAAGTCATTAAGTCACAAACAAGATCAAGACTGGAAACTGATGCAGATATGTGTTTGCCAAATGGTAATATCAATATCAGTTTGGCTTTCAGCTCAGGACTGAAGACTTGCAAATGGGCACAGCAAGAGAGCTGGAACTAGTCAGTCACTTCAGACCTGAGTCACCGATGGAATGACTACCCTGGCATGGTTATTACTGTATGTTCTAGTCACAATAAGGGAAATCTGGCCAGAAACAGGAACTAGTGAGAGGAATGTATGTGTGACTCTAAGTGTTAAATCAACTTGTTGCTTAATAAATTCTTTACTGTTCACCACAGTCATCAAGTCATATAAAATGGAAACTGACCTTTTGGTTCAACCAGTCCACGCTGACCCTGTTCCCAAACTAAACCAGTTCCATCTGCCTGCATTTGGCACATATCCCTCTAAACTCTTCCTCTGCATGAACTTATCCAAACGTCTTTTAAACATGGCAACTGTAACTGCATCCTCATTCGGCAGCTGATTCCACACATGAACCAGTCTCTGTGTGAAAAAGATTACCCCTCATGTCCTTTTTAACTCCTTCTCCTCTTACCTTAATAATATGCTCCCTAGTTTTGAGCTCCCCCACTCCTTGTCATTCAACTTATCTCTGCCCCTCATGATTTTATAAATCTTAATGAGGTCACCCCTCAACCTCCTGTCCGCCAGTGAGAAAAACGTCCTCAGTGAATAAAAGTGAAATAGTATGGATTTTAGAAATGTTAAATTAAAACAAAAATACCAGAGAAACTCACGGGTCCTGGCAGCAACTGTGAAAAGTGAAATAGAGTCAATGTTTCCAGTCTGATATGATTCCTTTGTGGAGTGATTCTGAAGAAATTATGTTGGACATAGGTGAACTTTACTCCTCCTTCCGCAGATGCTGCGAGATCTCCTGAGATTTTCCAGTACTCCCAGCTTTGCTTTCACCACCGTCAGTGTGTTGAACAGATTCTTTTTTTTTGATTGGACACAGATTCCCCATACATGGATAGTCAAGGAGTTAATGTGGGAGAGTTTAAGAACATTGGAATAAAGCTCCCTACAAAATCTAATCCGCTCAGCAATTGCAAAACCTTTTGCCTCACGTCGCCATTAATTCTTTTGTTAATTACCATAAATCTGGCCCATCTTGTTGTAGGTGCTTTCACTAATGAGAACTGTTCCTCCAATTCTAATCTATCCAACCCATTCAGGTGATTTTGATCACCTCTATCACAACTCCTCTCAATCTTCTCATATCTAGGAAAACAGTCGCAACTTTGCCAATTTATCCACATAACAGAAATTCTGCTTCGCTGGAACCATTCTAGTAAATCTTTGATTTGATTCAATATTGTCACGTATACCTAGGTACAATAAAAAGTTTTGTTTTGCTTGCTTGCAATACAGGCAAATCAAATCTTTTCTGCACCATCACAAACATATTCATACCCTTCCTGAACTGTAGTACCCTGAACTGGATACAATGGACCAGTTAAAGCTGAAGAAGAGTTTCACATAGTTTGAACCTATCTCCCTTGCTTTTGTGTACTCAGTCCCTTTACTAAAGCCCAGGATCTCATATGCATCATCAGCAGATATCTCAACCTGTTCTTCCAACTTCATTGATTGATGGACATGTTCCCCAAACCTCATAACCTCTGAGAATTGTTATTGCCCTTTTCTGACAAAAGTGATTCACTTTGCACTTTTCTGCATTAAATTGTACTGCTGCTTGTTTGCCCAGTTCGTTAATTTCGTCTTCATAATCCTTCCATCTTGAAACTGTGCCCAACACACTAAAGTCAGTTCTAAGAGAAGAGGGAGAGGAAGAGAAAAAAAAGAGACAGAGAAGGAGAGAGAAAAGAGAGAGAGAGAGAAGATTCTTAGCTGAGCAAAGAGAGAGAGAAGAAAGGGAGAGAGAAAATTTGAACATAGAACATGGAATGTTACAGCGCAGTACAGGCCCTTCAGCCCTCGATGTTATGCCAACCTGCGAAATTAATCTGATGCCCATCTAACCTACACTGTTCCATTATTATCCACATGTATGTCCAATGCCTATTTAATAGCCCTTAACATCAGCGAGTTGCAGGCAGGCCGTTCCATGTCCCTACTACTCTCTGAGTAATGAAACTACCCATAATGTCTATCCAAAATCTATCACCCCTTAATTTAAAGCTACATCCCCTTGTGTTAGCCTTCACCATCCGAGGAAAAAGGCATTCACTGTCCACCCTGTCTAACCCTCTGATTATCTTATATGTCTTAATTAAGTCACCTTTCAATCTTTTTCTCTCCAACGAAAACCGCCTCGCTTCCCTCAGCCTTTCCTTGTAAGACCTTCCTTCTATACCAGGCAACATCCTAGTAAATCTCCTCTGAACCCTTTCGAAAGCTTCCACATCCTTCCTATAATGTAGTGACCAGATCTCTACATAATATTCCAGGTGTGGCCTTACCAGTATCTTGTACAGCTGAAGCATGGCCACATGGCTCCAAAACTCAATCCCCCGACCAATAAATGCCAACACACCATATGCTTTCTCAATAACCCTATTAACCAGGGTGGGCAACTTTCAGGGATTTATGCCCCTGGACACAAATCTCTCTGCTCATCTACACTGCCAAGAATTTTACCATTAGCCCAGTACTCTGCATTCCTGTTATCTCTTCCAAAGTGAACTACCTCACACCTTTCCGCATTAAATTCCATTTGACACTTCTCAGCCCAGGTCTGCGTCTTATCTATGTTCCCCTGTAACTCACAACATCATTTGGCACTATCCACAACTCAGCCTACCATAGTCTCATCTGCAAATTTACTAACCCATCCTACTCATCCAGATCATTTATAAAAATGGCAAAGAGCAGTGACCCCAAAACAGATCCTTGCAGCACACCACTGGTAACTGAGCTCCAGGATGAATGTTTCCCATCAACCATCACCCTCTTTCTTCTTTCAGCTTACCAATTTCTGAGCCAAACCGCTAAATCACCTTCAATCCCGAAACTCCTTATTTTGTGCAATAGACTACCATGGGAAACCTTATCAAACATCTTACTGAAATCCATATACACCACATCAACCAACTTACCTTCATCCACCTGTTTGTCACCTTCTTGAAGAATTCAATAAGATTGGTGAGGCGTGACCTACCCGGTACAAAACCATGTTGACTATTCCTAATCAAAGTATTCCTTCCCAGATGATTATAAATACTATCTCTTATAAACTTTTCCAACACCTTACCTACAACTGAAGTAAGGCTCACTAGCCTATAATTACCAGGGTTGTCCTGACTCCCCTTCATAAACAAAGGAACAACATTTGCCATCCTCTAGTCTTATGACACCACTCCTGTTGACCATGATGACATAAGAACCAAAGCCAAAGGCTCTGCAATCGCCTCCATGGCTTCCCAGAGAATCAGAGGATAAATCCCATCCGGCCCAGGGGTCTTATCTATTTTCAGATCTTCCAAAATTGCTAAAACCTCCTTTTTGTCAACCTCAATCCCATCTAATCTTGTAGCCTGCATCTCTGTATTCTCGCTGATATTGCCCTTTTCCAAATGAATACTAACAAAAAGTATTTATTAAGCACTTCCCCTATATCCTCAGATTCCACACACAACTTTCCACTACTATCTTTGATTGGCCCTAATCTTACTCTAGTCATTCTTTTATTCCTGATATACTTATAGAATGCATTAGGGTTTCCTTGATCTTATCCGCTGTCAACTTCTCATGTCCCCTCTTTGCTCTTCTTAGCCCTTTCTTTAGAACTTTTCTGGCTGACATGTAACTCCTAAGTCCCCTAACTGAACATCAATGCCTCACCAACACACAAGCCTTCCTCTTGACAGGAGATTCAACTTCTTTCGTAAACAATGGCGCCCTCTCTCAACAGCTACCTTCCTGCCTGATAGGTATATATTTATTAAGGGCCCGCAGTAGCTGTTCCTTGAATAAGCTCCACATTTCAAGTGTGTCCATCCCCTGCAGTTTCCTTCCACACCCTATATATCCTTAATCTTGCCTAATTGCATCATAATGGTCTTTCCCCCAGTTATACCTCTTACCCTGCGGTATAATGAAGGGCTCCTGCCTGAAATGTTGATTTTCCTGCTCCTTAGATGCTGCCTGACCTGCTGTGCTTTTCCAGCACCACTCTAATCTTGACATATACCTATCCCTGCCCATTGCTATTGTAAACATAACCAAATTATGGTCACTAACCCCAAAGTGCTCACCTATCTCTAAATCTAACCATCATAATGGTATTTCCCCCAGTTATACCTCTTACCCTGCGGTATAATAAAGGGCTCCTGCCTGAAATGTTGATTTTCCTGCTCCTTAGATGCTGCCTGACCTGTTGTGCTTTTCCAGCACCACTCTAATCTTGACATATACCTATCCCTGCCCATTGCTATTGTAAACATAACCAAATTATGGTCACTAACCCCAAAGTGCTCACCTATCTCTAAATCTAACACCTGGCCGTGTTCATGCCCCAGTAACATATCCAATAATGCATCACTCCTTGTTGGCCTGTCTACATACTGTGTCCGAAAACCCTCTTGCACACATTGAACAAAATCTGACCCATCTAAACTACTTGAACTATAAAATTTCCAATCAATATTGGGGGAGTTAAAGTCCCTCATGACAACTACTCTGTTACTCTCATTCCTATTGAGAATCATCTTTGCTACTTTCCTCGAAATCCCTGGAACAATTCAGAGACCTATAGAAAACTCCCAACAGAGTGACATCTTGTTTCCTGTGTCTAACCTCAGCCCAAAATACCTCAATGGATGAGTCCTCAAATGTTATCTCAGCTGCTGTTATACAACTCTTGCTTAACAATGCCACAACCCCGCCTCTTTACCACCTTCTCTATTCTTGCTGAAATATCAAAATCCCAGAATCTGCAGCAACCATTCCTGTCCCTCCATCATCCATGTCTCTGAAATGGCCAAAACATCGAAATCCCAAGTACCAACCGATGCTGCAAGTTCACCTACCTTATTCCGGATGGTCCCAGCATTGAAGTACCCACATTTCAAACCAACATCCTGATTGATGGTGCCCTCTTGTGACCTTGTAAACCTATCCCTGACCTCACTACCCTCAACCTCCTGTCAACTGGAACTACAGTTCAGGTTCCCATCCCCCTGCTGCATTAGTTTAAACCCCCCCTGAAGTGCATTCACGAATATCCTCCCCCACAATATTGGTACCTCTTTGGTTCAGGTGAATGCCATCCTGTTTGTAGAGGTCCCACCTCCCCAAAAAGAGCTCCAATTATCCAAGAATCCAAAACCCTCCTTCCTTCACCATCCCTGCAGCCACGTGTTCAGTTCCTCTCTCTCTCTGTTCCTTGCTTCACTAGCAATGTGGCATGGGCAACAAACCAGAGATAACATCTCTGTTTGTTCTAGCTCTAATCTTCCATCCTAGCTCCCTGAATTTCTGCCTTAGATCCCCACCTTTTTTCCTACCTATATTGTTGGTGCCAATGTGGACCACGACTTAGGGCTCTCCCCCTCCCCCTCAAGAATCATGAAAACATGATTAGAGACATCACGAACCCTGGCACTTTGGAGGCAACACACCAACTGTGAGTCTTTCTTGTTCCCACAAAACCTCCTATCTGTTCCCCCTAACTAGGGAGCCCCATGACTAAAGCTCTGCTCCTCTTCTCCCTTCCCATCTGAGCAACAGGGACAGACTCTGTGCCAGAGACCTGTGCCCCACTGTTTTTTCCTGTAGGTTCCACCCCCCCACTCCCCAACAATATCCAAAATGGTATATTTGTTGTTGAGGGGAGCTAAAACAGGAGATCCTTGCACTGCCTGCTGGTTCCATTTCAGTCCCCTGACTGTAACCCATCTGCCTTCTTCATGTGGCTGTGGAATAACTACCTCTCTGTAACTTCTCTCAATAACCGCCTCCAGCTCCTGAATGATCCAAAGTTCATCCAGCTCCAGCTCCAGTTCCCTAACACGGTTCTTGAGGAGCTGGAGTTGGGTACACTTCCCACAGATGCAGTCAGCAGGGACACTAGAGGTGACCCTTGCCTCCCACAATACTGCAGGAGGAATATTCAACTGCCCTAACTTCCATTCCCACTATTCTAAATTGCCAAATAGATAACCGAAAATAAAAACAAATGAAACACGATAGAAAACACTTGTCACCTTACCAATCGATGCACAGAACCTTTTTTTTAGTGTGAGGAGGAGGATGGGTGGGAGACACTACCTGAGTAGTGTTTTGAGTAACGCAGCTACCCAAATATGTGACCTTGTGACGTCTCCGACTGCATCCAGGAACTGAAGAGAAACTGGAACTAAAAGAAAACTTAAACCATAAACTCACCTATCCCAACAGGCTCTGCTTCTCCCCAGAGACCTAGTGATCTCTCCTACTACATCCAGGAACTGAAGAAAAAATAGAACTAAAAGAAATTAAAACCTCTACTCATGTATCCCAACAGACTCTGGATCTCTCTGAACCTTGTGATCTCTCCAACTGAACTTGAGAAGTTGCAATTTAGTCAGCAAAGTTAATAGGATGGAGTTTAAAAGAGAAGGTAGTGATATATGTCAAAACTCTGCCACATTTTGATGAGAAAGATGTCGGAGACTTCTTTATTTCATTTGAAAAATTGGCTAGGCAGATAGAGTGGTCCAAGGATTTATGGGTAATGCTATTTCAGACTAAAATGATAGGCAGCAAGCAAGTGAGGCATTTGCCGTACAGTCAGATAAGGGGTCAAGAGATTATGAACAGGTTAAACAGGCTACTTGTACGTGCTTATGAATTGGTACCAGAAGCATATAGACAGCAGTTCAGAAACATAAAGAAGGAACCACGTCAGGCTTATGTTGAGTTTGAAATAATTAAACATAGTCATTTTGATAGATGGGTGCGTGCTTTAAAAATAGATAGCAACTTTGAGGCTGTATGAGAGATTATTCTGCTGGAGGAGTTTAAAAACTCACTTCCAGAGATGGTAAGAATTCACGTGGAGGAACAGAAAGTTCAGGAAGTGAAAAGGGCAACAGAATTAACAGATGAATACATGTTGGTGCATAAGACAAGCTTCCGGCCAGAATTTCATCCTGTGAGGGATAAAAGTTGGGAGAAGGGGAGATCCTACACCACGAAACCAAGAGGAGAGAACACTGGTAAGAATTTACCACAGGTTAAAAAAGAAGACCAAGAGGGTGAAAAGGAGGTGAAAGGCATCAGGTCTATTCACTGCCAGAAGGTGGGACACATAAAGTCACAGTGCTGGTCATGAAAGAAAGGCACTGTGGGAAAAGATGTGGTAAAGTTAGTAAAGTTAGTAAAGGAAACCTCAAGAAGAGCCGAGGAGCTGCAGGGGAGTGCACAGCTTAGGCAGGGGCTGGGTTTGGAGTTAATACCTGATCTCTGTAACGATTACACCTCGGTGGGTAAAGCTTACTCAGAAAGAACAGGTGGAGAAGAACGAGTAGCTATAATTTTGACAGATACAGGATCTAACCAGTCACTGACAGTAAGACATGAGCGAATATGCACTCTTTCTGATCTGTTACCCGAGAGAGTGATAATTTGTGGGATAATTGGACAGAAATTTAGCATTCCCCTATGTAAGATCAGGTTGGAGTGCCAACTCAAGACTGGGAAGGTTACAGTGGGGGTGATTGATGGAATGTCAGTTCCAGAAATTCAGTTTGTTCTTGGGAATGATTTAGCAGGATCCAAGGTGGGGGTGATACCCCTTGTTGTGGAGAAGCCCAAGGAAGACCAAGAAACTGAGGAGTTAAAACAGAAATATCCTGATATTTTCCCAGACTGTGTAGTAGCCAGATCCCACTACCATAAGTCACAACACAAAGTGAAAACTAAAGAGGAAGATGAAGGATTTGAGGTTCTGTTAGTGGACACCCTGTTTGATGTAACGGTGCAGGAAAAACCTGAACAGGCAGAGGGTCAAACAGAAGTGTTCAGTCCTGAAAGGCTAATAGACTTGCAACAGAAAGATGAGACAATAAAAGATACATTATATATTGCTGCGTACTCAGAAGAGGAGGAAGAGAATATTCCTGAGGGTTATTATCTGAAAGATCAAATCCTAAGATGGAAATGGAGACCACAGCAAGTTAGTGCAGAGAAGAAATGGGTCAAAGTGCACCAGATTGTGTTGCCGGTAGCATACAGATAGTAAGTGTTACAGGTAGCACATGAACTACCTGTAGGAGGATACTTAGGGATATTAAAGACTCAGGCTAAGGTACAAAAACATTTCTATTGCCCTGGAATGCACAAGAATGTGGTGAAATTATGCCGTGCATGTCGTACGTGCCAAATGGTAGGTAAGCTACAGTTTGTAATAAAACCAGCCCCTTTGTTGCCAATTCCCGCATTTGAAGAATCTTTCACGGGCGTTATAAATGATTATGTAGGTCCCCTCCCGAGAACTAAAAGTGGGAACCGGTACTCGTTAACCATAATGGATGTGTCTACCAGATTTCCGGATGCAATTCCATTATGGAGTATCAAGGCAAAAAGGGCAGTAGAGAAGTTAGTAGCTTTCTTCATACGGTATGGGGTACGCAGAGAGATTCAGTTGGACAAAGAGTCAAACTTTACTGCTGGGCTGTTTAAGGACGTTATGGATAACTTAGGTATACAGCACTTTAAATCCAGTGCATGTCATCCAGAATCCCAGGGAGTTTTGGAAAGGCCTTGAAGACCATATTGAGAGCATACTGTCTGGATTACCTGAATGATTGGGATAAAGGCATTCCATTCATATTGTTTGCCATTACAGACGCCCCAAATGAATCTATTCAGTTTAATCTCTTTGAGTTAGTATTCAGGGATGAAGTGAGAGGCCCTTTGAAATTAATTAAAGAAGAATTGACAGGGCCAAAGTCGTAGATCTCACACTTGGATTATGTATCGGAGGTGAGAGGAGACTAAACCGAGTAGGTCAGTTTGCTAGACAGCACCTAAAGAGGGCACAGTATAGAATGAAGCAGGTGGCAGATAAAAGCTCTGTGACTCGGACATTTTCCCGAGGGGATGACGTATTAGTACTGTCACCAGTGATAGGAGATCCCTTCAAAGCCAGGTTTAGTCATCCCTATCAAATTGAGAAAAAGTTGAGTCAGGTGAACTGTTGAATAAAAATGCCAGATAGCAAAAAAAGGTATCAGGTATATCATGTTAACGTAGAGAGAAAAAACTGGAAAAAAAAAACAGGTGTTAGCTACTGCCTTGCAGAGTGAAGAATCAAATCCAAATGATGTAGATTTTCATGTGCCTCAAAATAGATTACAAAATGAAGAAGTCATTGAGGAGTGTGATAGGTTAGTGAGCTATCTGTCTCATGAGCATAGAATGCAGTTGAAAGTTTTGTTACTGCAGTATAAGGATATATGTAAAAATCAGTTGGGAGGACAATTGCTATTGTACATGATGTAGACGTAGGCAATAATGCTCCGATGAAACAATACCCCTATTGGCATAAATCTTTCTCTGCCAGACAGGTCCAGATGGAGGTGGAGGCCATGCTCGACGTGGTCATCATCAAACCAAGCCAGAACGAGTGGAATTCGCCGATCGTCTTAATTCCCAAAACAGAGGGGACTCAACAATTCTACATGGATTATCGGAAGGCCAATGCCATTACAAAATCAGATCCATATCCAACACCTGGATTGGAGGACTGTATCGAGTAAGTTGGACAAGCCAGTTACATCATCAAGTTGGACTTATTGCGTGGTTAATGGCAGGTACCTTTATCAGAGTCGGTGAAAGAAATTTCTGCATTTGTAACCCCAAATGGGTTATATCAATTTAAAGCAATGCCCTTTGGAATGAAGAACATACTCATCACATTCCAAAGACTCACGAACAGAGTAGTGGCTGGGTTAACAAACTGTGAATCTATTTGGACAATGTTGTGATCTTTAGTAAGTCCTGGAAAGTTCACATGGTACAGTTAGCAGAGCTCTTTAAATGATTAAGAGTATCAAAACTGGTAATATAGTTAAATAAAACTGAATTCACAAAAGCAGAGATGATGTTCTTGGGACATAACATTGGCCATAGAAGGTTGGCCCCACAGAATACAAGGACAAAGGCCATCGAGGAATTTCCATGGCCAACCTCGAACTAAGAGGTGCTTCAATTCTTATGACTCAGCAGCTTCTATCAGATGTTTGTTCCAAACTTCCACAGTGTCATAGCACCATTAACCGATTTGCTGAAGAAGAACACAAAGTTTCAGTGGACAGAACCATGCCAGGAAGCATTCGACCATTTGAAATCAATATTAACAACCAAACCAGTTTTAGCTTCACCAAGCTTTTCAAAACCTTTTAAAATTGCCATCGATACACGTGACATAGGAGTTGGAGCTTTACTGCTACAGAGAGATGATGGTGGGATTGAACTGCCAGTTGGTTACTTTTCAAAGAAACTCAACATCCCCCAGAGGAAACACTCCACAATCAAAAAAAACCATTGAGTTAGGTCCTGGCCTTACAACATTTTAATGTTTATGTCATGAACAATGTGTCAGAGACCGTTGTGTACACAGATCACAATCCTCTTACATTCTTAGAACACTTAGAATATGAGACTATTTCATTGGAATCTTATGTTCCAAAACTTTAATTTAAAAATTGAACATGTTGCTGGTCGAAAGAATGTGATTGCAAATGCATTATCACCAATTTAATTGATAAAGTTTAGATGAGCTTTGTATTCATTTAATGTTTGTACACACACACACATATATTTGCACATATATACATACACAGGTATATGGGAAGAAGCTAAGGTGAACTTAGATTAAAATTATCTGTATGTTATACTAATACGGTAAAGAATAGAAAAAAAGAAGCCATCTTTTCATTATGATGGTCCATTTTTTTCTTAAGGGGAGAGCGTTATGAAGGTGTAGAGGTGTACTGTACATTTAAGAGGGTTGAAGGGCTTAGCAAGCACGAAGAGTGCTGGAGAATTTACAAGGTAACATTTTGTCCAGCAGCTTGCAGTACCTAGGTTGCTATGAGACATAAAACAAATTCAAATTTGGCCAATCAGCTTAAATCATGCCCAAAGATGCTAAACTCCAATCAAGTTTGAATTTAGTATTTTGATAATATTGAAACCAATGAAACGATCCGATGCTTTGGGGTATAAAACCAAAACGAAATTGAACAGTTGGAGGAGAACTGCTAAAAAAGCAACAGATGTAGGCTGCCAGTGAGCACTCGCTGAGAGGTGAGAGTGTGGTGCTGGAAAAGCACAGCAGGTCAGGCAGCATCCAGGAGCAGGAGAATCAATGTTTCGGGCATAAGCCCTTCATCATTTCTGAGAGGTACATGTCCAGAGAAGGAGTTTGCACAGAGAAAAACATTGACATCGACCTGGAGAGTAAACCTACAGAGGAAGATGCAAAGAGCAGATTCAACAGCTGGCTAGTTTTGAAATTTGTATTTGTTGGTAAATCTTAATCGGGGGTTTTATCAGACCAGTATTGTAGAGGGGAAGGTAAAAGATAGGTTAAGATGAATGAGTTGTAAATTGTTTTTTGCTAATTATTCTCTTTTAGATTTTAAGAAATTCAAGTTGTTAATTTTTACTTTAAATAGTGACTTTTAGGATAGTTCTTTACCTCTCGAATTTTAACAGATTACAGCACGGGGTGAACAATTTCTGCGTTGCAAGTTTAAATTAGCAGGGGGGGTTTACCCCATGTCGGAACACTTTCAATTTTTCCATAACCAAACTAACATTTTTAATATAATCCTTTTAGGAACAAACCTAAAGAAAAATGAAATTAGTATGTTTGCCATTAAGTGTTGTATCTCAAGGGCTCAGTACCTATGTGGACCGCAGCAGCAGACGTGAGTATCCTCTGTCCCAGTTGAGTGCCTATGTGCAATTGAACAATAGTGAGAATCACCTCAGATCCTAAATTCACCAAATAGCAACAAGATGGTGCTGAGATCCTGTGAAGGCGTGACCACTACCTCCTTAATGCATTAACCATTTGGCAAAAGCACCATTACTTCTGTAGTATTAAGAATGACAACAAATGTAACAAGTTGCTCAGGCTCTTTTGGCCCACTATCTATCAGATCGCCTCCAAGTCGCATGCAGTTTGGCTAGGGAATAAATTACTGTTCCTTCACTGTGGCCTGGTCAAAATCCTTGGAGTTCCCTTCATAAAAGGACGTGAATGTTCCTAATCCCTTTGGATAGCAGTGGTTCAAAAAGGCAATTCATAATTACCTTCTCAAGGGAAATGAGAGACGATGGCCTAGCCAGTGATGCCCACAATCCATGTTTGAGTAAGGATAAAATGTTACAGAAGTGAATTTTGTTTGGTGTTCTTCTCCCAAGCAATGGCATACTTCAGTTGAAGATCTGTAGAATTTAAATTTGAATTGAATTTATTGTCACATGTACAGAGGCACAGTAAAAAACTTTGTCTTGTGAGCAATACAAGCAGATTACATAGTTAAGTAAATAATGGGTAAACAGAAGCAAAAATAAAAACACAGGTACAGATGAATGTTAAGAATTTGTGAGTCCATTTAGTATTCTAACAGCAGCAGGGTAGAAACTGTTTCGAAACTGGCTAGTGCATGTATTCAGGCTTCTGTACCTTCTCCCCGATGGTAGAGGTTGTAAAAAAAATATTGCCAAGATGGGATGGATCTTTGAGAATGCTGGCGGCCTTTCCTTGACAGCGGGTCTGGTAGATGGATTCTATAGTTGGAAGGTTGGCCTTTGTGATTGTCCAAGCCGAGTTCACCACTCTCTATAACCGTCTCTGATGTTGAATGGTACAGTTGCCATACCAGGTAGTGATACATCCAGACAGAATGCTCTCGATGGCGCACCTATAAAAGTTGACAAGGGTATTCGCTGTTATGCCAAATTTCCTCAGCTGAAAGCCTCAACATGCTACAAATGTAACTTTCTTCCAGCCTTTTGACAAAGTTACGCAGGTCGCATTTTAAAAGCGATATTGAAACTGCTTGAATCACAGGAGGATTGATAACAAAAGGAGCCATTGAAAACCAAAATATTGGCAGGGTAAATGATGTTTCATGTCTTAAGTTCAGGCTGTCAGTGTAATTTTCACCACCTGAATATGATTTGCCTAAGAGACATGCTTGTGATGTCATCACTATATTATCACATGTGACCTGAGAATAAAAATATCGTACACTTTGATCACATGGGCATGACGCTCCATTGGAAGTACCCTCCTCAAGTGTAATCTAATAATTTAATGCTATCCCAGACACTGATCTGTGTGTAAAAATGACTTTTTTTAAAAACATACTAACTCCTTGTAATAAATTTCTGATGGATTATGCAGTACCATTACGTCTACATCCATTTTCAGCAATAATATAAACATTGTCTCATCAGGTAAAATATCCTGCCACAGGCAAACCCTACGTCAGATAGTGAAAGTATTTTGCCTGGCAAATTGTTGTGATGTAGAATGCAATGGCGAAGACAATGTGGATGTAGATTCTACAGCAATCTTCAAAATGGAATTGATTATGTACTGAATAGAAATATAGAAATATTGGTGGAGTTGGTGGTGGCACAGATTCAAGCGAATCCCTTGAAGACTGGTTCAAACCCAATGATGGCAGCTGATGAAATTTGAACTCAATAACTAATTCTGGAAAATTAGTCTCAGGAGTGATGACAACTACCATTGATATAAATCACTAATGCCCTATAGGGAAGGAAATCTTCAATCTTTGCCTGGTCTGACCAACGTATGACTCCAGACTCAGAGCACTGAGATTGACTTTTAACTGTCCTCTGAAATGGACAAAATAGGATGGGCAACAAATCCTGGCTTTGGCAATGATGTCCATCTCCTATCAAAGAACAAATAAATAAGGTTTAGCCGATTGGTGCAAGTGCAAGGGAGTGGAAATAGTTAGAGAGTTCTTTCAAAATGCCAGCATATACAATGGACCAAGTAGTCGCTTTCTGTAATTTTCTATCACAGAGGAAGAGCATATGATGACTACCTGCAGGAGGGTCAATGCCTGTTGTACAAATCCAAATATCTCAAATGGTTCAAAGTTGCTTTCTGAAGAGGATACAATGGATTTGCATGAACCAGCGCTAAGGTAAAGCTGTCTTACATACAACAAGATACTAACTCCCTAAACATTCAGTATGAAAGATGTATGCTGCCTTGAATCTAATAGATGAAAGTCTAACTCAATCTTTTGGATAGTCAGACAATTTGTTTCTTGTCTTCCAAACTCTTAATGGGATTTTTATAATCTTAGTGTGAGGGACATCCACCATAATACAACATAATTTCTCCTGGTCTGCTCAGTGAGATCCTATTCTGTTTCTTGCAGTGAACCACACAGCTGCTCTGGGTAAATAACTATTGAAATGTACTGTTGCTGTGTGAAATGAATGTTTGCCACAATTCTGTAGTCAATCCTGAGTAATGCCACTGAAAGGTAGTCACTGACTTGAGTTAAGCCTTTCCGGGTTTCATGTCTCAAGGATATAATTGTAGAGTTTTTGTAGGTAGATGGGTTCTCTGATGATTAGCAGTAACCACAGGAGAGAATAGTTTGCATTTACATAATATCTTACATGACATTTCACAAACTCGCTGGAGCTTTCCCCTGCGTCCTGGCCAATATTTAATGCAAAGCCACCAAAGACTGAAAACTGTGGGAGCTTACTGTGCAAAAATAGCTGTAAATCACAACAGCACCAATACTTTAGAAAGTAATTAATTAGCTCTTTAGGATGGCTTGAGGTCACAAAAGGCACTGCATAAATTAAACTCAAAAACAAAAGCTAATTTCTAAAAATGCTGGAGGTATGGAATAAAGGCAGAAAGTACTGGAACAGCTCTGCAGCACCTGTGCAGAGAGAAACAGAGTTAATGTTTCAAGTTTAATATGACTCTTTTACATTCTGAAGAGAGATGGCAAGAAGTGATGGGTTTTCTAATGCGGTAAATGTGGCAAGGAGTAGAAGATCAGGGCAAGGTTAGACGGCAAGGGAGGATAGAACATGCAGTAATCACAGTACAAAGGCAAACGGTGTAGTGATAGCTGTTGAGGAGATGTTAATGGTAGCAAATAGGTCATGTATCAAAGCACCAGAGTAGTTGTTAATAGTAGATGCTCAAGATAGAATATAGAGTCTAGATTAGAGTGCTGCTGGAAAAGTACAGCCGGTCAGGCAGCATCTGAGGAGCAGGAAAATCGATATTTCGGGATTTTCATTAGGACTGGTAGAATAGGTCGGCTCTCCTTTCAAACTGAAAGGTGCTGGAAAATGTTTTAATTTATACTTTTGACAAAAGCGGAAGCCCAGGGCATACCAGGCTTGAAACGGGAGCTCTGTTTCTCTCTCCGCAAATGCTGTCAGATCTGTTGGTTTTCTCTAGGGTTTGTACTGTTTGTATCAGAGTTCTGCAGTACTTTGTGTTTATTTATGAAAACTAGACAGTGGATCGAAGGCAGGGAGAGGGAGAGGGGTTTGGAAAGCAGGAGAAATAAAATGGAGGACAGACACAATGATCTGAAGTTGTCAAACTTGATGTTGAATTTGGACCTTGACTAAGTGCTTAAACAGATCATGAAATTACTCTTCCACAAGCTTTTGTTGGACATCACTGTTATCTTGCAGTAGACTGGGGCTAAAATGTAAACATGAGAGAAGGTATTGTATCGCAAATGATCAGAACATCAGGGTCAGGCTTGTGGACCAAGGGGTTCTGCAAAGTGCATACAATTTAGAAGCATGTTAAGCTTTACTGCAAGATCATTTGAGTCAAGGAGCAGATACATTTTGTTTAAATTGCATCAAGCACTGGTGTGATGACCTTGGGTATTGCGCGTACAGCTGGTCCCTTTGCCAAAGAAAGGATAGAATTTCCACCGATGGACTGCAGTGGAGGCTCAGCAGACTGATTCTGGAGATTAAGTGGGTTATTGTCTGATGGGAGATTGAGGAGATGGAGCCTGTATCCTCAGGAATTTGGAAAAATAAGAGACGATTTCATAGAAACTTATGAAACCCATTAAAGGTTTGACAGAGTAGATGCAGGAACAATATTCCTCCTGGCTACAGATTCATGAGACACAGTCTCACAAACCATTTATGACTGAGATTAGATTGAACATCTATGCTCAGAGAGCGGTGAAATGTTTGAATTCTCTATCCTGGGGGATTGTGGAAGTTCAGTCATTAAGTCAGTTCAAGGCAGAGATTGAAAGATTTCCAATTCCTAACGACATCGAGGCATATGGGAATGGTATGAGAATATGAGTTAGAGGGACATAATCAGCCGTGATTTTGTTCAGTTGGCTGGACACTTGGTTTGCAATGCAGAGTGACACCAGCAGCATCTGCTCAATTGTCACACCAGCTGAAGTTATCATGAAGGTTCTGCCTTATCAAGAGGTTTAGTGATCCTCAGAATAAACTCACTACCGGTTCTCTCTCTCTCTCTCACTGTCTTATGAGACAGTGGGATTATGGCAACTTTAATTTTTGCCACACAGATTTATTATGATTTCCTTGTTTTGGCTTGTTTTAATCTTGATATCTGTAATTATTTATTGGTAATTCTATCTCTTTATTTCAAAGGGACTTTCAGTAGCAATTAGTAAAAAATTAACCCTTAACTATAAAGACAGAAGCTTGACTGTGGTCTGCTTTAACTTGTACCATTACAAATTAAAGATTGAAATGAGCTATGTTCACTGACTGTGTGCATTCACACTGAACATGCTAATAGCCAGGGCCATAAAAAAGAGAATGTGGCTTGTCTTCCCCTAATTCTCCTGCGATTCGGTAGAGCTCGCCATGGGATGCTGACTTCCATGTGACTGGAGGAACTGAGTTCAGAAGACTCGGTAAGAGAAGTGCCAAGCTGAGGTGTTACGACACGGGGTAAACTCCACTGCTAATTTAAACCAGCCACATAGAAAAGATTCACCTCATGCTGTAATTTGTTAAAATTCAAGAGGCAAAGAACTAACTCAGAGGTCACTAGTTAAAGTAAAAATTGACAACTTTATTCTTTAAGTCCAACTGAGAACATTAAAACCAACAACTATTTATAACTCCTTTCTCTTCAACCTATATGTTACTTCCAACCCTACAATACTAGTCTGCTAAAAAATCTCGATTAAGATGTACAAAAAAAACTCTTGTTTCAAAACCAGTCAGCTTTGTCAATTGTCCTTTGTAGATTTTCCTCTGTAGATTTTCTCCAGGTCGGCCTCAATTTTCTGCTGCACACAGACAGATATCTTTCAGAGAGCTCTTCAACTAGCAGTCTACATTTGTTGGTCTTTGGCAGTTCTCCCCCAGCTGTTCAAAATGTCCGGTTTTATACTCCAGAACATTGGATCATTTCATTGGTTTTAATATTATCAAAATACTAAATTCAAATTTGATTGGATTTTGGTATTGTGGGGCATAATTTAAATTAATTGGCTGAATTTGAACTTGTTTCTGCTATTTGTTTCATCAAAGTGTACATTATTACCCTGTTCAGGACTCTCTGTACTTTGTCAGTCCTTGCTAGCTTTTCAATGTTCTTACAGATATAGTACACGTCTACACCTTTGTAACAGTGGACTTGGAGAAATGTTTGAATGGTGGAGCAAGCTGACAATGAGCTTTGTCGGAAGATCAGCGTTGTTATGGTGCTGGATCAATGGTGCTGGAAGAGCACAGCAATTCAGGCAGCATCGAGGAGCTTCAGCAAAATCGACGTTTCGGGCAACAGCCCTTCATCAGGAAATAAGGGCTTTTGTCCGAAACGTCGATTTTGCTGAAGCTCCTCGATGCTGCCTGAATTGCTGTGCTCTTCCAGCACTATTGATCCAGAATCTGGTTTCCAGCATCTGCAGTCATTGTTTTTACCTCGTTGTTATGGTGCTGTCAATGGGTCCTCAGACGAGATCATGGAAAATGACCTCCATAACCACTTGCTCCTATTCCCTTCTGAGGTAGTGGTCTCTTAGAGCTTCCTGTCCCCTTGTATCACTATAGTACTTCCTGTTCATCTTCACCACTAATGCCTCCAGCACCAGATCTATCATCTTGGAATGCTGTCTTTGTCCTGATGTTCTGCTTCCTACCTGACAAATCACAGCATTGCTATGCAGTGGTGCTTGAGTTTAGAAGACTAGATGGTCTTCCCCATTGTTGATTGACTCCACCATTGAGCATGCATCCAGACCCTCAGCTCAATGATACCACCAGTGAAAACACCAAACATAGTTTCCATCAATTGCTAATGGAACTGGGTGGAAGGTCACAAATTGTAATTCACCTGCCCAATCACAAAAAAATGGATAAAAAGACTCTAAATCCTGTGTGAATCGATTTACCTCTGTCCTAATGCTTTATCAGTGAAGCCAACTGCTGGTTTAAAACATTGCCCATTTGTTCTTCACATCAAAATTTAAAATTCAGGCCAAAATCACTGTGTGGTGGCTCCTCCTGCCATCTGCAAAAGTTGCCAAAGTAAATAAATTGGGAAGATTGCTAAAATGACATTTTGCATCCTTTTGTAGTTACCTGGTAACTCCAATCGCTCCCGATTGTTTCCAACACATCAACCCTTCACCCAATCAGAGTTTACTTGCCAACAAATCAACACCCTTTACTCCTGTTGTATAAATTGTGGTTCGAAATTTGGCATCCCTGCAACAAGGCAAACCTCTTTGAGAACAGAACTCTCTCTTCAGCAGCATTCAAGTTCTGCAAGTATCAAGTGACTAAATTAAATTAGGACAGTTAACTTACTTCACACCAGTCTGGATCAACAGTTTTGAATTACCCAGAATGCAGTGTTGGTTCCAGCATAATGGCTGGTAGATTGAGATATGCCGCAAAGCTAGATGGTGTGGCAAATAGAATTGTGCAATCAACCAAATAACTGCGATTAATTTTAAGATTTAACATGTCAAATCTTTCATTGGCACAATATATGCGATGATACAATTAATTGATCATTTCTCTGTTAGAAATCACTGAGAGAGAGATTTGATGAAATTTGCCTGCATCGCAACTATATAGCAACTAAGATTGTGCATAGGAATTGGAGCTGGAAAACTCTCAGTGCTGTAAATGGAAGGGAGATAGAAATTGGTTTATCCCCACCCATGAGCTCAGAACTGCCACAATATGAGTGCCAGATGATGACAGACTTGTAATCAAACTCTCCATTTTTAATTTGATTTTTTATTTCCCTAACTTTGCTTTATCTGCCTTCCAGACTCATCTGCAGCTTTCCATTTTCATTTCTGACTTTTGCCACAAAAGAAAATATATCCTCATCCTGCTGTGAAAAGAGGTCAAACCATGCCCAATTATGCTAGAAGACAGGTCCATCAAAGTTCTTGTTATTTTCACATACAAACTGTCCTGCCTGCTCAGGTCCCACCTTCCCAGAGCTTGTCCCAATGGCCCAAGAATCTTAACCAGTCCCTACTTTCTGACTGTGCAATCATTTCCTTCCCTCCTACTCCTACAATCAATTTACAACACATGGAGAGTACTTCAGAGATTATTGCTTTTTGGGGTCCTGCTTACTAATTTTTGACCCAGCTTCCGAAATTCTGATTGCAGATCTACATCTCTCTCTCTCTCTCCATGTTATTGGTTCTGAAGTGTTGACTGTCTAACAACTTATTCCCTTAGGGTGCTTTGTCAGAGACAACATTGATCTCCCTGGGAGACAACAGGCTATTTTTGACTCACATCTGCTGCCGCAGAAAGACTTATTACTCCTGTAACTATGGAATTACCTTTCACTCTGGCTTCTCTGGTCAGTCTTGTACTTCCTTGGTGCCGTAGATTTGGCTTTAGCTGATGAGCCATCACTCAGCTCAGTCCATCACACTTCCATCCATTGACTCCATCTGTGCTTCTCTCTGCCTCAGGAAGGCAGCCAACATCATCAAAGACCCCTCCCATCCCAGTTACACTCTCTTCCTGACTCTTCCAATGGGTGGAAGATACAAAAACATAAACACTCACACCAACAGATTCAAGAATATCTTCTTACCTGCTGTTATTAGACTTCTGAATGGACCTCGTAAATTTCAAATCTAATGTTGACCTTGCTCTTTGGACACCTTCCCTGCAGCTGTTATATTGTAATCCTCACTCTGTTCTATTACTCTCATGGACTTTGTATGGCATGGTCTGCCTATACTGCACACAAAACAAAACTTTTGATTGTACAGAGGGACATGTGACAATAATAAATCAAAGCTAATCAACTCAAAATCTCCCCAGCATTCACAACTGAACACTGCTTGGAGAGTGGTGTGCACTAGGAGATACCAATGTTAACAACGTGGATCTCTATTTTTGTTACTGCAAAGTTAATATACTAGGGAAATGAATATAAAGATTAACAGTCTTAGATTTACTTAGATTTTGAGTAAGCTCCAATGGGAAAAGTGCTGAGCCCAAAAGAGACTATGGACTGCCCGAGTTAAAAGCTGTGCTATGTTGTTATATTAAAGTGAACTTGAGCACTCTCAGAGAGAGCTGGAAACAAAGCTGGAAGCTGTTGAAATCATAGGCATCCATACATTAGGTGCAGCAGGATATTTCTGCTGAAGGAAGCTGAGAACTGTCCACTATCACAAGGTATTTGTCCAGATGTGAAGGACAGGACAACTCCAACCATCACTGTGACAATCACTACCCCCTCAGATTGAGATAGCGATTGTTATTAATGCAGTTGCAAATCATCCTCTTCCTCTGACTAAGGGTTAAGATGGAGCTCAGTGCATGCACTCCCTGTTTCATCACTTACATTGACTGCCCAGTGGTCAACCGTTCTCTATCATGCTGCATCCTGTCGAGCTGCAGAGTGACCACGTCTATAAACCTGTCATCCATGTATCCCAGTATCCTCACCGCAGTATTGTTACTCACCTTCCAAAACCCAGAACCAAACATCTGGTGACACTTTCTTCCAAGTTGTTCATCAAGGACACCAGAAACATTCTGAAATTCCCACGTTAAATAGAAAGTGCTTTGAGCAAGCCTGTCATTCCTTTATTTGCCATTGACCTAATTAATTTAATTTCTTATTTAATTTACATTTAAAAGCCTACTACCTTCAGTAAGCTTTATTATTGCTCATAAAGCTTACTCGTACTAATAAAACCTTACACTCACTCATAAGTTACACGAGCTTTGAAAAATAAGTGAACAAAATACTCAGCAACAATTTACACATTCCCTGTGATGTCATGCGTTTAATTATTTGCAACCACAGTTGATCCACAGAACTGAGGATTACTTTGGATAGGTTTAGGATAGAGTCAAAGAGTGTGGTGCTGGAAAAACACAGCTGGTCATGCAGCATCCAAGGGGCAGGAGAGTCAATGTTTCGAGCATAAGCTCTTCATCAGGAACAACGAGGTGGCCCAAAGAGGCTGAGACATAAATGGGAGGGAGGTGAGGCTGGGGGGAAGGTAGCTGGGAATACAATAGGTAGATGAAGGTGGGGGTGATGGTGATAGGTCAGAGAGGAGGGGGGTGGAGTGGATAGATGGGACAGAAGATGGACAGGTAGGACAGTTCAAGATGGCAGGGGTCAAGTTGGAGGAGATGTGGCTGTAGTAGCGGGTCTGCTTCAGGATATGGCTGATGAGCTTCAGGGCAGAGGAGATGACCTGGGGGATGCAGTGAGAGAGAGACTCACTGAGATCCTTGTGGAGGGAGTAGGAGAACTCCTTCAAGGGGGACATTGTTGGAAGAGGCTTCACAGTCAGGTTAAAATGAACTAGGAGAAAGTGAGGACTGCTGATGCTGGAGGTCAGAGTTGAGAGTGTGGTGCTGGAAAAGCTCAGCCAGTCTGACAGCATCCAAGGAGCAGGAGAGTCAATGTTTTAAGCAGAATCTCTTCATCAGGAATGAAGGGGTGGCCGAAGGGGGTTGGGAGATAAATGGGAGGGGAGTGGGGGTGTGTAAGGTAGCTGAGAGTGTGGTAGGTAGATGAAGGTGGGGTGTGATGGTGATAGGACAGAGATGAGGGTGGAGTGGATAGGTGAGAAGGAAGATCGATGGGTAGGACAATTTAAAAGGGCAGTGGCAAGTTGGAAGATTGGAACTGTGATAAGGTGGGGGTAGGGGAATTGAGGAAACATTAATCCTGTGTGTTTGGTGGGTCCGAAGGCAGAAGATGAGATGTTCTTCCTCCAGGTGGTTAAGGTTTGGCAATGGAGGAGGCCCCGCACCTGTATGTCCTTGGCAGAGTGGGAGGGGGAGTTAAAGTGTTCAGCCACAGAGCGGTGGGGTTGGTTAATGCGTGGGTCTCAGAGGTGTTCTCTGAAACATTCCGCAAGTTGGCGTCCTGTCTCCCCAACGTAGAACAGACTATATTGAGAGCAACAGACACAGTAGATGACGTGTGTGGAAGTGCAGGTAAATCTCTGTTGGGTGAGGAAGGATCTTTTAGGGCCTTGGGCAGAGGTGAGAGGGGAGGTGTGGGCACAGGTTTTGCATTTCTTGCGACGGTAGGAGAAGTTGCCAGGAGTGAAGGGTGGGTTGGTGGTGGGCGTGGACCTAACAAGGGAGTCACGGAGGGAATGGTCTCTCAGGACCGCACCAGACCATCTTCTCACAGACCATCCACAGCCTCATCACCTCAGGGGATCTCCCACCAACAACCCCCAACCTCATAGTCCGGGAACCCTGCACTGCCCAGTTCTACCTCCTACCGAGGATTCACAAACCTGACTGCCCTCGCGAACCCATCATCTCAGCCTGCTCCTGCCCCACCGAACATATCCCTGTATACCTTGACACTGTCCTGTCCCCCTTGGTCAAGGGTTTCCCTACTTATGTTCAGGTCATCACCCATAGCCTCCAACTCCTCCATGACTTTCATTTCCACGGCCTCCAACCCCTCATTTTCATCATAGACATCCAGTCCCTGTACACATCCATCTGTCTTGGCAAAGGCCTCCAAGCCCTCCATTTCTTCCTCTCCTGCTGACCCAACCAGTACCGTGCCACTGACACTCTTATCCAATTCGCTGAACTGGTCCTCACCCTCAACAATTTCTCCTTAGAATTCTTCCACTTCTTTCAGACCAAAGGGGTAGCCATAGACACCTGCATGTGCCCCAGCTATGCCTGCCTCTTTGTCGGTACATGGAACAGTCCACCTTCCACACCTACACCAGCCCCATTCTCCACATTTTCCTCCATTGCATCGATGACTGTATTGGCGCCACCTTTGACTCCCACAAGGAGGATGAACAGATCATCAACTTCAGAAACACCTTCCACTCCGACCTCAAGTTCACCTGGACCATCTTGGACACCTCCCAGCTATTCCTGGACCTCTCTATTTCCCTTTCCGGTGACCAACTTAACACAGACATCTATTTCAAACCTACAGACTCCCACAGCTACCTGGATTACACCTCCTCCCACCCAGCCTCCTGTGAGAACACCATCCATTATTCCCAATTCCTCCAATCGCAACAAGGACCGAAACCCCCAGTCCTCACCTTCCATCCCATAAACCTCCAGATACATGGCATCATCCTCCGCCATTTCCTCCACCTACAAACAGACCTCACCACCAGGGATACATTTCCCTCCCCATCCCTATCTGCATTCCTTCCACGACTCCTTTGTTAGGTCCACGGCCCCACCAAACCACCCTCCACCCCCAGCATCTTCCCCTGCCATCACAAGGAGGCCCATACCTCCCCTCTCACCTCCGTCAAAGGTTCCAAAGGATCCTTCCATATCTGACAGAAATTTATCCTCCACTTCCAGCACTTCCACACATGTCATCTCCTGTGTCCATTGCTCTTGATGTAGTCTCCTCTAAATTGGGGAGAAAGAATGCCAGCTTGTGGAATGTTTCAAACAACTTCTCTGGGACCCACTAACTCTCCTCTCTGATCGATCACCTTCACCCCTACCTTCATCTACTGATCGCATTCCCAGCTACCTTCTCCCCAGCCAAACACGTGTGGGCCCTGTAACATGGATACATGTGGGCCCAGGAGCATGGACATGTGTGGGCCCAGGAGCATGGACACATGTGGGCCTTGGAGCATTGACATGTGTGGACCCACATGTGTGAACCCACATGTATGGGTTATGGAACATGGAGATGTGTGGGCCCAGTAGCATTAACACATGTGAGTCCTGTAACATGGACATGCGTGGACCCAGGAGCACTGACATGTCGGCCTGGTAACATGGATACATGTGGACGTAGGAGCATTGCCATGTGTGGGCCTTGTAACATGGATACATGTGGGCCCAGGAGCATTGACACATGCCAGCCCTGTAACATGGATACATGTAGACCCAGGAGCGTTGACACGTGTGTGCCCTGTAACATGGACACCTGTGGGCCCAGGAGCATTACCACGTGTGGGACCAGGAATATTGACACATGTGGACACAGGAACACAAATCCATGTGGGCACAGGAACACGGACCTGTGTGAGCCCAGAAGCACAGACTTGTTGAACTGAGGAACATGGGCTCATGTAGGCCCAGGAACATTGACACACATGAGCCCAGGATCGTAGAAAGGTGTGGGTCCTGTAACATGGATACATGTGGGCCCAGGAGCATTGACACATATGGGTACTGTAGCATGGACATGTGTGGGCCCAGGAGCATTGACACGTATGAGTCCTGTAACATGAACACGTGTGGACCCAAGAGCATTGACACGTATGGGCCCAGGAGCATTGACATGTGTGGGTCCTGTAACCTGGATACGTGTGGGCCCAGGAGCATTGACATGTGCGAGTCCTGTAACATGGACACGTGTGCGCCTAGAAGCATTGATATGCGTGGGCCCAGGAGCATTGACACGTGTGGGTTATGTAACATGGACATGTGTGGGCCCAGGAGCATTAGCACATGTGGGCGCAGGAGCATTGCCATGTGTGGGCCTTGTAACATGGATACATGTGGGCCTAGGAGTATTGACATGTGTCAGCCCTGTAACATGGACACGTGTGGGCTCAGGAGAATAGAAATGTGTGGGTCCTGTAACATGGATACATGTGGGCACAGGAGCTTTGCCATGTGTGGGCCTGTAACATGGATACATGTGGGCACAGGAGCTTTGCCATGCGTGGGCCTGTAACATGGATACATGTGGGCCTAGGAGTAATGACATGTGTCGGCACTGTAACATGGACACGTGTGGGCCCAGGAGCATAGAAATGTGTGGGTCCTGTAACATGGATACATGTGGGCACAGGAGCTTTGTCATGTGTGGGCCTGTAACATGGATACATGTGGGCCTAGGAGTATTGACATGTGTCGGCCCTGTAACATGGACACGTGTGGGCCCAAGAGCATAGAAATGTGTGGGTCCTGTAACATGGATACATGTGGGCGCAGGAGCTTTGCCATGTGTGGGCCTATAACATGGATACATGTGGGCCAAGGAGTATTGACATGTGTGAGCCCTGTAATATGGACACATGTGGAGCCAGGAACAAAATCCATGTGGGCACAAGAACACGGACCTGTGTGAGCCCAGAAGCACAGACTTGTTGAACTGAGGAACATGGGCTCATGTAGGCCCAGGAACATAGAAATGTGTGGGCCCTGTAACATGGATACATGTGGACCCAGGAGCATTGACACGTGGGTACTGTAGCATGGACACATGTGGGCCCAGGAGCATTGATACATGTGGGTACTGTAGCATGGACACATGTGGGCCCAGGAGCATTGCCACGTGTGGGCCCTCTAATATGGACACATGTGGAGCCAGGAACATAGATCCATGTGGGCACAGGAACACGGACCTGTGTGAGCCCAGAAGCACAGACCTGTTGAACCGAGGAACATGGGCTCATGTAGGCCCAGGAACATTGACACACATGGGCCCAGGAGCATAGAAATGTGTGGGCCCTGTAACATGGATACATGTGGGCCCAGGAGCATTGACACATGTGGGTACTGTAGCATGGACACATGTGGGCCCAGGAGCAGTGACACTTGTGGATCCTGTAACATGGACACATGTGGGCCCAGGAGCATTGACACTTGTGGATCCTGTAACATGGACACACGTGGGCCCAGGAGCATTAACACATGTGAGTCCTGTAACATGGATATGTGTGGGCCCAGGAGCATTGACACATGTGGGCCTAGGAGCATTGACACGTGTGGGTTCTGTAACATGAACACATGTGGGCCCAGGAGCATTGACACGTGGGCCCAGGAGCATTGACACTTGTGAGCCCAGGAGCATTGACATGTGTGGGCCCTGTAACATGGACACGTGTAGGCCCAGGAGCATTGACACATGTTGGTCCTGTAACATGGACACACGTGGGCCCTGTAACATGGACACATGGGGACCCAAGAACAGGGACATGTGTGGGCACAGGAACCTGGACTTGTGTGAGACTAGGAGCATTGACACGTGTGGGTCCTGTAATATGGACATTTGTGGGTTCAGGACCATTGACACATGTGGGCCCAGGAACATGGACATGTGTGGGCCCTGTAACATGGACACATGTGGACCCAGGAGCACAGATCCATGTGGGCACAGGAACATGGACTTGTGTGAGCCCAGGAGCACAAACTCCTGTGAAGCGAGGAACACGGGCTCATGTAGGCCCAGAAGCATGGACTCATGTGGGCCCAGGTACTTTGACATATGTGGGCCCAGGAGCATGGACACATGTAGGCCCTGTAACATGGACATGTGTGGGCCCAGGAGCATTGACACGTACGGGACCAGGAGTATTAACACATGTGGGCTGAGGAGCAAGGACATGTGTGGGCCCTGCAACATAGACATGTGTGGGCCCTGTAACATAGATATGTGTGGGCCCAGGAGCATTGACACATGTGGGTCCTGTAACGTGGACATGGATGGGCTCGGGGGCATATACATATGTGGGACCAGGAGCATTGACACATGTGCGCCCAGGAACAAAGACATGTGTGGGCCCTGCAACATAGACATGTATGGGCCCTGTAACATGGAGACTTGTGGATCCAGGAGCATTGACATGTGTGGGCCCTGTAACATAGATATGTGTGGGCCCAGGAGCATTGACACGTTTTGGTCCTGTAACATGGACATGTGTGGGCTCAGGAGCATATACACATGTGGGCCCAGGAACATGGACACATGTGGGCTCTGTAACATGGACATGTGTGGGCTCAGGAACATGGAAATGTGTGGGCTCAGGAGCATATACACATGTGGGCCCAGGAACATGGACACATGTGGGCCCAGGAATATGGACATGTGGTGACATTGTAGGAAATTAATTATGGATCTCCAGCAGTTTCTGCATTGCTAAAGCAGCCCGCGTACCCTCGCATGGCTGCTGCAGTGGCGGTGAGTTTGGGTTCCCAGTGACGTCTGCATCCAGTGCAGTTTCAAGGAGATGACGGTGGAGGTGAGTTTGGGCCCAGTCCATGAAAGCAGCACTGGCAGTGGTTACATCAGCGAGGTAGGCCCGAAGCGGAATCATGGCGGTGGTGGAGTAGAGTTTGGGCGGGGCTGATGCCCACTGGCATTATGGCGTCTGCATCGGTGAGGTCCAGTGAGAACTCAGTGTCGGTGAAGCGCTAACGAATGGCGACTTTCCTTCCACTGATGATACAACAAAGGGGACTCATGCCTGTCCATCAGGCCAATGGCCCCTGATGGAGCAATTATCAAGAAGGGCAGAAAAGTTGAACACCTTATCTTTACTTCTTTAGTTTTTCCGCCTTCATATTCTACGTTGTGGTTTAACTTTCTGTGTTTTAAATGGTGTCGGAGAGCAGCGACACTATAGAACACTTTTCACTGAATTTTGTAACAAAATAAATATGACAATAAATAAATCAAATAATTTAATGGATTCACAAAGAAATGAGAGCACTGCCAGTGATTATAAGATCCATGTGTGTGTCATCACAAACCAGTGCAAAGGAGTAATAATAGAATTTGTCAAATGTATTGTCTGTCCAAAAAAATGCTAGTCTTTAATTGTTAGATATGTCAAAAGTATTGCTTGATTGTTCTATTAATATTTCTGAGACACAGGGTGTTAAATGGGAAAGATTTGCTGAAAGCCATAGGGAGGACTCAAAAGATTTTCTTTTGTTTAAATACCAGAAACTGTCAAATCGATTGGTACCGACTGAGAGAGAAGCTTTTGATCAGATGATGGAGAAAGAAGCTTTCAGGACTTGGTGAAAGTCTCAATTATCTGTAACTTGCAGGTGCAGGTCATGCTGTGCGTCCAGACTAAAAGGTCATGTCTTCCTTATTATCGATTGTGAGATCCTGGCAGAAAGGGTAAGATGAAAAGTTGCACTTGCTGCTAATGGGTAAGGAATCTAATTCAAACTTCTAAATAAAATGTATTTGCACAATTCCAGCACATGACTGTGTGAAATATTTGTGAACTTTTTCTTGTATATTATTTCAATCATTTTAGAAAACTTTTCACAGCATTGAATAATTTCAATTTCTGGATAGCTCAGTGGGTGGATAGATTCACAAATACTCTGGTGTATGAAGAGGCAGATGAATAGAATGAAATCCCTGCAGTTTGAAAACAGGCCATTCGGCCCATCAGGATCACATTGACTCTCTGAAGAGCATCCAACCCACAGCCACTCCATCTCTGTAACACCACATTTCCCATGGCTTGTCCACCTAACCTGCATATCCCTGGGCGCTATAGGCAATTTAGCATGGCCAATCCACCTAACTTAGACTGTGGAAGGACACCAAAATAAACCCACACAGACATGAGAATGCTTGCAAACTCCACACAGACAATCACCCTGGTGTAGAATCAAACCCAGGTCCCTGGTACTATGAGGTAGCAGTGCTAACCACTGAGCCACCACCTGCCCCAAGGTAAGCAGGAGAGTGGGAATAACACAAATAAACTCATGTCAATGCAAAAGAAGCCCATGGCATTATTTTGAAAAAGAACAGGGGAGGTCTCCCAAGTAGATATCCTGAAGTAGACAGTCCTAAATGATATTCATCCCTCAACGAACACTGCAAAAATAGATTTTCTGGTCTATATTGAATTACTGTTTAGAGGAATTTTCAGCATGATAATGGGTGTCATCCTTCTTCCATTGGAACAGTATCACCATTTCAGAGGCATTTTATAGTCTATTAATATAAAAAAATGGACATTCTCAGTCATGGGACATGTTTAGGGGAGGTGATGACCTTGTGGTATTATCCCGAGTGTGGTGCTGGAAAACCACAGCGGGTCAGGCAGCATCCAAGGAGCAGGAGAGTTGACATTTTGGGCATAAGCCCTTCCTCAGACACTTCCTCATTCCTGATGAAGGGCTTATGCCTGAAACGTTGACTCGCCTGCTCCTCGGATGCTGCCTGACCTGCTGTACTTTTCCAGCATCACACTCTTGATTCTGATCTCCAGCATCTACAGTCCTCACTTTCTCCTAGTGGTATTATCCAGTTTATCCAGAGATCCAGGTTCAAAGTCCTGCCTTAGTAGATGGTGGAATTTAAGTTCATGAAAAACAATCTGGAATTAAGTGTCTAATGATGGCCATAATTCCATTGTCGATTGTCAGAAATACTCAACCAGTTCACTAATGTCCTTTACCAGAGAAAGCTGTCATCCTTACTTGATCTGTCCTGCATGTGACTCCAGATCCACAGTAATGTGGTTAACTCTTAACTGCCCTCTGGGCAATAAATGCTGGTCTGGCCAACAACACTTTCTCCCAAGAATGAATAAAGAAAACTACAAGCCTTGCTTTTCTTGTGCCATTGTTGGTAGTTGTGCAGGTAGGGCTGGAAAGTCTAGCCTAGCAATCTGAAAGTTTCAATGAGTGTGCTAAAACATCATGGGGATTCTGGGCATGCGAAGTGTGAGATACACAAAAAAGGAATATAATTAATGTCAAAAGAAAACAAAACTTCACCTAACAATGATACAGCACCAAGCTTGCTTTCAGAGGCTGGACTGCGTCCCTTTCCCTGTCCTCTGACCATTTGAGAATGTCTAATTTCCCCGAAACAGTCTCAGTTTGCAGAGCAAGTCAGTGCAGTATCACTGACAGTGACATCATTCCATCCCATTTGCTCCTATTTATTCTGCCTCTTTGGACACCACCACATTTTTTACTGGCAGAATGTTTCACAAAGTGTGCACGCACAGCAATTTTCACATGAGCAATGCAATTTTGGGGGTGTCAGGAGACCAGTTTTATGCGGTCGTGGTGCTGGTCGTGCTTGGGCCAATCTGAAATCATGAAATACTCTCCAAGTTAAGGAATTTGCATCTGAGATTCTGACCTGTGTCCATATCTCGTTAATTATATTGCTTGTGTCTATTAATATTTTTATTTAAGGCTAAGAAGAGCAGGTGGAGACTATTAACTACCTGAACCCATCCGGCAAGAAGGGGTAAGGCCCTTGTGGTGTGGTAGTAATATTCCTACCTCTAGGCACAAAGGTCCAGGTTCAAGTCCGATCTGTCCTAGACATACATCATATCAGCAGTCCTCACTTTCTCCATACATCATAATATCTCTGAGCAGTTTGATTGGGCATATCCATATCTACAGCAAGAATGGGAGGCTCTCGTGGAACCATGCTAGTGTCCCGATCTTTGGGTTAAGAGACCCAGGGTTCAAATCCCACTGCTCTATAGGTGTATCATAATATTTCTGAATAAGTTGATTAACCATCAAAAGCAAGTACCTGTAGTACAGGGCATGGAATAAGTTGGGTAAGACTGAAGTCAATAAACTCAATCCACATGTCTATCTTGGTTTCAATCTCTTCTTGCAATTACCTTGCATTTAATTCAGAATGAACAGCAATGAGTTGTTGCTTTTCCCAAAAAAATGACTGAGCTGGCTGATCAGATATATGTGCTCATGGGGTTCAATCTTGAGCCATCATGTTGAGGCTAACACAGATGAGCAAAAATAGGGAAAATGGAATGCAGATTCTGACTTTCTGTCTGTATGCTTTCTTCCTCCTCAAGTAGCTCAGGCTTTAGCAATCTTGCAGATTTGGTGCAAGTTACAACCTTTTAGTACTTAATCACTACTTGGTAATTTATTTCATGTGAATAATTATTTGCATCTATATGGTGCCTTTCACATAGTAAAGTGTTCCAAGGTGCTTTACAGAAACATTGTCAAATATTAAGCCACAAAGGATAAGTTATGATGGTGAGCAAAAGTTTGATGAGAGTTAGGTTGAAAGGAGCAACTTTGTAGCTGGGTTCTCAATTGGTAAAGAGATCAAGGGTTAGAGGGAGATGGCAGGAGAATGAGGTTGAGAAATATTTCCGCCTCAATCGCATTGCAGAGCTGACCCAATGGGCTGAATGGCCTAATTCTGTTCCTTTATATTATTGTCTTAAAAGAGGAGAGAGAGGCAGAGCAGCAGAATGTTATAGAGAGGAAGTTTCTATACTTAGGACTTGAGTGACTAAGCATGGGCACCGACACTTGGGCTCTTAAAATTGGGAAGACTTGAAAGAGATGTGAAAGAGATAAAGAGTTGGAAGTTGTCATCGAGATAGTGAAGGGGTAACGCCATTCTGTTCATTCTCACTTTTTTCACAATTAGCGCTGCGTGTTATCACCATGACTGCTGATCTTTTCCTTCAATAATTATGAATCCAGTTTAACGGCCTTAATGTAGCCCACTCAGCACTGAGGAATATATTTGTGACTTCACTGACTTAATTTTGTAGCACCAAAGTATGTGTATGAAAATTACAATCCCACAGAAGACCAAAGGTAGTGCTTCTGGTAGAGATCCCAATTATACTGTATATTAGTTGATCAGACATATATTGAATGGGTACAAAATATTGAATTATGCAAGTGTACCTTTTATCTTTCATTCTAATGCATCAATTTACTAAAACATTGGAGACTGAAGCTTCAAAGAGTTGGAATAGGTGGCAGTGATCTTTTGACTCTCTTCGGTGCAACTAATACCTGTGAGGCATGCCCTTATTTCTGACTCCTTTTCATCCTGGTCTCATGGTGCTATGACAAGTACTAACTGTTCATCCAGACAGAAAAGATTCTTTAATGGGAATGCTTATTACAATTGAGCTCTGTATTCTGACAATATAATCATGCTCACAAATACGTTTAATGACTGTTGTCACTGAACTAGTGAACTTCTTTGGGGACTGTACCAGTGATAAATTAACTTCACAACCATCAAGTTTAATTCATTCAGATTAGCAGTAACACAGACTGGGACTGTCATAGTGTTAAGGCTTGGATGGAGAGGAATTTGTTAAGTGTGTACAAGAAAATTTTCTCATTCAGTATGTGGATGTACATAGAGAAGGAACAAAACTCAACCTATTCTTGGGAAACAAGGCAGGGCAAGTGACTGAGGTGCCATTAGCAGAGTACTTTGGAGCCAGTGATCATAATTCTATTAGTTATAAAATGGTAATGGAAAAGGATAGACCTGACCGAAAAGTTAATGTTCTATATTGGAATAAGGCCAATTTTGATGATATTAGGCAAGAACTTTCAAAAGTTGATTGGAGAGGCTATTTGCAGGGAAAGGATGAGTGGGTAGTGAGAAACATTTAAAAATGAGGTTACAAGAGTTCAGCGAGAGTATGTTACTGTTAGTGCAAAGGGCAAGGCTGGCAGGGCAATGCTGGATGATTAGAGAAATTGAGGGGCTCTGGTCAAGAAAAAGGAGGCACATGTCAGGTATTGACAACTGGGATCAAGTAAATCCCTCAAGGACTATAAGGACTGTAGGAATATACTCAAGAGGCAAATTAGGAGGGCAAAAAAGGGTTAAGGAGAATCAAAAGAAATTCTGCAAATAGATTAAGGTAGAAAGAATAGAATAGAATAGCAATTTAATGTCACTTGGATTTATGAAAATACAGTGAGATGTGTATAAATTGCCACAACTCAGCGCCATTTCAATGACAGAGATTATAAAAAGAAATAATTGAGACAAAGTTGGGACAACATTCATCTTTTGTTCTTTCTTTCAAGGGGCCTGGATTTCTGGAGTGGCTCAGCAATGCCATCTCCAAACCTCTACTCCCCACCTTTTAGCCCCCAAGCAAGGATTTCGGACTGGACCCAACAAGGTACCACTTGAAGCCAGGACGTCGCTGGCGTATCCATGAGGAAGGAACCGAAATCACCGTGCCACCACTGCTATAACCACTGCTGAAACCGCCACACTGCCATCAGGAGAACAGACCAGACTCACTGACAATGAAGCCTCCAACATAGCTGCAGCCACTACGGCCACAACAAGTTGACATTTGAATCCACCGAGATACTGCCTCTGCTGTAACAAGCCCTCACAACCACCTTCATCTACCATGCGCACAGCAAAGAGAAGATGAACCATGAAACAAAAGAGAAATAAAGAAACAAAAACAAAAATAAAGAAGAGTCCAGCTGTCCATGTGAGTGGGAGTGTACAGGCAAGGAGCCTGAGTACTTCCTATCCTGCCAATGGTCCATCTTGTCAAAAGGTAACTTGAAAGAAAATAGTGCCCTTTAAAGTTAAACATGGCTATTTATGTGTGGAACCACAGAAGATGGGTGCGATACAAAATGAATATTTCACATCAGCATTTACTGTGAAGAAGGATATGGAAGCTAGATACAGAAGAGGAGGTACTGGATGCCTTAAAATGCATTAAGTTATATAAATCCCCAGAACATTGTGGGAAGCTGGGGAAGTGACTGCTGGGCCCTTTGCTAAGACACTTGTATCATTGATAGCCACAGATGAGGTACCAAAACTCTAGAGGTTGGCTAACGTGGTGCCATTACTTAGCATAAATAATGATTTGGCATAGATAAGGTGGATAGCCAAGAACCTTTCCCCATGGTCGGCGAGTCTAAAACAAGAGGGCATAGGTCTAAAATGAGAAGCAAGAGATACAAAAGAGTCCAGAGCAGCAATTTTTTTCGGGGGGTGGGGTGAGTGTCTTGAATGAACTGCCAGAGGTAGTGGTGGAAGTGAGTGCAATTTTGTCATTTAAGAAATATTGTGATAGGTACATAGATGGGATAGGTATAGACGGATAGGGACTAAATGCAGGCAAATGAGATTAGTTTAATAGGAAAAACAGGGACATGGGAAAGTTGGGCTGAAGGGCTTTTTTCCATACATTAAATCTCTCTAGCTCTATGACTGTATGAAAGGTGGCAAGGAAAAACCAGGGAACTATAGGCTGGTGAGTCTGACATCAGTGTTGGATAAGTTATTAGAGAAGATTCTGAGGGAAAGGATTTACATGTATTTGGAAAGGCAAGGACTGATTAAGGAGAGAGCATGGCTTTGTGCATGAGAAATTGTGTCTGGCAAGAGTGGCACGCTGGCTCAGTGGTTAGCACTGCTGCCTCATAGCACCAGGGACCTGGGCTTGATTCCTACCTTGGGTGACTGTGTGGAGTTTGCACATTCTCCTTGTGTCTGTGTGGGTTTCCTCCCACAATCTAAAGGTGTGCCGGTCAGGTGAATTGACCATGCTAAATTGCCCATAGTGTTAGGTGTATTAGTCAGAGGTAAATATGGGATAGGGGAATGGGTCAGGGTTGGTTACTCTTTAGAGAGTTAGTGTGGACTTGTTGGGTCAAAGGGTCTGTTTCTCTAGTCTAGGGAATCTAATGGGCAGCACTGTGGCACAGTGGTTAGCACTGCTGCCTCACAGCGGCAGAGACCTGGGTTCAATTCTCAGGTAACTGACTGTGTGGAGATTGCAAATTCTCTCCGTGTCTGCGTGGGTTTCCTCTGGGTGCTCCGGTTTCCTCCCACAGTCCAAACAAATGTGCAGGTTAGGTGAATTGGCCAGGCTAAATTGTCCGTAGTGTTAGGTGAAGGGGTAAATGTAGGGGAATGGGACTGGGTGGGCTGCACTTCGGCGGGTCGGTGTGGACTTGTTGGGCCGAAGGCCTGTTTCCACACTATAAGTAATCTAATTTAGTTAAGTTTTTTGAAGAAGAACTGATGAAGGGCCCTGCCCAAAACATAACTCTCCTGTTCTTCTGATGCTGCTTAACCAGCTGTGCTTTTTTTTCATCTCCACATTTTATTGATTATCTCAGATGTACTAAGGAGTGGTAGTTGGAGTTTAATTTAGATAAACGTGAGGAGTTGCATTTTGGTAAGGCACATCAGGTGAGGACTAATACAGTTAATGGTAGGGATTTGGGGAGTGTTGCCAAACAAAGAGACCTAGGGGTGCAGCTTCATTTTTCCTTGGAAGTGGAGTTGCTGGTAGACTAGATGATGAAGAAGACATTGGTGTGCTTGCCTTCATTGGTCAGCGCATTGAGTATAGGATAAGATGTAATGTTGGGGGTGTACTGGACATTGGTTAGGCCACTTTTAGAATACAGTGTTCAATTTTGGTCTCCCTGATATAGGAGAAATTTGATAAACTTAAAAGGGTTCAGAAAACTTTGACAAGGATGTGCTGGGATTGGAGGGTTTGAACCACAGTGAGAGGCTGAATAGGCTGGGCTATTTTCCCCAGAGTATCAGAGGTTGAGGGGTGATACTATAAAGGTTTATAAAATTGTGAGGGGCATGATAGAATCTTTTGCCCAGGGTAGGGGAGTCCAAAGCAAGAGGACATAGGCTTAAGGTGAGGAGGGAACAATTTAGGGTAGCATGGTGGCTCAATGGTTAGCACTGCTGCTTCACAGTGCCAGTGACCTGGGTTCAATTCCAGCTTCAGGCGACTATCTGTGTGAATTCTCTTCATGTCTGTGTGGGCTTCCTCCCACAATCCAAAGATGCGCAGGTTAGTTGAATTGACAGTGCTAAATTGTCCATAGTGTTCAGGGATGTGTAGGTTAGGTGCATTAGTTAAGGGTAAATGTAGAGTAGGGGAATGGTGGGTTACTCTTCAGAGGGTTGGTATGGACTTGTTGGGGTGAAGGACCTGTTTCCACACTGTAGGGATTCTAATTTAAAAGATTTGGAGATGCTGGTGCTGCACTGGGGTGTACAAAGTTAAAAAATCACACAACACTGGGTTTGAGTCCAACGTTGGGCTATAACGAGATGTTTGAGGAGAAAGTGAGGTCTGCAGATGCTGGAGATCAGAGCTGAAAATGTGTTGCTGGAAAAGCGCAGCAGGTCAGGCAGCATCCAGGGGACAGGAGAATCGACGTTTCGGGCATAACGTTTCATTCCTGAAAACGTTTCAATCGATGTTTCATTCCTGAAAAAGGGCTTATGCCCGAAACGTCGATTCTCCTGTTCCATGGATGTTGCCTGACCAGCTGCGCTTTTCCAGCAACACATTTTCAGCTATAACGAGATGTTGTGTGATTTTTAATTTAAATGAGACCTGAGGGACAACTTTTTCACACAGAGGGTGGTGCATGTATGGAATGAGCTGCCAGAGCAAGTGGCAGAGGCTGGTACAATTACTACACTTTAACGGCATCTAGATGGGTATAAGAATAGGAAGGGTTTAGAGAGATATGTGCAAAATGGTGCCAAATGGGACTAGATCAGTGTAGGATATCTGATCTGCATAGACAAGTTGGACTGAAAGGTCTGTTTCTGTGCTGTATAACTGTATGACTCTGAGTCAAACTAAATCAACAATCATCATCCAAAATGTAGAAAGCAGGTGGTCAATGGAATAATGTTTACAGTAAATAAATCTGAGACATGAGTGACACTATTGCTCTTGATTTAGAACCAATAATATTCAGCCAGCCAATAACTCGGAGTAATCCCAACAGAATACATTTAATTAACCTTTTCTTTCAATTTGGGGTTGATCCTGATTTTTGAGTGCTGGTGTTAGAGTAGTGAAAATGGATTAACTGCACGCCATACTCTCAATTTTCATTTCCAATCATTACATTGAGTGATTCTGGATTAGTGGCACTGGAAAAGCAAGCAGTTCAGACAGCATCCGAAGAACAGTAAAATTGACGTTTCGGGCAAAAGCCCTTCATCAGGAAGGTTTTTGCCCGAAACGTCGATTTTACTGCTCCTCAGATGCTGTCTGAACTGCTGTGTTTTTCCAGCACCACTAATCCAGAGTCTGGTTTCCAGCATCTGCAGTCATTGTTTTTACCTATTACATTGAGTGATGTCTAATCAATTGCATTTCAAAACCAGACTATCCCCCAATAACTCTTCGCATTCTATTAAGTTAAAGTTTCAAAAACATGAATTCTGCTGATTTCTCTTGCTCAGCTTCTCAGTGCCTCCTTTACCATAAGATCATAAGACAGAGAGGCATGAGTCAGCCATTCAGTCTATCAAGGAGAAAGTGAGTACTGCAGATGCTAGAGATCAGAGTCAATACGTGTGGCACTGGAAAAACACAGCCGGTCAGGCAGCATTTGAGGAGCAAGAGAGCCAACGTTTTGGGCCTAGGTTCTTCATCAGGAATGTGGGGTTTGGGGTGGGGTGGGGGTGGGAGTGAGGTCACTGGAAAGGCAATAGGTATATGCAGGTGGGGGTGATGATGATAGGTTGGAGGGGAGGGTCGAGCAGATAGGTGAGAGGGAAGATGGACTGGATACACAGTTCAAGAGGGCGGTGCTGAGTTGGAGGGTTGGATCTGGGATGAGGTGTGGGGAGAGGAGATGAGGAAACTGATGAAGTAGACATTAATGTCATGTAGTTGGAGGGTCCCAAGACAGAACACGAGACATTTTTCCTCCAGGTGTGGTGTGGCTTGGAATTGGTGGTGGAGGAGGCCTGTCTTTATTGGAGTGGGATTTGGGAGTTGAAGTGGTCGGCCACAGGGCAGTAAGGTTGTTTGGTACGTGTCCCCCAGAGATGTTCTCTCAAACTTTCCGCGAGTTGGCATCCTGTATCCTCAATGTAGAGGAGACCACACCGAGAGCAATGGATATAGTAGATGAGGTGTTTGTCTTGTCTTCCCAATGTAGAGGAGACCACATTCGGTCCATCAAACCTGCTCTGTCATTAAATGATATCAAGGATGATCTGATAATCCTGAATTGCAATTTCTTACCTTTCTTCCATAAAAATCAATTTCTTTACTAATTAAATATCTTTCTACCTCAGCCTTGAATATTTAATTACCCAGCCTTGACAGCACTCTGTGGGAAAACATTCCACAGGTGCATTACCTCTTTGAGAAGAAATGCATCCTCATCTCTTTCTTAAAAGTGCAACTACTGATTCTGAAATTATGCCCTCTAGTCCTAGGACTTTCCATGAGGGGAAACAACCTTTCTGCCTATACCCTGTCAAGTCCACTACGAATCTTACATGCTTCAATAAGGTCGCCTCTCATTCTTCCATATTCCAATGAATGCAGGCTCAATCTACTTAACCTCTCCTCAGAAAACGGTCCCTCTATACCTGGTAACAGCCATGTGAACCTTCTCTGGGCACCTTCCAAAGTCAGCATATCTTTATTTAGATAGGGGTCCAAAACAGTTCAAGCTTTAGTCTGAATGGAGTGTTGTATAATTCTACTAAGATTTCCCTACTTTAATGATCCATTCTTTTTGATATAAAGTCCAATATTCCATTTGTTACCTGTTGATCTTGAATGCCAGGCTTTTGGGTTTTATTGTCAAGGACTCCTTTCATCTGGTGCTGTCTGTAACCTTTCTTGATTTAAATAATAATTAGCTCCGATATTCTTCTTGCCAAGTGCATAACCTCACATTTTCCCACATTATAGTTCATCTGCCAAGTTTCTGCCACTCTATCCCTCTGCAGACGTATTGCATCATCCTCTGTACAGTCGTCCCAGATGCGTTTATGTTATCCACAAACTTGGCAAAAGTACATTAATTTTCCTCATGAATATATATTATTAATCAGTATGGCCCTGACACTGATTTCTGTGGCATTCCACTAGTCTGGCGCTGTGAGGCAGCAGTGCTAACCACTGTGCCACCGTGCTGCCCAGATGTGTTTATGTTATCCACAAACTTGGCAAAAGTACACTAATTTTCCTCATGAATATATATTATTAATCAGTATGGCCCTGACACTGATTTCTGTGGCATTCCACTAGTTACAGTTTGCAATCCTGAAAATGTCTCCCTTATCATAACTCTGTCTTCATCACACAACACCAGGTTATAGTCCAATAGTTTAATTGGAAGCACTAGCTTTCAGAGCGCCGCTCCTTCATCAGGTGGCTCCTTCATCACAACCAACGCTCTGAAAGCTAATGCTTTCAATTAAACCTGTTGGACTATAACCTGGTGTTGTGTGATTTTTAACTTTGTACAGCCTAGTCCAACACCAGCATCTCCAAATCTGTCTTCATCAATTGTCTATTCATGCTTATATACCATCCTCAGAAACTTGGGCTTATCTAATTCAGCTGTTTAATCAAATATCTTCTGAAAATCTAAAGATACTATATCCACTGATTCCCCTTTATCTATGTTACTTCCTCAGAGAATTCTAATGAATTCATCGAGCATGACGTCCCCTTCCTGAAGATTTACTGACTATCCTTGATCATTTTATACATTTTTAACTCTGTGTTGCTACAGTCTTTCCAATCGATTCTATCATTTTCCCCAACAGAAGATGTTAAACAAACTGGCCTATAATTAGATTTTTTTCCCTTCCCTGTTTAATTAAAGGTGTTACATTGGCAGATTTCCCATCCTCTGGGAATCCTGGACATCTATTGTTTGAATAAAATGCATTGGTTAATCCTTATCTCACCTCTCTTTCAAACTCTCTCACTGTCACAAATCTTATTGACTATTTTTCCATTTTAAACATCTATGATCACTGCTCCTCCGAATCTCCTTGTCTCAAGCACTTCGAAGTTTCAAATCGCTCTCTGTTGCACATGCTGTTTGCTCTCACCTCACTACCACCGCACTCAAACAAAAGGGACGAGATGCCCAATTTGCATTTTCCAGTACATTGTCTATCACCTGCCTCTATTAATATAACAATCAATTTGAATCACGTCAAGCACCTTCAGTATTCACCCTACATAAGTTGTGTTCAGAAGAGGGTCAAATTCACTCACAGCATGTTAAATAAAGAATACCATTAGCCTAACCAAATGCAGAATGGAGAATGCGAGATAATTTGCATGCATGAATGTGCATGTGTGTTTCTGTGTGGGACTAAGGAAATGCAGTTTTAATTCTGGATCACCGAGTTGCCTGTGCTTGAACTTTAACCAGTTTATATCATATAATATTATGTGTAACCCAAGGTCTCTTGTCAGTGAGACAAACAAAGGTACACAGAATACACTTTGCGGTTCAACCTGATGTCATTAACAAACCATTCCTTATTCAATCCTTTCCTAAATTCCCACAATACTTACTCTCTATCTCACTCTACCCATCTGAGAATGGATAATACCTGCAATGATCCACGTGTTTGAACTGGGGGCTGTTGGGATCTCCTTTCTGTCCGATATAGAGTTCTCTGTCTTAACCATGAAGATGTATCTCACCGGGGTCAGGGCAGATTTTCAAGCCATTTCTCTCTAGCCAAGTGTTTGGAGCTCTGCTGCTGGGCAAGGTCAGGTCTCCACTGAGTGGGTGGCATTCAGGTGCAAATTCATATCTCTCTTTTCCCCTGGCCTTTCAGAATGTTCTGTGGCCTTTTGTCAATGGGTTCAACTCGTCCAATAGTTTTGCATCAACGCCCTTCACTGTTGCTCTGCCAGGATTGTAAAATGCACATACTCAGGCAGTCAAGATGCCAGAATGTCTGATTGACACTTTTCCAATACACAACCCTTAGTCTGGTTGTAACTGGTTCCCCTGAACCTTTGTAACTTCACTGATCTTGGTTTCCACTGTTCTCTGTAACTGATTCCCGCTGCCTGCTGTTTAATTCCATTTGGCCAATTTTCTGTCAGGCCTGATTTTCCCAGCTGTGGGTCAATTTAGAATGTCCAATTTTGGGGTCTTGGTCATTTGACCACAATAACATCACTATTCATCAGCAGATGTCATTTGCTTGAAGGAAAAAGGTTTTGTTTACAACAAACAGATCAACGTGAGTTTATAAAAGAACTCATTAACTTTTTATTTCATTAACGTTTGGGTCACTTGGTGAGTTTCTATGGCAACATGCCCCTTTATATGCATGTTTGAGCCTGAAGCAGTGATTGAAAGTCTCTGCCTCTACAATCACCAATGAAATGACTCACCAGCAATCACTCCTGCTTTGATTGCCTGCTACTGACGTGTGTTGGAAGAGCTTATAAGTTGATCAACTACCTGATTGGCTGTGTTATAAACCTACATTAAATCCTGGGGTGAGTCCAAAGATGTGCAGGTTCAGTGAATTGGCCATGCTAAATTGCCCATAATGTTTAGGGATGTGTAGGTTAGGTGAATTAGTTAGGAATAAATGTAGAGTGCTAGGGTAGAGGTCTTGGTGGGTTACCGTTCAGAGGGTTGGTGTGGATTTGTTGGGCTGAATGACCTGTTTCCACACTGTAGGGACTCTATGATATCTATGATTTTCTATCCGGAGGACAGCTCTTTTCTGTCCAAGAAGGTCACTATTACATTCCCCCACTTATTTCTGAAATCCTTTTTAAATGGGAAAAATGTTAACACTAACTCTTCAGAAAGGATTAAATTTAAAAATCAATCAACACCAGGTTATAGTCCAATAGGTTTATTTGGAAGCACTAGCTTTTGGCGCACTGCTCTTTCTTCAGGTGTTTGGAGCAGCGCTCTGAAAGCTAGTGCTTCCAAATATACCTGTTGGACTATAACCTGGTGTTGTGAGATTTTTAACTTTGTCCACCCCAGTCCAACACCAGCACCTTCTCATTATATCTTCAGAAAGGAAACATTTTCCCAGCTTACAATAATAATCTGACATTGTGAAAAATTCGTAAGAATTTAGGAACAGTAGTAAATTATTCAGCCTCTGGAGTTTGTTCTGCCATTTAATTAGCGACTATTTCAGTTAAGCATTGTTTTGTGTCAAATTCACAACTAAAGCTTTAAAGATGCAATGACATTTCAAACCCCACATCACAACGGTATAACTATTGCACTGTATCCTATGATTATATCAAAGCCACGTATCTTTTTTGTCTGTATAATTATACTTAATTGTTATGACAACTGCACAATGGATTTTTGAAAACATTTAATTTTGTAGATCCTTATTGAGGCATGAGAATATTTCCAGGCTCATACTTGCTTTTTTTTTGTCTGTGAGTTAATTGCCCTTGTTTATAAAATCAATTAAAATCAAGAAAAATAAACAGGTACATCAAAACCAAAGGTAGGGTGAAAGAACATTTGGACCCAAATGGTCCTTGCTAGCATCTATGCTCCACTTATGACTCCTCCCAACCCTCTTAGCTTTTACAATTTCATCATATTTCAAAGCACTGCACAGCCAATTAAGTGTCTCTTGAAGTAGCCATTGATGTCAGGTGGCTAATGGCCAAATTGTGTACAGCAAGATCCCATAAACAACAACATGACAATGGTTAGCTAATCTGATAAGTGATGCTGGTTAAGGAATAAATATTGGCCAGATTCTTGGATGATCCCCCTTCTCCAACACTGCTGAAGAATCATCTCGACTCAAAATGTTGGCTTGCTCTCTTTCTCAATAAATGCTGCCTGACCCGAGCATCTCCCTTTCTTGTTTTTAGAAGGACATCATCATCTTTCATATCCAGCTGAGGAGATGGAACAGAGATTCAGCTTAACATCTCATTGAAAGAGCAGTACATCGAACAGTACAGAGCTCTCTCGCAGTTGGCCTGGAGTGTTAATCTAGGTTATTGTGGTCAGGTCTCTTGAGCAGGGCCATGATCTCACAACCTTTTGACCCAGCAGTGTGTGCATCCTACCAACTAAACCAGCAATATCAGCTCAAATATCAGCTGTGTGTTTTACTCGCAGGAGTAACATTGCATTCCAGAATATGCCTCAGAGAAACATTTTGGGGTGTATTGCTATCTTAGATTGTCTATTTATCTACAGCTTACTTTTGATGTTTGTAGGAATAACAGAAAACTAGCCAACAGAAGTGAGTTTAATAATATTCTCAATGTTAAACCACTAATTAGACACAAAACTGGTACAAATAGTAAAAACTTCCTACATCCGTCTCTGAAGAGTACAGACCTATTAGAGAAAATATGCAGTGTTAACTGTAGAAAGCTTTCAGCCCTGTGCAAGAGATGAGGTCCTTAATTCACAACATTTTCTCAAGAAACACAAATAAATTGCTGAAAAGCACAAAAAAAGGTAACTGACATTTACATTGCACATTCATAACCTTAGGATATTATAATGCATTTTACAATGACTAAAGTATGTTTGACATGCAGTAACCATTGTAAAGACCACATTTTTAAGACAATGAACTGGTATCACTGTCAAATCCTGGAGAGTTTTGCAACTTGAAATCATCAAGTGGACTTGTGTGATACATTTGCAAGTGTACAAGATTATGTTAAATTACTCAGGCAGAGCAGCATTCGTAGCTTTTCTGTTTTGGAAACGTTGCCAGATGACAGCCCCTGGATTGGTCCAGATATAGTTTGCTTCCACCTTACACAAGGTGTGCAGCCAGAAACATTTTAGATCAGCAGATGGTAAACATTTGTCTTCTTTATATCTGTATGAGTGAAAATATAAAAGAAAAGAAGGAACTAAAAAAAATGCAAGGAGATACCAAGGTCCATGTGATCAACGATTGAATTGTAAAACATCCTCTGCTTGACAGGCAATACTGTGTCATCATTGCTGAAATCAAAAGAATTAAGAGAATTGTGACCACTCTTATGGTTTCCAACCATAATACTTATGCAAAACTGTCTTTTGTCTGTTGTACTTATGTCGTGTGTATATATATATTGGGTCCTTGAAGGCTTATAGTTTTGACAGGCAATACTGTGTCATCATTGCTGAAATCAATAGAATTAAGAGAATTGTGACCACTCTTATGGTCTGGATTTTCAAACTCCAAAATTTTGCTTTCTTTGTCCATATGTTTCCAACCATAATACTTATGCAAAACTGTCTTTTGTCTGTTGTACTTATGTCGTGTGTATATATATATATATTGGGTCCTTGAAGGCTTATAGTTTATGTCGTTTAGTGGTACTGCAATAATCTTTTCCTTTTCGTCGGTATTTGTTAAAGATTAAAATGTTTACAATAAAAAGTATTTTTTTCCTGTTAACGATGAAATCTCATGTGAAATGCTTTTGTCCCAAAATAGCAGTCAGTCAGACAGACAATGTGGGAGGTGGTGAAACATCAACTCAGTTGAAGATTGCTGCAACCACTAGTCTTGCCTTTTGTACTGACTGTGCTGGCTCTGTCAATATTTGTGAACATTTGTGATATTTGAGAAGCCCACTCCTCCAGTGAATTGTTTAATTATTAACCAACATTCACAACTGCCCAAGGTGGGACTGGAAAGCTATGACCTGTCCCATTAGTTGTGGAATCATTTGGCTCTGGCATGTAAACGGTCCAATATTATACCTGCAACACTATTTTTTTAGTTATGCCTAATGCTGCTTCTGGCATGCCCCACTGCACTCTTTATTGGACCAGGTTGGTTCCTCAGCTTGATGTTATTGGGAGAATGGGTTTCTATTGGTGTTGCTGGTTACAGTTTGTGATTGATTACAATGTTGATGCTGCTGATGGCACACACATCATGGATAACTAGTTTAGAAGTGTTGGCAATTTAGCAATCCAATTTAGCACATTGGTCATGGACACTAAACTGTGGTATTACCATGTCTGTCTTTCCTGGCACTTCATGGTAATGGTTATCCTGCCAGAATGTGATTCGCAGTCAGTGGAGTCTTAGGCAGTTTGTTGCTAACAATCCTCTTTTGCTACACTGTGTCTAGAGTCTATCCTGTGATCAGTGATCAGTGATTGAGAACACACCAGAGATACAACACTAAACATTATTCTTAGTAGAACTGAGGAAATGTTCACAGTTATTAAGATAGTCTATTCCATTACAGTAACTAGAACAATTACACTCGGTCCGGCATAATTACCAGGATTCTCAGAAGCTGCACAAAATACATCTGACTCTCTTTGAAGGCTAGTGTAGAATGTATTGTCTCCACCCATAAACTGCAACAGAATAGGTGAAGCTCAATGTACAATTAACAACTTCCTTATACCGTGCCTCCCTCTAAGCAAATTTTCCCATAGGTAATCTATTATGCACAGGCGAATAATTGCCCCTAGTCTGAAGAGGAGTTACTGGTCCCGAAAGGTTAGCTTTGCTTTCTCTCCGTAGATGCTGATAGACCTATTAAGTTTTTCCAGCAATTTCAGTCTTTTTTTCCCTCTGATTTCTAGCACCTCCAGCAATGTTGTTTTAGGGTGCACTCTCTTTGAACTTGGATGTATTCTATATCCTTTGCTTGAAAACTGTTGACAATATTTTAGATGGGTGGATCATGTCACCACCGAAGAATCTTTATCTTTTGGACGTAATTCATGTCGGAATTGTTCTTTATAGAAATTATTGTTGGTCCATTATCTTATTTGGAAGACCCTTAATCTCCTGAATTCCCTTTGTGGAAAAGCTCTTCCCTGCTGTCTCAGTTAGTTTCTTGGTGACCGTATTGAGGGCACTTGCACTTGTATGACTGTATATCATGGAAGATAACTGCTGTCTTAAAATAAATACATTGTTCCTTATAATAGTGTGTCTTTCTGGCCTAAGGAATTTATTTTTTAATTGGAAGAGGTAGGTTTGTTTTATACAGCATCCTGGATGCTCAGACTATGATGTTGCCACTTCTTGACCATACCCTGAATCTGTGGCTGTTACCTTTGGCTCCCATTGAGTCATTAGCAGCTTGTCTCCCTTGAGGCGTTGATCAGGCTGGATGTCTTCAGCTGCACTGTCCAATTGTTTGATCCATAGAGCAGAAATTTTCAGACTCTCAGTGGTGTTACTGAAAAATCACTTTTCACTCAGCATTAAGCCTGTCACTGACATTGTTTTGTTTCAGGAGACAGAGGACTGAACTTTTTCACTGGTCATGTAAAGTCTGTGTCTCCCTCTAGGTTAACAATATTAAACAGCCAGGAGAAAGTGAGGATTGCAGGTGCTGGAGATCAGAGTCAAAAAGTGTGGTGCTGGAAAAGCACAGTCCGTCAGGCAGCATCTGAGGAGTAGGAAAGTCGACATTTCAAGCATAAGCTCTTCATATTCATTCCTGATGAAGACCAATATTAAACAGCCCCTTTTATGAAAGTAAGCAATATCACTTAATTCTTACTACTATTGGGTGCTTCCATTATGTATCTGAAAATCTCAGTGAAGTCTTCTACCAGTTGTCTTGATGGTTGGTCAAACACAATTTCTTCTGGGGCTAATTATTCTCTGGGATACTGTTGTTCTCCTCCAACTCTTCTGATGAATTTGAGGATGACACACTTAAAGCTGAAAATGTTTGATTGTGATTACTGTACACAATTTTAATTCTCTGATGTGCTTACTAATTGCAAAGTAACTTGCAGCATTCCTATGGTTTTCAGATATTCCACCTACACTAGATAAGTTTTGCTTCTTTAAAAGTTGTTTATTTAGGACATGAATATTCTTTCTTGAACCAAACTGAAATTAACGAGGTCAAAAAAATCATTTTCTTCTGGCTTCACTAGATCCTCAAGTCCTACTAGGAATGCCTCAATAACATTCTTGCAAATATCTTTACACATATATTTATGTGCTCTCGTGTGTAGACATCTTTGGATGTGTGATCAACAATATTTCTCATATTCCGAAACTGTGTCTTATCTCTGGAGATCTCCTGGAAGTGATGTCCAATTTTACAAATGTAGCACTTACTTGTGATGGCTGAGTATTTTCTGTGCCTGGAAGGCCTTGTTGTACTGTACAAATATTGACTCTTAGCATCTGTTACTGTCTTACTGTTGGTGATAGCCTACCATGAGCCTGTTTAGTGTGTCTATACCTTCTGAGTGAATAAATGCCATTACCTTCTTGAGGTAGGCTTGCGATTATCCTGTCAGGATCTGGGAGTCTTGCTGGCTTCAGATTATTTGAATGGCTTTCTCTAAAGTTAGATCTTCCTTGGAATGTGAGACATCTGACAAAGTTTCATGAAGAATGCCAACAGCAAATTTGCCTCTTAGGAATTTTGATTTAAAAACTTTGTATTCCTTATTCACTTGAAGTCATTAATGTAATTGTCTACTAATTTCCCTGGAAACTGAATTCTTCATTTAAAACTCACAATTCCAGGGAGTGTATTTTTTCTTAAAGTAAATTAATTGTGACAAGCTTTTTGGACATCTTCATAAGTTTCCCTTTTCTCTGACATTTTGTGATTGATAGCATCATCTGAGATCAGACTTACTGAATTTGATGGTGAATTAACCTACTCGGTTACAAACTAAATATCTAATTTGAGACAAGGCTGTATGTCAAGAACTGCCACCTGTACAAATGTCTGATCTTGCGTTCTGTATTGTCCTTCACTGAAATTGAATTTTTGTGGAAGCATTATTTAGTTTTCCATTTCTTCTCAATGTTGCTTTGAATTATTGCTACTGTAAATTATTTTTAAGTCTGTGCTATTTCAATATTGTTTGTGATCTGCCCTTGAATTCTTAAATTCAAAGCTTTCTTTAAAAATTAGTGTTTGCCTCAAATCTCTGCTGTACCTCTTGATTATTGTAATGTTGTATTAAATTGTTCAATAAATATTTAAGTTGCATTATTGGCTTTTAATACCATATCTCTGCCCTGCCTATTGGGTTTTCCTGCCTTTTTCAAGGTTTTCCCATCTTTTCTAATTGTCAAAATCACAGTCTCACCTCTTCCAGAGTTTTTCACCTTCTGTAGACAAGATAGAGTTTTTCCAGCTATTCCTTTGCAAAATATATGCTTTCTCTGCATTCACAGTTTAAAGCACATGCTTCAAAGTAAATTTGCAAATAAAGTTCTCTGACTACAGTCTATATAAGTCTGTGAACCAAAATCACAGTCAATATTCAGTCCCAGTCCTTGTAATTTTTTTTCCATTATTCATTGATGGAACAAGGACATCACAGGCTAGGTCAGCATTTCATGCCCATCTCTAATTTTCCAGAGAGCAGTTAAGAGTCAACCATATTGCTCTGAGTATGGAATCACACACAGGCCAGAACAGGTAAGGATGGTAGTTTCCTCCCCTAAAGCACATTCACGAACAAGATGGGTTTTCCAACGGCCAACAATGGTTTCATGGTCATCCTTAGACTCTTAATTTCGGATTTCATTTATTGAACTTGAATTTCATCATTTGTCATGGTGGGATCTGAGCCTACGTCCCCAGAACATTACCTGGCTATCTGGATTAATAGTCTACTGAATACCAGTAGGCCATAGCATCCCCAAATCATTAGTTTCTCTTGAATTGTCTTGTTTCTGTGAGGCTGTTTCATTAGACTTTCCTGGAAATCATTCTTTTCCAATTTAAATAAATTCTAAGGCCTTCCCAATTCCACAGTCATGATTTAAATTTCTTTACTGACCCTTTCACTGCCTTTTGCAGCTACAGTTGTGATGCTTGACAATCAGGCTATAGAACCTAATCTCAGACAGTGGTGATGCTCATTGTAAGCACTCTCCTTTTTCAGGCTATTGTTTTCCATTTCTGGTCTTTTGAACCATATTTGTAAATTATTCTCTTATCCCTGAGGAAGATCTCATGTTATAGCTGAAACTTTCTCTAGTTCCCTACTGGGGACTCCTTCACTAAGGCCTATGGGTTTTCTCTAAGTGCATTTGGCTCTCACCTTTTTCTCACCCACAGGCCTGCCCTGACCTCTTACCAGCTTCTTGATGAAGGTTTATCCATGGAGTGCTGCTTTTGTGCTACTGATACAGCTGGTCCTGCTACAATGTGTATTTCTTCAATGTGAATTGGCTTTAACGCAATTGAGGAATTGAGATGGTTATTTGTAAAATGCAAACTTTCCTTACCTGTATTGGCTATAATGGCATTCCAGCCTCATTAGTTTAAATTGTGTGGCTATAGCACGATTTTCTTATAACGCAAGATCACACAAGAACGGAACTATCACGTTACATCAGAACTGACAGTACTTTTATGTCTGTTATTGTCTCTTTCTCTTTCAGTAATTGCATTTCAGATTCTTAATGTGGCAGTTTTCTTAAACTGGTGAACTCCCTTGTCTTCAGTATTTTCTTTCTCTTTGAATCTTCCTCTCATTATGGTGGGAATTTGTGCAGGATTTGAATTTGCATTGCTGCTCACCATGAGATAATAGCCTGATTGTCACAACTGACAACTCGTGGCATCTTACATTCCTGCCAATATGTGGTTCAAATTAGGAGTCGCTTTAGATTGTTCGCTGCCGCTAATTCTCCTTTGCTTGTGTGTGTAGGGCCTATATAGTGATCATTGGTGAAGGTTACACAATTGTAGAATCTTCACAGAAGAGGCACTGTCATTAGTTAACAGGATGGTTAATTCCATGATACCAACAAATATAACTATGTTCTGCGGCCAGTCAAGCATCATTACCAGGACCCTTGTGAACTGTATAATGTGTATCTGCTCACTTTGAATTCACTGTCTTCACTCATAGATTATGTATCTTGTCAACAAAATTTATGGAGCTTAATGTGTCACCAATGTTAGCACGTTCTGAATCAGTAATATTTACAGCAAACATGATCGAGACTATCTTCAATATCAAGACATAAAGGACTAGGTATTGACTATGGTTATCAATACTGCCTTGGATAGATGCATCTCTAACAGGTAGATTTCTGAAATTGAGATCAGGCTGTATTTATTTTGTTTCTTGTTGGGTTTCTCACAATTGTAGCGGACTCAGTATGGCAGCTACACCTTTTACAACTTGGCTAAATCTGTGATTAGTTACACTCGGACCACTCTTGATAATGAACATTGAGGTTTCCCACCCAGAGTACATCTGTGACTTGCCAACCTCAGTGCATTTTTCGATTCCAGCCTCGGGTGACTGTCTGTGTGGAGTTTGCACATTCTCCCCGTGTCTGCGTGGGTTTCCTCCGGGTGCTCCGGTTTCCTCCCACTGTCCAAAGATGTGCAGGTCAGGTGAATTGGCCATGCTAAATTGCTCGTAGTGCTATGTGCATTAGTCAGAGGGACATGGGTCTAGGTGGGTTACACTTCAGAGGGTTGGTGTGGACTTGTTGGGCCAAAGGGCCTGTTTCCACACTGTAGGGAATCTAATCAGGTCCTGCTGAATGAAGGGTTAAACGCTAATCAATATTTGATGTATGCTTAGAAAGTTTAGGTTTGCAGAGATTTTTGTCTAGGGGCATAAATAGAAGGACGTAATATTCAGAACAGGAAGTAGAATATAAGGAAAATGATACAAAAGTGTGACCAAACATTATTCCATCTGATTCGTTTGTGAGATGTGGGCATCACTGGGCTCGACCAGCATTTTATATCCATCCCTACCCGCCCTTGAGAAGGTGGTGGTGAGCTGCCTTCTTGAACTGCTGCAGTCCATTTGGTATAGGTAGAGCCAAAATGACAGTAGAGAAGGAATTCCAGGATTTTGACCCAGTGACACTGAAGGAAACAGGATAACAACATTGAGATTGTTCTTGTCCTTTTAGATGGTAGTGGTCATGCCTTTGGTATGTGCTGGCTAGGGATCTTTGGTGGATTTAAAACATAGAACATAGAGCAGAGAAACTTACAGCACAGTACAGAGCCTTCGGCCCACGATGTTGTGCCGTTGATTAATCCTAATCTAAAAAAAAATAACCTAACCTACGCTCCCCTCAATTCACTGCTATCCATGTGCATGTCTAGCAGTCACTTAAATGTCCCTAATGACTCTGCTTCCACCACCACCACTGGCAACACATTCCATGCGATCATAACTCTCTGCATGAAGAACCTACCTCTGAAGTCTCCTCTATGCCTTCCCCCTAAAACCTTAAAATGATGGCCCCTCATGGCAGTCAATCCTGCCCTGGGGAAAAGTCTCTGGCAATAGAGTCTATCTGTGCCTTTCATTACCTTGTATACCTTGATCAGGTCATCTCTCTTCCTCCTTCTCTCTTTTGAGAAAAGTCCGAGCTCTGTCAACCTGTCCTCATAAGACCAAGCCTTCCAGTCCAATCAGCATCCTGGTAAACCTTCTTTGTACCCTCTCCAAAGCCTCCACATCTTTTCTACAACACAGTGATCAGAATTGGACACAATATTCCAAATGTGGTCACATCAGGGTTTTGTAGAGCTGCAACAAAACCTCACGGCTTTTAAACTTGATCACCCTGTTGATGAAAGTCAAAACACCATATGCTTTCTTAACAACCCTATCCACTTGGATGGCAAACTTGAGGGAACACTTGAACACAAAGATCTCTCTGTTCCTCCACACTGCCAAAAATCCTGTCTTTAATCCTGTATTCAGCATTCAAAGATGGCCTTCCAAAATGCATCACCTCACATTTATCCAGGTTAAACTCCATCTGCCATTTCTCAGCCTAGCTCTGCATCTCGTCTATGTCACGCTGTAGCCTGCAATAGCCCTCGATTCTATCAATGGCACCTCCAACTTTTGTGTCATCGGCAAACTTACTAACTCACCTCTCAACCTCCTCACCCAAGTAATTTATAAAAAGTACAAACAGCAGAGGCCCAAGAACAGAGCACTGTGGGAAGCCACTCACCATTGGCCTCCAGGCAGAATACTTTCCATCTACAACCACTTCTTTCAGCCAGCCAATTCTGAATCCAGATAGCCAAATTTCCCTGTATTCCATACCTCCTGACTTTATGAATCAGCATACCATGGGGAGCCTTATCAAATGCCTTGCTGAAGTCCATATACACCACATCCATAGCTCGGCCTTCATCAACCTGTCTTGTCACCTCCTCAAAGAACTCAATAAGATTTATGAAGAAAGACCTGCCCCTCACAAATCCATGTTGACTGTCTTTAATCATACTGTGCTTTTCCAAATAGTCATAAATCCTATCCCTCAGAATTCTTTCCAAAACCTTGCTGACCACAGATGTAAGACTGATTGGTCTGTAATTGCCAGCGATTTCCCTATTCCCTTTCGTGAAAAGAGGAACAACATTTGCCTCCCTCCAGTCCCCCGGTACGACTCCCGTGGAGAGTGAGGAGGCAAATATCCTCGCCAGCGGCTTAGTAACCTCCTTTCTCGCTTCCCAGAGCAACCTCAAATCTGGTCTGGCCCTGGGGACTTATCAATCTTAATGTTTGCCAAAACCTCCAGCACATCAACTTCATCAATCTTGATCTGTTCAAACCTGTATCCCAGCTCCTCAAAGTTCTCATTCACAACAAGGACCCTTTCCTTAGTGAAAACCAAAGCAAAAAAAACGCATTCAGGGCACTCCTGCACCAGTTCATTACGCAATCCCTGATCGGCCCTACTTTCTCCCTGATCACTCTCTTATTCCTCACGTATGAGTAAAATGCTTTTGGGTTCTCTGTAATCCTTCCTGCCAAGCCTTTTTTTGAGCCTCCTCCTTGCTCTCCTCAGTTCATTTTTGAGCTCCTTCCTAGCAAGCCTGTAATCTTCTAAAGCTGTGCTCGATCCTTGCTTCCTCCACCTTATGTAAGCTGCCTTCTTCATTTTGACAAGAACCTCCTCTGTTCTGGTCATCCAAGATTCCTTAATCTTATCACGTCTTGCCTGTCTCAGAGGAACAAATTTATGCATCACTTGCAATAACTGCTCCTTAAACAGTCTCTACATAACTGTAGTACCCTTTCTGTGGAACAATTACTCCCAGTCTATACTTCCCAACTCCTGTCTGATAGCATCATAATTCCCTTTTCCCCAATTAAATATCTTGCCATGGTAACTGCTCCTTTCTCTCTCCAAGGCTATGGTAAATGTGAGGCAGTTGTGGTCACTGTCACCAAAGTGTTCTCCTACCATGAGATCTGACACCTTACCTGGCTCATTGCCGAGCACTGATTCCTAAATGGCCTCTCCCTTCGTCGGCCTGTCTACGTACCGAGTAAGGAAACCCTCCTGAACACATCTGACAAAAATGGCTCTAATCAAACCATCTGCACGAAGGAGGTTCCAGTCAATATTGGGAAAGTTGATGTCACCCATAACAAACCTTGCTACATCTGCACTTTTCCAAAATCTGCCGACCTATCAGTTCTTCGATCTCCCTACTGTTAGGAGATTTGTAGAAGACCACTGCTCCCTTGCTGTTCCTAACTTCCACCCATACTGATTCAGTAGTCACACCTTCCTCAACAATCTTCATTTCTGTAGCTGTGATGCTCTCTCTGATTAACAATGCTACACCACCCCCTCTTATACCCCCTCCCTGTTCTTTTTAAATGTTCCAAATCCTGGAATATCTTGCAACCATTCCTGCCCCAGCGAAATCCACGTCTGTTATGGCCACAACATCATAATCCCAAGTACTGATCCATGCTCTAAATTCGACACTCTTATTTCTGACACTCCTTGCATTAAAGCAGACACACCTCAACCAATCCCTTTGTTCCATCACATGAAAAACCTTCCCGATAGATCCACTACATCCTGTCACTGCCTCATACACAACTACCCCCACTCTCAGATATGTAGTTCTGTATGGCTCTGAATTTCGATGTTGCACTTTGTCGATTGTGAAAGTTGTGAATGAATGTGGATGTGGTACCAATCAGGTGGATTGCCTAGTCCTGGATGGTGTCAAGTTTCTTCGATGTTGTTGGGATTGTACCCATTACGTTTCAGACTTATACTTGTATACGGTGGACAGGCTTTGAGGAGTCTGAAGGTGAGTTACTCGCTGTTGGATTCCAAGCATCTGACCCGGTCTTGCAGCTACTGTGTTTATAGGGCTAGTCTAATTCAGTTTCTCGTCAATGGTTACCCCAGGACATCAATATTGGTACATTGGGGTTCATAGCTAAAACAGAGTACCAAGTTATAATTGCTAATCATGGGAGTTTGCCAAGGAAAAATAGGCGATCATATTTCCCTACATGACAACAGTAACTAAATCTCAAAGTACTTCATTGGGTCTACCATACGTTTGGACGTTCTGAGGTCAAAAGACTAGGTTGCAGTTCGGAATGAAAAATGTAAGACTTTATTTATTTTCTTGTTCCCTCTTCAATGGTTTTATGTATTTTCTCTCCAGAGGTTGTCTTTTGCTTTTTCCCCTCCCTGCATGCAACTTTACTACAGTGTCAATGTTATAGGCCCATGATTGAAAAATCTCACTATGATTATTTTATAGATCCTGCAAGTTACCCCTCAGCCATCTGCCTTCATACACTTATCATCAGCTCTTCAAGGCTGAGTGACTAACTCATTGCACAGTCATGGGATTTTTTTTTGTGAAATGCCCTTTTGGCCTTGATAGGGCAGCTAATCAGGCTTTGCTTCTCCAGATGAAGGGATGTTTGTTGAATTTATAAATGGATTCTCCCCGAGACTTGAGTTTTGATGTTTGGACCATGGCTGCACTGTGTGCTAAGTGACATTCTGCCACTAGGCTTCAGGGTATCAGGGTTTGTTCTATCCTATATTTCGCATAAAAACTGTCAATTTTTAATATGCTTTCTCTCTCTCTTGATTTAGTGGCATGTCCATCCTAAACACATAGCACTCAGTGCCAGACATAAAACAAAATGCTTGCAGCAAAGATGGCTCCTTTATAGAGGGAGCTACAGTTCACATTAATCTGACTATAAACTATAACCAGAGTATTCCTTAACTGCACTTCTACCCACTTAATATTTTATATAGTGCAATTAACATTTCTCTATCTTGCTCCTTAAAAACAGGTTATGCATCCCCACCCTGCCCCCAACACCACCCCCACAGTTTTAGTCAGCAAGTGCCCCATTGTATCTCCCAGCCAGTTGCTTTTCTGTATCACACAACCATTGTGGTGCAGAAAGAGGCCATTCACCCCATCATGTCTGCCCCAGCCCCTTGCACATTTTGATTTACAACCAATCTCCTACTTTTTCCCCATAACCCTGCGTATTGTTTTCATTGGGGTAATCAGCCAATGCTCTCTAGAATATCTCAGTTGAACTCTTACCTCAGCTGTAGAGTTAGCTAATCTTGGTTGGAGTCTCAGTCAGATGCCATCATCCAATATCTCAGTACTGGGCATGGAAAGAATTGCATTTGCATAGCACCTCCTCAACTTCAGGATGTCCTAGTTACATGGCAGTCAATTAATTTCTTTCAAAATGTCATCTGTCGGCCTATGGGGAAATATGGCAGCCACCTTTCACACAAAGTCCCCACAATAAAAATGAGACAAGCAGTGAAACGGGTTTGAGATGTCGAATAGTTCTATGCAGCATTGGTAATAAAAAAGGAACTTGAATTTCTGTTGACTTTCACACTCAAGCTAGCACTGTACTAGCAGTTGTCATTGGAACATAGGAGCAGGAGTAGGCCATTCAGCCCATCAAGCTTGCCCTGCCATTCAATACAGTTGTGGCTGATTGAACACAGTCTTTTACCCACACTATCTCAAAACCATGTATGCCTTTGGTAATCTATCATTCTCAATTTTGAAGTACTCTAATTTTGAATTTACATAGCCTCCTGGGGTAGACAGTTCCAAAGGATTATAACTCGTGTTATGAAGATGGAGAAGTGTACTGTACTTTTAAGAGAGCGAAGGACTTGGCAAGCATACCAAGTACTGGAGAATTGACAATATAACATTTGGTTCAGAACAAATCACACTGGCTTAGTTGGTATGAGTCAAGAACAAGTTTGAATTTGGCCAATCAGTTTAAATTATACTCACCAAATAAACAAACTCCAATCAAGTTTGAATTGATTATATTGGCAATCTTAAAAGCCAATGACACAATCCATTGCTTTGGGGGGGTGTATATGACCAGGGAAAATTGAACAGTTGGGATGAGAACTGCCAAGCCACCAGCATGGAAAGACTGTCTGAAAAATAGCTCTCTGAAAGATACCTTTATTGATTAGTAACCTGTGAAGCAGAATCCCCAAAAGGACGAAAAGAAGACAGGAATATAGAGAAGAACCAAAAGCTACCTGGTTTTGAGATAAGAAGTTTTGTTTTGTAAATCTTAATTAGGATTTTTATCGGACCAGTATTGTAGAGGGGAAAGTAAAAGATAGGTGAGAGGAAGGAGTTATAAATGGTTGTTAGTTAATTATTCTCGGTTATACTTTAAAAAAAAAAGTTGTTAATTTTTACTTTAAATACTTCTTGTCCTCTCGAATCTTCACAGATTACTGCACGGGATAAATCTTTTCTGTGTTACTGGTTTAAATTAAGCAGGAGGGTTTACCCCATGTCGTAACACCCTTTAAATAAAAAGAAAAAGATTTTCCTAATCTTGATTCTACCTTTTCCCCTTATTTTTAACATGTTTTCCCTGTTTCTAGACTCCACAACCAGAGAAACATCCTATCTATCTCCCCTGTCTATCCCTGAAAAGTAATTTGGTAATTTTCCATGAAATCACAACTCATTCTTCGAGATTCCAGAAAATATAGGTCTAATATTCCCGATCTCTCTACACAGGACGGTCCCACCATCCCAGGAACAGGTCTAGTGAACCTTTCACTCTATGGCAATACTATCTTTTTGCAGCAGGGAGAAAAAAACTACACACATTACTCCAGGTACAGTCTCATCAAGCAACGAAACAATTGAAGCAAGACCCCAGTACTCCTATACTCAAATCCTCTTGTGTTGAAGGCTAATATTCTATTAGCCTTCCTAATAGCTTTCTACACCAGCATCTTAACCTTTAGTGGCTATTGACAAGGATACCCAAGTCCATTAGTACATCCATGCTTTCCAACCTCATTATTTAAGAAATACCCTGCACATCTATTCTTCATATAGAAGTGGATAAACTCACATTTTTCCACATTAAATCCAATCTTCCACCTTCTTGCCCATTCACCAAGCCCATTCAATTCCTCCTCTAGCCATTTCACATTTTCCTCACAATATACATTTCCACTTAGCTGCACATCATTCCCAGATTTGGAAATAATACGTTTTTCCCACGCTGAGAAGAACTGGGGTCAATGTATTGATCTTTGCAGCACTCTACTAGTCATAACCTGTCCAAATGAAAATGACAAATGTATACTTACTCTCTGTTTTCTGTCTCTGAGCCAAATCATTAATTCATGGCAGTACATCACCACCTATCCCATGCACTTTAATTTTTCTAACCAAACTCCTGTGGGGGACTTTAACAAAAGCCTTCTGAAAATCTAAGTATACTACATCCATTAGATCATCATTCTCAATTTTATTCATAATGTCTTCAAAACACCAAAGGTTTGTGAAACATGTTTCTTTTTCCCATTTTCCAAACCCACACTAATCAGACCATTATCATCCGAATGTTTATTTATCCCAAACAGAAGTTGCTGGAAATGCTCAGGAGGTCTGGCAGCATCTGTGTGGAAACAGAGTCAATGTTTCAGGTCCAGTGACCCTTCCTCAGAACTGATAGTAGTTAGGAAAGTGTTGGTTTATATGCAGAAGGTAGGATAGGGGCAGGAAGTAAGGAGCAATCAATAGATGGAGAGATGCCACCACTAGACACATATGCCCCTCCCCTCCCTTGTCCACTTTCCACAGGGATGGTTCCTCAGGGACAACCTGGTCCACTCTTCCTTCACTCCGAACACCGCCCCCATCCCACCACAGCCCCATGGCACCTTCCCCTGCAACCAAAGGTGTAACCTCTGCCCATTTACCTCCTCACTATCCAAGGGCCCAAACACACATTCCAGGTGAAGCAGCAATTTGTCTGTACTTCCCATAATGGGATCTACTGCATTTGCTGCTCACAATGTGGTGCCCTCTACAAAGGGGAAACAAAGCGTAGACTGGGTGACTGCTTCACAGAATACTTACATTCTGCCCACAAAAAAGCCCTTAATTTCCAGTTGCCTGCCACTTCAATACCCCACCCTGTTCCCGGGCTAACATCTCTGTCTCAGACTTGCTACAGTGCTCCAGCAAAACTCAGCGCAGGCTGGAAGAACATCACCTTACTTTCTGCTTGGAGACCCTGCAGCCCTCTGGATTCAATACTGAGTTCAATTAGTTCAGAGCCTGAACTCTCCCATGTTCTTGCCCCCTACCACACACACCAGGCCTTGTTATCACGTGGCCTGCCATTACACACTACCTATTGTTAACCACTAACAGTCTCCATTAATAGCTATTCACACTCCTAGCCAGACCATTATCAACTTCTTTGTCTGTCGAACTGTTCATCTCTCTCTTTGGGGTCTATCCCTACCTCTCATTTACTCATCACCCTCTCATCTGTATATAAACCAATGTTTCCTAGCTACCGTCAGTTCTGAGAAAGGGTCACTGGACCTGAAAGATTAACTTTGATTTCTCTTCACAGATGCTGACAGACCTGCTGAGCTTTTCCAGCAACTTCTGTTTTTGATTCTGATTTGCAGCATTTGCAGTTCTTTGGTTTTGGTTTGTTTATCCCATCTGCATTATCAAAGAATAGTGTTTTGTTTTCCTCTTATTTATCCTCATTTCAATTGTTAATAAAAACTTGCATTTTGTTTTGTTTTATTGTTAAATGCCCGCTCATGTTTTTCATAACAGATCACTTTCAAACATTTATGAACTATCCAGCCAGCTTCCTGTCAGGAATCTGACTTGTCATCAGCGAGACATTCTTCGACATAACTGCCGCTCGCGGGTTGTAATAGTAGTTTACTTTGCGTCAATCATTTATTTGAATCCTTTGCATCAGTAGACATGGAATAATTACTCACGACAACAGGATAGCCATTTTCCACTTGCTCACCTTCATCTGAAAGTTAGTTTACATTCTTAAAATCAGTCAAAAAAAAACCTTTTATTTTCCTAAAGGTTGCATTAATAATAGGGTACATGTGGTGCTATATAGTTCTTTGATGTCAGCTTCTGGAACATCACAGCATTGTTATTGCCAGATGTTTAGTCACTTCATTGTACTGGTATTGTCACCTTTCTACTGTCTTGTTTATTAGAAACCGTTTAAGTTGGGGGAAGTAAGGAACTACTGTCATAACAGTTAAATGAGATCGCATGCGACACAGGAAGTACCACACACAAAAAAAATAATTTTTATTGGGTTCCAATTTTCAATAATACATCACTCATTTGTTATAATGGTCTCTACATATAAACCATCATATAAACAAAATAATCTATTTTTCAATTTCTGCAACTTTAATTATCTCCACTTGAAACCTCAACATTACAGCACAGAAATGAAAGCATTACCCATTCAAAATGATGCTTCAGAACAGCCAAGTAATTTCCATGTAATATTTACAAACTTTGATTCTCTCTTGTATTAATTACCCTTGGTATCAATGCTTCCTAATCACAACATTTGATTGAGCCTTAATAGTCTACTCTCTCCATCTGCAAAAAGAAACTGCAGTGGGAAAAGATACATCAATGTGGAGGATCTTTAAATGATCAAATATGTCATTTTGGCTCAGTGCTAATACTTTGGTCTGTGTGTTAGAAGGTTAGGGGTTTAAGGTGCATTTGAGAGACTTGAAAACATGAGTAAGGCTGTGCTTCCAGTAGTGATACACCATCAGAGGTGCCGTGTTCAAATTGAGATGTTAAACTGAAGCCCTGTCTGGTTCTTCAGTTGGATGTTAAAGAAACTCAATGATGCAGGAAAAATAATCAAGCAAAATACCATTAATGCTGGAAATCTGAAATAAGCACAGAAAATACTGGAGCAACTCAACTTCTCTGACAGCATATGTGCAGAGAGGAAAGGACTAATGTTTCAAATCCTATGTGACACTTCTTCAGAAGTAAAAGAGGTAGGGTGTTCTGGCCAACATTTCATCTTTGATAATAGAAGGAAGTTGCATGTCATGCCCGCCACAACCTCAGTGTCTAACAAGTCAATTTACGGCCAAACAGCAAGTCTATTAAAAGGTGTAGGTGCTATTTTAACAAAAATTAGTACAACAGAGCAGCGCAAGTTCCCACACAGCAATGGAATAATGATCAGATAATCTGTGTGTTGAATGATGTTGATTGAGGTAGGGATGTTGGGAAACTATTCTCCTCTTCTTCAAATTAATGCTTCAAAAGAGTACCACAGGATCTTTGACACTTACCTGAAAAATGGAACCTCAAGCAAAAATGTTTCTGTTTTTGAACAAGGTCTAGATGCAGGAGAGTTTCCTTTGGCTCGAATATCCAATGGATCTTATTTTGATCAGGCAGCCGATTGACTGGCAATGGGTTTCTCTCAGATTTGCAAACTCACTGCAGGATTCCCATCCAGACTGAGCTCGAAAATCACTCAGAGCCTGCCAGCTCCCAGAACTCTGCAGTGCTGTGGTGGAGATAGTTGGTACATTATCATCTGCACCCAAATCCCCAGATAGAGGATCACTACTGAGAAAGTTGGGTATTGTTCAGGGAAAGGGTTTCCTGAGATTGAGAGTCAAGGGGACATACTGGCTGGGATCTAGAGTGACAGCAGGGAGAGGGTTTTCTGCATCTGTTCCTCTACCCTAGCTCCAGGCTTATGGCCTCTTGCAAATGTATAAATACACTATTGTCCACTCCATCACAAAGTGACAGCTTACCCATACTGAAGTATCAGTTTCTCAGCAGCCCTAGAGATGAAATAATTGCAGACCATACAGAGTGAGCCCCTTACATGGTCATTAATTGCTTTCTTAAGATCCTTAATAGGCAGTGGCAAGAAAGGGCCAACATTGGGCATTCCCACCTAGAAATTATTTTCTGACACTGGTGGAGAGGGAGCAGGTATCTCAGTAATGTCAACCAAATCCTAGGGAGGCAGTATCATAGCAGTTATGTCACTGGATTAGTATTCCCAGAATGTCAAACAATTGCTCTGGAGATATGATTAAGCAATCCCACCATCTCAGAAATAAATAACGTCGACTGTGTAACCATTGTCAGTTGTTGTGATATCACCTTTGGTTCACTAATGCCCTTTAGAAAAGGAAATCTGCTGTTCTTATCTGGTGTGGTCTACAAGTGATTCCAGACCCACAGCAATGTGATCATGTTTTAACTGGCCTCTGGACAATTAGGGATGGGGACCAAATTTTGACCTGGTCAGTGACACTTACATCCTGTAAATGAATGTTAAAATAATCAATAATGTGCCATTTTCACAACTGCTTGGGAGGGGAAATAGCTGTACCCTCTTTCAATATCCCATCGGAAAACACCCCTCCAACAGTACAGCATCCTTTTAATTTCATTTACAGTTAGTTCTAAAGTGCTTTAATTTAATAATTGTTTCATGGAATGTGCACATTTTAAGTTTTGCCTTAGAATTTCCAAAGCACCTTTGAACTGAGAAACCTGCTCAGCCATTCTAGAGGGCAATTAAAAGTCACCAATGTTGCTGTGGGTCTCAACTCCCATACAGGCCAGATCAGGGAAGGATGCTGGGTTTCCTCCCTTAACGGGCATCAGCAAACAAGATGGACTTCTACAACAATCAATGATAGTCATGGATTCGCTTTCAATTCCAAAATTTAATGAAATCAAATTGCAGAAGCCAATAGAGCAGAATGTGAGTCAATGTTCCGAGGGCATTAGCTAAACCTCTGGAGCACTAGTCTGGTGATGTTACCGCTAAACCACCACCTGGCCCTAAATGCTTCAGGACATCTCAGAGACAGGAGATGGATTATCCAAACGCAAGAGTGACTGTGCCCAAAACACCAGTCATCTATCTTGATGCTAGCTATGCGACATTGTTGTCAGCCATTTTGCGCACAGCAGTCATTTCGCTTTAAATAATTAACTGTATGCAAAACACTTTGTTATCCTTTGAAGAGACCATGATTTATATGTCGTTATTTGGATATTTATCACTTTTGGAGAAAGTGAGGACTGCAGATGCTGGAGATCAGAGCTGAAAAATGTGGTGCTGGAAAAGCGCAGCAGGTCAGGCAGCATCCAAGGAACAGGAGAATCGACGTTTCGGCACATTTTTTCAGCTCTTTATCACTTTTTCAAGGACAATTATAGCCTGCAGTTCTCCCCACTTGTTTTGACCTTATAGTCTGGAGTAATCCTTGTAAATTTCTCCTGTGCTTTATCCAATATTTATACATCCGTCTTGTTGCAAGGAGGCCAGAGCGTAGTAACATAGAAAAGGAGAATGTGGTGAGATGTATTTCCTCAGACACAAGTTACCCATGAGGCTAAAACCTCAGGTGGAAGCACCAGTGCATAAAATCACAACAGTGTGGAAACAGGCCATTCAGCCCATTGAATCCACACCAATCTTCCAAACAGCATCCCAACCAGTCCGACCTGATCCCTGTAATCCTGTATTTCCCATTGCCAATCCACTCAGCCTGCACGTCCTTACACTCGAAAGCACGGTCAATCCACCTGACCTGTACATCTTTGGACTGTGGGAGGAAACCGGGGCACCTGGAAGAAACCCAAGCAGACATGGGGAGAATATGCAAACCCCACACAGACATTTGCCCGAGGCTGGAATTGAACCCAGGTCCCAGATATTGAGAGGCAGCAGAGTTAACCACTGCTGACCGTGAATTAGCAAACATTTTACTGCAAGCTACCAGTTGGCATTGGCTAATTTCTCAGATGTGCCCTTTAGTTTCCATCTGCTTGCTCTGAGACCTGCATGGAGGCTGTAAGATTGATATCTTTGCCTTTCCCATTCTAGTGAATACATAGTGTCCACAGGACCACTGGAGATCCAACAAACTGTTGCAATATTCCAAATATGAACCACCACTTCATTGATCTATTTATTTCTCCATTTGGAGAATCAACATTTTTCAGTCGGAAATGAAATATTACAATTTACAATCTCAAATTAAACTGAACTCTGACTCCTGTTAAAAATGGATGCTGGTGTACATTACAAATGAAATGATTCTCTTTGCTTGAGATTTTCAACACACAGTGTCTACTTTTCCATCCATTACATTAACTGATAATAAATAATTAAAAGCTGCATGCTCAGAATTTCCCAAACAGTTCTCTTGTATTGACTTTTCAAAACATTACTATTTAAAACATGCAGTATAGTAGCAATAGTGATTGGCTGTCAGAGACCAAAGTTGGCAGCAAGCACCAAAGACCTGGACATTTCACCAAAGTTGACAACTTAGTACAGCTCATTCCCTAAAGTATACTGAAGGATTCAGTGTATTATCTAATGTGGCAATCCATCAAGAATTCTTCAGTAGCCCTTTCCAAACCTGTGAACTCCATTGTCTGGAAATATAAAGACAGTGATAGATAAGCAGGAGGCTAAAAGAAGGCAGCATATCAGGCAGTATCAGGAGGTGGAGAAGTCAACGTTTAATGCGTAACCCTTCTTCAGTATGTGAAGAAGGGTTACACCCGAAACGTTGACTTCTCCACCTCCTGATGCTGCCTGGTTTGCTGTCCTCTTCCAGCCTCCTGCTTGTCTGCCTTGGATTCCAGCATCTACAGTATTTTTGTCTCTGACCAGGATAAAGACAGTGGCCTACATTATCCTGAAAGCCATGTATCATCCTGACTGGGGCATAGATTGGTCATTCCCTCAATGTACTGGAATAAAACGCTGGATCTGACAGCACTCTGACAGTATCTTCATAACAAGATCTGCAGTGCTTTAGATGACAGCTCACCACCATCCTCTCAAGGAGAGTTAGGAGCAAGCAAGTTGATTATTCATTTTAAAATGTCTAATGACACCAACATCAATAGACAGAATCACAGTTTAATTGGCTTCCCTGAAGAAAATAGCAGTAATTTCAGCATCAGAGATTAACTGTGATTTTTTTTTACAGGGAAAAGCATTTGACACATTTAAAGGTTCAACAACATACCTCCTCCGCAACTCCCTCCTCCAATCTACATACCTCACCAAATAGAACCTGCCTTGCCCATCCACAGGATATGGGGAGGTGAGGGCCTTGTGAAATTGTTGCTGGGTTGTTAATCCAGAGACCCGAGTTGGAATCCTGCCACAGCAGATGGTGGGATTTGAATTCAACAAAAATTAAGAGTTTGATAATTACCATGAATCCGTTGCCGAATTTCAGGATAAACCCATCTGTTTCACTAATGTCCTTCAGGGAAGGAAACTGCTATCCTTATCTGGTCTGGCCTACATGTGACTCTAGACCCACAGCCAATGTAGTTGACTCTAAGCAATTAAGGATGGCTAATAAATACTGGCCTGGCTAGTGACTCCCACATCCCATGCATGAAAAATAATCCCTCCAAAAGGAATTAGCATCTTCAGTAGATGTCGGGAAAAAATAGAAGAGAAAATAGCAAAGGGAAGTCAATAGTAGAGGGATTTAATGGGGCGTTTTTATTTTGGTTGATTCAACCAATTTTTGCATTGATTCACTGAGGGGGGCAGCTATGCTTGCAAACTTTGAAGAACATTGGGAGAACTGCAGCTGCTGCTTAGATTTCTGTTTGCAATACAGAGACAGAATATTTGATTACTGCTCTCTAATTCACCCTTCGTAAGGTCTGAAAACTTGAAATGCAGTAAGATCGATTTGTGACGATGCAACACGAGAGACCCAATGCCATTTTGAAATTTGAATGTGCATATTTTGAAGCTTACTAGAATGAATCAATAATCTGTGGGTTAGTATAGACTACTTAGGACTATTGAATGCTTTTAAGTTGACCTAAAAATACATGACAATGCTCCTGTATCAAGATTCATTTAGTTTTCAGAGGATACTTTGAGATCCATTGACCCATGTAGTCTTTGTTACTCAATAACCAGCCCTCTTCAGTTACAGCTAATTCTCATTGACGGCATTCCATAGGGAAAACAGCCGGTAGAATATAACACTTGCTTAACACACTACACTAACTATCTCGGTCTGCATTCTCCATTTTGTTTCATGAAAGTACAACACTGAAAAAAATTCTAGTTCAAAGATTGTTGATAGCTCAAGAGAAAACCGGCAGCCTTCATATTTTAGGTCTTAATTCATTTCCCTTGGCAGACTTCAATATCAAATACTGCCGAAGGGATTTTCAGCATCTCTTAATCATTCGTTGGTTTTCAATTACAAGGCCAGCATTTATTAATCACCTCTAGTTTATTCCAAAATTGTATGAACATCTGAGTTAAAAGCAGGGGAAGACATCATTGCCCTTAAGCCTGTTCTGGTATTGAAGATGATCAGAGCAGATTTGATTGCTTGATATTCCAAATAACCCCTGATAGCCTTTCACCCTATTTACTTGTCAAGGATCTATCTACGTCTGTCTTAAAAAAAGGAATTATTCAAGGTCACTGCTTTCAGCTCATTTTGAGGAAGAGAACTCCAAAGATTTGCGACAATCCATGAGATTATCAGATCATGAGAAATAGGAGCTGGGGCAGGCCATTCAGCCCCTCAGGCCTTCCCTGTCATTCAATAGGATTGTGGATCATCATCTGACACTTCTCATGTCCACTTTCCTGCCCATTCCCCATAATCTTTGATTTCCCGACTGATCAGGAATCAATCTGCCTCAGCCTTTATTACGCACGAGTCATCTGCCTACAGCTCTCTGTGGCAAAGACTCACAACCATCTGAGAAAAAGAAATTCCTCCCCATCTCAGTCTTAAATTGGCACCTCTTAATTCTGAGAATCTGCCCGTTGGTTCCTAGGCTGTACAGTGAGGGGAGACATCCTCTCAGCATTTACTCAATCGAGCCCCTTAAGAAGTGTGATGCTGCAAAAAGCGCAGCAAGTCAGGCAGCATCTGAGGAGCAAGAGTCGATGTTTCAGACATAAAACTTTATCAGCCCTGATGATGAAGAGCTATGCCCAAAACATTGATTCTCTTGCTCCTCAGATGCTGCCTGACCTGCTGTGCCTTTTCTAGTTCCATGCTTTATTAATGCCGATTTCTCCAGCATCTGCAGTCTTCACTATCCCCAATCCCCCTAAGAATCCTGGATGTTTCAATGAGATCACCTCTCATTCTTCTAAAATCCAATCAGTTCCAACCCTGTTGAACATTTTTCACAAGCCAGTCCTTCCATTTCAAACGAGCATAGAGTGCCTATAGCGTGGAAGCAGGCCATTCGGCCTCTTGCTTCCATGCCAACCCCACAAAGAGCATCCCACACCCCTACTCTATCCCTTTAATCCCATCTAGCCTGCACATCCCTGAACATGATGGACAATGCCACATGGCCAATTCACCTAACCTACTCATCTTTGGACTGTGGTAGGAAACCGGAGAAAACCCACACAGATACGGGGAGAATGTACAAACTCCAAACAGACAGTCACCTGATGCTGGCATTGAAGCCGTGAGGCTGCAGTGCTAAGTACTGAGCCACCATGCCACCCCGCCCCATTTGAAAGATTAATTTGTTGAAAATGCACCTTGATATTCTAAAGAAGAGAGACAAAAATGATTGTTTTAATAGTCATTCTTAAGATTACACTGACAAGTCTGCCATTTACAACCGTGACAACTGAATGACTTGATCGGCCATTTCAGGGACAATAATGCACAATGGTCTGGGGTGGACAAAGTTAAAAATCACAACATCAGGTTTTGTCCAACAGATTTATTTAGAAGCACTAGCTTTCAGAGCACTGCTCCTTCATCAGGTAACAGGATCATATGATCCAGTTCCACAGTGACCTGATGAAGGGGCAGTGCTCTGAAAGCTAGTGCTTCCAAATAAACCTGTTGGACTATAACCTGGTGTTGTGTGATTTTTAATTTGAAAGAATAACAGTTACTCTTTATTTAAGGACAGTGCAATGCTTCGTGATGATTTGTTTTACTGATATTAGCTTCATATTTCTAGATTTAGACAAAACTGAGCTCAAATTCTTAGATTTTCATGCAGACATTTGACTTTATTTGGCATCATTTTAGAGTCAGTCTGGATTATTAATGCAGTAACACAACCATCTATCTCAGGGAACTTTTGCCATCTCTTTGCAGATTCCAAAATACTAATGGGTGTTAGAAAATCACAGATTCCCCCTTCTTGAATCGCAGAAAAGCACACAACACAAGGTTATAGTCCAATGTGTTTATTTGAAAGCACTAGCTTTCAGAGCACTGCTCCTTCATCAGGTGTTAGTGATAGAGGAAGACCTTAGACACAGAATTTATATAGAAAAGATCAAAAGGCTCATACAGCTCATGCCAACAAATTGAACACATGATTCTTAAATCTTTAACCAGTTAGAATCGAGGTGCAGGCTTTAATCTCACACACCTGATGAAGGAGCATTGTTCCAAAGGCTAGTGTTTTCAAATAAACCTGTTGGACTATAGCCTGGTGTCATGTGACTTTTGACCTACTCCTTGATAGACTGGTTTCTAATTGATTGAGGTGGAGGTGGGGAGTTGGGGTGAGAGGGTGACCTTGATATGCTATTGTTTCATCTGACTTTCTATTCAGTTGTCACTGTGGTCTTAACTTTGTCATTCACAACTCTCATGATTATAACATGCAATTTTAAAGTCCAGTGTTTTGACAGCACCTTTAGTCCATCTTTTTCTAATGCTCCTTCAGAGGTCAATCTGTCATGATTCTGGATCTGACAGCAAAATTCATGTCATAGTGTGGTTAGGGAGAAGCACCTTATTTTAAAGCAGAAAAAAATTGAGGTCCAGGGGACTAAATAAGAGAAAAAAAAGCAGAAGAGTCCATCATTTCAAATAAACGACAATAAACTTTGCAAACATCAGAAATTCATGCAAACTACAAGTTATTTCTAAAACCCAAAATTAACTTGTGGCAAACATGTGTAAGCGACTGTGATTGAATACCCCATAGCATGTTTAAACTAGCAGAGCTGATTAAAGCAGATTGAATGGATTTTGCAGTGACTCCCTGCTGACACAGTGGCTCAGTAAATCTTATTAAACTTTACAAGGGATTAAACTTCTTCACTTTTGCCAATCTGGCCTTGAAACTCCAACTCAAGGAATGCTCCATTGTGGGCTGCCTCAGGGACTGCTCCCATTCCTGTTAATTGCCCGCCTCTCCTAGTGCTATGATCTACCCCAGCACACATTCACAAGGATTGAGCCAGCTCTTCATCAATAGCTAGCTTCACCAAACCCATTCTATCACTGGTTTTTTCCCCCATACTTCACCTTGCTCAGGTATGGAGTCATAGTGACAGAGAGATGTACCGCTCAGAAACAGACTCTTCAGTCAACCAGATCTATGCTGACCAGATATCCTAAATTAATCTGGTCTCATTTGACCCATATCCCTCCAAACCTTTCTAATCATGTATCATCCAGAAGCTATTTAAATATTGTGGAGGAGCTAGTGTTGGACTGGGTTGGACAAAAGTTAAAAATCACTCAATATCAGGTTATAGTCCAATAGTTTTGTTTGGAAGCACTAGCTTTCAGAGTGCTGCTCCTCCACCTGAAGAGGGAACGGCACTCCATAAGCTAGTGCTTCCATTTAAATGTTGTAAATGTACCAGCCTCCATCACTTCCTCTGGCAGTTCATTCCATACATGCAGTTGTGTCAAGCAGATATACCTGTAATGTTATCAACCATTCTTAGCTGCTCAAAGGTATTCATGCTCACAGTCTTCTTCTGAGATCCTTACAGCTTTCTGTGAAACAGGGCAGTGACATCCAAATGGACTTCTGAGTCCTGACTCCAACACTAAGTTTCTGACAACAGTGAGAGCTCGTTCCTGTTCTAATAGTGCAGAGCCATCCAGCTGTTTTTGAGCTGAGCTACACAGAATTTATGCATTTCAGCTGTTTTTCTGCAGTCCAGCTCCCTGCAGCATTCCTAATATGGAGTCATCCTATGCCTTGTGCTATAATGCCTTATCATTGAACTCCTCTTCAATAATCTCAAACTGATCTGAGTGAACAATCAAAAATCTTGCAATTAAATAGAGTAATATAGAAACTGGTGAAGGTGATTGCCTCGTGACATTAATCCAGATACCCAAGATTTTTTTTCTGGGGGCTCAGGTTTGAATCCCTTCATAATAAATGGCAGAATTTGAATTCAATGATTTAAAAAAAGGAACTAAGAGTTTAATGATAACCATAACATTGATTCATGGAAAAACCCATTTGGTTCAATTTATGGCCCTTTAGGGAAGGAACTGCCTTCATGTCACTCCAGCAACAATGTGGTGACTCTTAACTAGCCTCTGGGGAATTAAAGATGGGCAATGAATGCTGGTCTAACTAGTAACATTCAGGTGAAAAAAAGGTGATCACTAACCTGGGATTATACTGTAGGCCTTGCAACATTTAGAGGGAGATAGAAGAGCAGATATATAGGCAATTCACAGAGAGCTTTGAAAGGAACATGATTATAGTCATAGGGGATTTCAACTTTGCGAACATTAACTAGGATCAGTCTTTAACTCTGTGTTTAGAAGAGATTAGATTTTTATTTGTGTCATAGAGTCCTTCAACACGGAAACAGACGCTTCAGTCCATCTTGCCCATGCCAACCAAACATCTCAATCTGACATGGTCCCATTTAGAGTCGTAGAATAATAGAGATGTACAGCATGGAAACAGATCCTTCAGTCCAACTTACCAATGCCGACCATATTTCTTAAACTAATGTAGTCCCATTTGCCAGCATTTGACATTTGGCTGTTTAAACCCTTTCTATTCATATGCAGATCCAGATGCCTTTTAAAAGCTGTAATTGTACCAGCCTCCACCATTTCCTCTGGTAGCTCATTCCATACACACATCACCCTTTGTGTGAAAATGATGCCCCTTAAGTACTTTTTTTACATCTTTCCCCTCTCACCTTAAACCTATGCCCTCTCATTTTGGACACCCCCACGCCAGGTATTATAAAAGCAACTTGAACACAAATGACAGCTGGAGAACTAAATACAATTTCACTGCAGGTATGCTGCATAGTCCTTGGCTATTCAGCCTATCCATGCCCCTCATGATTTTATAGTCTTAGTGGCTGATAGGCACATGTTCCAAATCCTGGCCATTTGCTCATGAGCATATGCCCCTGAAGGTGACATCAGAACAATCATAGACTTGACAAAGACAGCACATCTGTTTATGGACAGACAGTGATGGCAGACAGATTGGACGTTTGGTAAAGTTTGATGTTTTTAAATCCTGTAAAGTAAGCAACTGGGATGGATATTGAAAGGTTCTGGTCATCCATTCTAAAAACGAAAAGTAGCAGAGGCCAGCTGGCTGACTAGTTCTGCTGTACTGTTTGCAGAGCTGTCATTAGAATTGTGTTAGAATTAGAATTGGGACATGTATTTAATTCACATACAGAATAGTATCAAGGAATTTAGCTCCTGCCAGTTTCAGCCCATTTCAAAAATACTGCCGGCTCTGTCACAACCAACTAACATTTCCTTGCACAGACTCCTGGTCAGGCCTGAAGGAACCTTCCCAGGATGAGGTCAGGTATTATAAAAGCAACTTGAACACAAATGACAGCTGGAGAACTAAATACAATTTCACTGCAGGTATGCTGCATAGACTGGGCAAGTCATGGGGATACAATAAGTGCTATTTATACAGAGCGTGTACAGATTCTTTAAAAAAAACAGTTGGATACAGTAGTATCTCTGTCCAATTCTTCTGATTTATGGCTTTGCAAAGTTCCACTGACTCATGCAGACCTCTCTCTCTCTCTCTCTCTCACACACACACACACACACACAATGATGAAGTGATCCACATGGGTGCTGTTATTTAAGAAATAAATGTTGTATGAGAGAACAGGAATAACTTAACTGATCCTCCTGGTAATAGTGCCTTGGAATTTTTATTTTCACATGAGGAGGTAGACAGGAGGTTTTGAATGAATGAATGAACTAGGTTTTCTTTGTCACATGCACTCAAATAGGCACAATGAAAAGTTTACAATGCGCCCCCACCTTGTGTTCAAGGAATCCAGGTACAGATTCTTCAGAACAAGTTCTTTGGAAAAGAATAGAAAAATAAAGTAAAAAAGGCTCTAGCATTGCAAATTGTAGGAATAAAAGAGACCAGAAAGATCAAGAAATAAGAAGTTCAGAACAACGGTCCTTCCAATCCAGTCCCTGTTGGTAACTAGCGTGTTTAACATTTCAGCTGGAAGTGTAGCATTTTCTCAGTACAGAAGTGTTAACCTGGATTATGTGCTCTAGTCTCTGTAGTGGGACTTGACCCTCCATGGCCCTCTGACCTGAGAGGAATCTAACTGCAATCCCACCAGCCCAACCTGAATCCCCACAGTTCTTGCGGATGGGTTATCTTCACATTATTTTTAAGTTGTTTTTAATTTTTACTTTTCATGTCAACTTCTTCAATGTGTTTCTTTTTACTTTCTTTTGACATGGGCAGACCAAATTTTTGAAATCTTGATAATTTTACTCATTAAACCCATTGTTCTGATCCCAGTTAAAAGAAACCTGTAGAAACAGAATAATTATTAGGATCTGTTTGATAAACCATTAGTATTAAAGAGGATGCACGGAGGTCTAAGGGTTAGAGAATAAGTTTCAGTTTTGAATTGAAATGCCAAGTAAAATCCTTAATTTTACAAACTTGAACAAAACACACATGGGAAATAATGGCAAAGTAGGTATACAGAATAGGCAGGATAATGACCTGAATCTTCCAAGTGTCAGAATCCCTATTTCTGATCCAGATCAGAGTAAAACATGTCCACTTACCTTCAGCCCAGCTTTTCAGGTGAAAGGCTGAGCCTAGAACTTTCTCAGCTGAAGCAGTGTTGAAGACTGAAGGAGTCCAGGCAGCAAAGTTAATCGACATCCTCATTTTCAGTGGGAAGTTTTCTAAGTATCGTTTAAAACCCGTAAAGCTATCAAAAGAAGGTAAGTGTGAACAGTAAGTGAGGGGGTAGGACATCTAGATGACCATGTGATATTGTTTTAAGAGCAATGTTGCTTTCAAAGCTTGGTATGCTATGAACTAAGGACCAGGTTTTGAACCATATGAACAACTCTCATGTGAAGCCCAGCAAGAAGCAGTTTAGGTAGAGCTTGCGTATGGCATCTAATTTTTTTTTTCTTTATCCATGAGATGAGGGGATTGCCAGCTAGGTCAGTATTTATTGCCCATCCATAATTGCCCAGAGGATAATTAAAATTCAACCACATTGCTGTGGCTCTGGAGTCACATACAGATTTGACTGGGTAAGCATGGCTGTTTCCTTCCCTAAAATGTATTAGTAAACCAGATTTTTTTTCCTGAAAATCTGGTCATCATTAGATGCTTAATTCCAGATATTTATTGAATTCAAATTCCAGCATCTGCTGGGCCAGGATTCGAACCCAGGTCTCTGCAATATTATGTGGGCCTCTGGATTCACAGTGCAGCAATAATACTATTACACCATCACCTCCCCATTGCAACTTGGGCTCCAAGCTGTTTATAAACCTGTTGAGATTTTCAAGTAAATTGAATCCTTCTTCTTCACAGAGGGCTGTCAAGGCTGAATCATTAAGTAATCATTCTGGTTGCCACATTACTAAAAGGATGTGGATGCTTTGGACAGGGTGCAGAGAAGATTTACGAGGATGTTGTCTGGTATGGAAGGTGCTAGCTATGAAGAGAGGCTGAGTAGGTTAGGTTTGTTTTCATTAGAAAAAAGGAGATTTAGGCGAGATCTGATTGAGGTCTACAAAATCATGAAGGGTAAGGACAGGGTGGACAGAGACAAGCTCTTTCCCAGGGTGAAGGATTCAATAACGAGAGGTCACGCATTCAAGGTAAGAGGTGGGAAGTTTAAGGGGGATACACCTGGTAAGTACTTTACGCAGAGGGTGGTGGGCGCCTGGAACGTGTTGCCAGCAGAGGTGGTAGAGGCAGGCAGGTTGATTCATTTAAGATGCGTCTGGATAAATGCATGAGTAGGTGGGGAGCAGAGGGATACAAATGCTTAGGAATTGACCGACAGGTTTAGACAGTACATTTGGATCGGCTTAGGTTTGGAGGGCCGAAGGGTCTGTTCCTGGGCTGTAAATTTTCTTTGTTCATTGTTCCTTGTTCTTAAAGTAAGGCTGAGGTAGACAGCGTTTTAAATAGCATGGGAGTGAAGGCTAATGGGAAAACAAAAGACAGGAAAGTGGAATTGTGAGGATTATCAGATCAGCCGTGATCTCATTGAGTGAAGGAGCAGATTCAATAGGCTCAATGGTCTGGTTCTGCTCTGACATCGGTTGTCACTTCTCCACCTGTGTTATTCAATGTGGGTGCAAAGACGCATGAAAACTAAGGAAGTGTGGGGAGTGGTGGGCGCAATGTGTCAGGAGGTCAAGAGTGTAAGAAGCTGGGTGGGGAAGGTAAGGTGCTAAGTGTGTGTGACCAATAGGTTAGTAAGCATGACAACTAAGTGCCTGAGGGCTCATGGTATGTCAAGGCGGAGGGAGATTTTGGTTTGTGGCAGTGAATTACAGAAGGATGCTTCCAATGATTGGGGAGTCCAGAACCAGGGATCATCGTCTAAGCATATGAAGGCCATTTAAGACTAGCTGCATAAGACTTTAGCTAGGCCACATTTAGAATATTGTGTGCAGTTCTGATGATTATGGGAAAGATGTAGAAGCTTTGGCAAGGGCACAGCGAGGTTAACCGGGTTGTTACCTGGATTGGAGTCATGGAATCATATAGCACGGAAACAGACCCTTCAGTCCAACTAGTCCATGCCAACCATAATCCCAAACTAAACTATTACCACTTGTCTGCTTTTGGCCTATATCCCTCTAAACCTTTCCTATTCATGTCTTTTAAATGTTATAACTGTACCTGTGTCTATTAGTTATAAGGAGAAGTTTTGACAAATTTGGATTGGTTTCACTAGAGTACCAAAGGTGACTTGATAGAAATGTATAAAATTATGAGAGGCATGGATTGGGTAAATAGTCAGAGTCTTTCTCCCAGGGTAGAAATATCAAATACTACGAGTCTAGGTTTAAAGTAAGAAGGGGAAGGTGTAAGGGAGATGTGTGAGGGAAGTTTATATTTTATACAGAGGGTGGTAGGTGTTTGGAGCGCACTGCCGGAGGAAGTGGTAGGAGCAGATACATTAGCAAAGTGTAAGAAGCATTTAGACAGACACATGACAGGCAGGGAGGAAGGGATACATACCACGTGCAGGCAAATGGGGTTAGTTCAGAATGGTATCATGGTCAGCACAGACATGGTGGGCCAAAGGGCTTGTTCCTGTGCTGTACTGTTTTATGGTCTATGAGGAGAAATTATTTCACTCAGAGAATGGTGAGCCTGTTGAATTCTCTGCCACAGAAAATGGTTGAAGCCAAATATTGAATGTTTCTAAAAAGTAGTTAGCTGTAGTTCTGAGGATCAACCGGTATGGGGAGAAAGTGGGAACAAGCCATGATCATATTGAATGGCAGAGCAGGCTTGAAGAGTTGAATCGTCTCGTCTCTAACTTCATTGTTTCTATGACAGTTCCAACCTATAATGCAATGGTCTCCATCTTGGGTGGGGCACGCGGCAGATCCTGAATCCACCTGTGTTGATACAAGTCATTCTGCTACAACACAATAGCTGTGTTCCTCTGGAACCTTGTGCTATAGAAAACCACTGTAGAAAATTGTGCTGTCGAAGATCACTCATAGAAATTCACTACAACTTTTCAGTAGAAAACTCGCGTTATCCAAACAATGTCCATAATTCATCAATCGCATTATAGCTAATTCACGCTGACAAAACGCACGTTATAGCAGAACGACCTGTACAGGGATCGAACCTTATGCTGTTGGTTCTAATCATCGAATCCCTACAGTCCAAAAAGAGACCATTTGGTCCACCAGTCTGCTTTGACCATCCACAGAGCATCTCAGCCAGATTCATCCCATCCCTATGACCCCACACAGGCTAACCCACCTAACTTGCACACCTTTGAACTTTGGGAGGAAATCAGACCATTCGACAGAAACCCACACAGACGTGGGGAGAATGTACAAACTCCACACAGACAGTTACCTGAGGCTGGAATCGAAGCTGGTGCTGTGATGTAGCAGTGTTAGCCACTGAACGACTGTGCCACCCATTTTGATCCACCTCACCTAGGTCTGGGTTGCTTGCTCATGTTGTCCAGAGCTACAGATAGTGATGGTAGAGGCCACATGGCCACCTCAAATACTCTCTTGCTCAGATGTAGGGATACCATCCACTCCTCCACAATTTCTCCTTGACAAAACACATCGCCTTCATTTAAAAGAGACCTAAGGGGCAACCTTTTCACACAGAGGGTGGTGTGTATATGGAATGAGCTCCAGAGGAAATGGTGGAGGCTGGTGCCGTTCCCATATTTAAAAGGCGTGTTGATAGGTATATGAATAGGAAGGATTTAGAGGGATATGGGCTGACTGTTGGAAAATGGGACTAGATTAGGTTGGGATATCTGGTCAACATAAAGAGTTGGACTGAAGGGTCTGGTTTTGTGCTGTACATTTCTATGACTCTACTAATCTACTTACAGAGGAACAGACCTCTCAATCATTAATTCTGATCTCTGTCTCTTGTAACTCTGTATTCAGCACTCTGTTCTGCTACCCTGATGCACTTTGTATGGTATGATCTGCCTGTAGAGCACGTAAAACAACACTTTTCACTGTATCTCAGTACATGTGACAACAATAAATAAATCAATCAAATTAGTCAATCAAGTGAGTGAAAGAGTGATCCAACTATCATCTGCTATGCCTGCTGGGAGAAAATTAATGGGTGGATAAATCTGGCAAGAGCCCGAAACACTGGCACATTGCCATGATGTTGTCATAGAGAGACGGAGAGTGATAAAATATTTGCATTAGCACCTCTTGTTCACCTTTCACCAGCTTATGTGCAAATTACTCACTGAGAACCTTCCTTTGTAAACACAAATTGCTGTCACTTTGCAGCTGTTGATCATTTTATTTTCCCCAGCTGCTGCAAAAAAAGCAGCAAAGAGGTAATGTGGAGACAAAAAAAATCTCAAATTATCAAGTAAAATCGCAGAATGTTGGAAATAATAAGGCTCTGTCAAATTGAGGGCCAATGCCCCACCCACTTAGGTTCAACCTATTTTGAAAAAGGGTCGGGGGTTCTGGCTGCCTTTAAGTAAAGTTATGGACTCATTGAGAGGCATAGCATGGAAACAGATCCTTCCGTCCAATTTGTCCATGCCGACCGCATTTCCTAAATTAGTCTGGTCCCATTTACCAGCATTTGGCTCACATCCCTCTAACCTCTGAAACAAAAACAGAAGTTGCTGGAAAAGCTCAGTGGACCTGGCAATATCTGTTAAGGGAACTCAGAGTTAATGTTTCGGATGTGGTGACCCTCCCTCTAAAACCTTCCTAATCATGTACCCGTCCAGATGCCTTTTAAATTCACCACTTCCTCTGGCAGCTCATTCCATACATTCACCACCCTCTGTATGAAAAATATTGCCCTCAGGTCCCTTTTAAATATTTCCCCTTTCACCTTAAACCTCTAGTTTTGGACCCCCTACCCTGGGAAAAAGACCTTGGCTATTGACCCTATCCATGCCTCTCATGATTTGATAAACCCCGACAAAGCCACAAGTTGGATTTTCTGTCACCAATGCTCCCTTGCTCTTAAAACAAGTATGCAGCCAACAGCTAGTGTGGGTAACATTGGCTGCAGGTGGAATCATTTTGTTGAGATCCCAACACTAAAACTCCAAATGCAAATCATTTGAAATATACAGTGGGCATACCACTCCCTTAAGGAGAGATGTTCTGGGCCTCTCGATTATTGTCTGTTTTCACAAAGAAGCAGCTAATGGATTTCACAGTTTATTAACAGATTGCAAAAAGCTAGAGAGAGAGAGAAAAAAAGTGCAAAGCGTTCGATGCTATAAAAAGGCTTATTGCACAAAGGTTGGTTATGGCATACACGAGGAAAATAACATGAAAATCCAAATAAAACCCCGAAGATCTGCAAATGCTGGAAATCAATAATTGCTGGAAAATCATAGCAGGTCTGAAAGCATCTGTGGACAGAAATCAGAGCTGATGTTTTGGGTCCAGTGACCCTTCCTCAGAATTGATGGTAGCTAGGTGTGACGATGCTGTTCCTTTAACAAGGTTATGCTGTCCTTGGTTTTTATTTTCAAAGAGGCCATAAAAGACCTCTGAAAAGTCTAAGTTTGAAGTGTTTTGTGGCCAATTTGATTATAGCTAACAGATACTGTCTCAGGAAAAGGCTTCTAAGTTTAAAAAAGTTTGTACAATGAAAGGGTAGTGGTCAGTCCTCCCAGCTCAGCTTTTCTCTGGTTTGATTTGGTTTTTGCCAGTCTTTCTATTCACTGAAAGCAGTCAGGGAGTTTTAAAGCTGCTGGACTCAAAGAAGCAGCTCCATGCTGATCCTCCCTCTCTCTGACACCTGTCCTGAAAGAGCCTGTGTTTTATTTTATCTTTTTTGTCAGACTGTGTGGTAATGAGTCACAAAGTCCCTGATTGCAACAGGGGGTATCAAAGAGTACAGATAAGATCTTTAGCTTAGATAAAGATGGGCCGAATGGCCTTACTTCCACTCCTATGTCTTCTGGTCTTATGGTCTTATAAGTTAACTGAGTTACAGTGGAAAGATGAAATTTAAAGCAATTGTGTCAAAAGGTATACACAGAAAAATCTGAATGTATCCCTGAATATTATTATCTTAAAAATGATGTCTTAATTAGGAAATGGAAACCATCACATATTCAGGTAGGTTCATCAAGTTGTATTACCAGTGTGTTATCAAAAAAAAGGTGTTGCAGATGTGCATGAGCTACCACTAGGGGGTCATTTATGAGTGAGAAAAACTCAAGCTAAAAACGTTTTTACTGGCCTGGATGGCACAAGGATGTAGTTGATTTTGCCAGATGTCATACATGTCAGCTAGTTGGAAAACCACAGGCTCGAAATGTCAGCTCTTTTCTCTCCTTACAGATGCTGCCAGACCTGCTGAGATTTTCCAGCATTTTCTCTTTAGACCAACTTCAGTCCATTTGAATTCTTGGGCATGAAGTGAAAGGACTGTTAAAATTGATTAAGGAGAAACTGGTCATTCATAATTCAGAGACTATATATTTGGACTGTGTGTCAAATTTTCAGGAGCAATTAAATAGAGTGGGGCAGTTGGCTAGACAACATTTAAAAGTATTACAGCATGCAATGAAACAGGAAGCAGACAAAAAATTAAAAACTTGCAATTTTGCTGCCGGGGATAAGGTGGCAGTGTTACTTCTAGTGATAAGTGAACCTTTGAAAGCAAGGTTTAGAGGACATTGTCAAGTCGAAAGGAGCTTGAGTGAGGTGAACTACTTGATAGAGACTCCAGACGGAAAGAAATCTCACAGAGTGTGTCATGTTAATATGATCAAAAGATATGTTGACAGGGAAGGAAAGCCACAGGAGACTGTGTTATTGGTTACAACACAGAGTGAACAACCAAGTTCAGGGGATTCTGAATTGGACATTCCTCAAATTAGATTAGATGAGGAGTATGTCAAAAATTGGGAAAAATATTGAGTTACCTTCCACAGGAAAATCAAAATGATCTGAAAGAGTTATTATTATCACATGGGGAAATATTTGGAAATAAGCTGGGAAGTATTAACCTAACTATGTGCATGATGTAGATATGGGAGATGCTGTTCTGATTAAGCAACATCTTTCTCGGCTTAACCCTCTAAAGTTGGCACAGGTTCAAAAAGAGATTGGAGCGAGTTACAGTGATGGGCGCTCACCCATAGTAGTGGTGCCAAAACCAGATGGTACCAAGTGGTTATGCGTAGACTATCACAAAGTCAATGCAGTTACAAAGACTGATGCATATCCAATTCTGTGTTTGGAAGACTGCATTGAGAAGATGGGACAAGCAACTTATTTTTCCAAGTTGGACTTGCTCAGAGGATACTGGGAGGTACCTTTGTCAGAGAGATCAAAGACAATTTCGGCTTTCATTACGCCGAATGGACTGTATCAGTTTAAAGTCATACCATTTGGTATGAAACATGTGCCAGCCACATTTCAGAGACTAATCCATAAGATCATTGCCGGACTACTGAACTATGTTGTGTGTATTGATGACCTGGTGATTTTTAGTCACACATGGAAAGAACATTTGCAACATTTATCAGAATTGATCGATTAACTTGGGAAGGCAGGCTTGGTGATAAACCTGGCTAAAAGTGAATTTGTCAAAGCCCAAGTCACTTTCCTGGGCCATGTTATTGGACATTGGCAAGTTGACCTACTGAATGCAAAAATAAAGGTAATTGGGGAGCTTCCCACACCATTGACAAAATGAGCAGTCCTACAGTTCCTGGGTTTGAATGGATTTTCTCAAAAATTTGCATCAAATGTTAACAGTGTGTCTGGGCCACTCACTGAATTATTTAAGAAAGGCAAGAGGTTTCAGTGGACAGCATGCTGTCAGAAGGCATTTGACAACCTGAAAGCTGTGTTAACCCCTGCCCCAGTGTTAGCCACACTGAATTACCCAGGCCATTCAAGGTGGCTATTGGTGTAAGCGATGTTAGTAAACAAGATGGGTTTTTCTGACAATCAGCAATGGTTTCAAGGTCATCATTAGACTAGGTGCCTTTTTGGACTAGGGTGGACAAAGTCTGAAGTCACACAACATCAGGTTAGAGTCCAAAGGACCAGTGAGCATGTAGAAACCTTTTGAGTCAGACAACAGTTATCAGTGGTCAGAAGAAATCACAAACTACCAGCAGAGAGGATAGCCAGCTCTCCAATGTTCGAAACAGAAATCCAAGCCACAATCTGCATGAAACGAGTTGAATCATCTTTAACATTGAAGCTAGCCTTCGTAGTGCAGTAAAATGGCAATGTGGATTTTGTACTCAAGTTTTTGGACTGGGACTTGAACCAATAGCGTTCTGACTGAGATGCAAGTTGAAGCTATATTTTCTGAAATTCTCTTCTGAAAATAAGAAATCCAAAATTGCATAGTTAATTAACAAGTAAAACAGAGAATGTATGTCTCATGCAGATATCAAACACACAACAGGTTGGTTTTCTTGTATTACTTTTCTTATCTTTACCTTTAAGAAAGACTCAAAATGACATGCTGAAATGATGCAATTAACATTATTTTTGCTGCCTCTTACAATTGTCTTTGATCAACAGCATAAATATTTTACAGGGGATTTTGACAAGAATGGCTTGAAGTCTAAAAAAACTCCCCGGTGAGTTAATTAATGTCACACGAACATTTGATCTGCAATAAATTAACCAAAGTATATAGAATAAGTTGCTGAACTTGGTGACAGCTTAAAATTGCATAAATGATAAAGACATTTGTTTAGGGCTTCCTTTTCACTGATCATATGCACCACATAAATTAACCAGTTTGAAACAAAGTGTATTCTTTTGAAAAAGCAACCATTAAAGTGAATGAATGCCACAATATTAAGCTAACAGTTTTCTGAGATTTTATAGCTGTTTATTGAAATCTGATTTTTTTCCCCAAGTTTGCACAAGCAGATTAAATTCTGTTGTGTTTTCAGAATGTTATCATATTGCAGAATGTTTATTGACACCACAATGCCAGAGAGTTGCAATGTGTGACACAAAGGGTTGGAGATTGGGCGGGACTTACAATAGAATGCAAACCTGTCTGTTTAAATACCATAGGACAGCAAACAATGTACAGAGTAGATTTTAAAATGCCTGAATGAACGACTGTAAGTAGAATTCATGACTGAAATTCCTGATGAAGGACTTATGCCTGAAACATCGATTCTCCTGCTCTTCAGATGCTGCCTGACCTGCTTTGTGTTTCGAGTGCCACATTTTCAACTGAAATTGCAATAATATCACTGAGGAAGGACAGTGAGTTCTCCAACAAACTTCAGTGAGCAGAGGCTAATTATAAGGTACAATTTCTGTGTCTAACATCAATTCTTGTGCCTTATTTCTTTATCTTCTTACTTTTATTTAAGAGGAACTTGTCCTGAAGAATCTATACTTCGGTATTTTTGTACCTCAGATGGTGACACAAGCGGCAACTTGTAAATGTTTCATTGTACTCATTTAAATACATATGGCAATAAAGCAAATTCAATTTAATTTGCTTTATTCAATAATTTAATTCAGTTAAATAGAACAATGGTCTCCAGATACAAATATTGGAGGAATTGTCTGATTATCTTCACTTATCTGGAAATACAGGCGCTACTCATTGTAGCCAGATTTCCTGAATTATTTTCCTCCTGGCATATGGGCATTCTGGTTTCCTCCCACAATCCAAAAAGGGAATGTTGCTGAACAAAGAGACCTTGGAGTGCAGGTTCATAGCTCCTTAAAAGTGAAGTTGCAGGTAGATAGGATAGTGAAGAAGGCTTTTGGTATGCTTTCCTTTATTGGTCAGAGTATTGAGTAGAGGAGTTGGGAGGTCATGTTGCGGCTGTACAGGACATTGGTTAGGCCACTGTTGGAATATTG
>NC_057726.1:9380412-9419551 GCF_004010195.1 Chiloscyllium plagiosum
TGGGGATGGGGAGTCCAGAACTAGAGGGCATAGGTTTAGGGTGAGAGGGGAAAGATATCAAAGAGACCTAAGGGGCAACTTTTTCACACAGGGGGTAGTACATGTATGGAATGAGCTGCCAGAGGAAGTGGTAGAGACTGGTACAATTGCAACATTTAAAAGGCATTTGGATGGGTATATGAATAGGAGGGGTTTGGAGGGATATGGGGCGGGTGCTGGCAGGTGGGACTAAATTGGGTTGGGATATCTGGTTGGCATGAATGGGTTGGACTGAAGGGTCTGTTTCCATGCTGTACATCTCTATGACTGTATGACTCTATGTGCAGGTTAGGGTGGATTGGCCATGCTAAATTGCCCATAGTGTTCAGGGATTAGATTAGATTCCCTACAATGTGGAAACATGCCCTTTGGCCCAACTAGTCCACACCGAACCTCCAAAACGTAACCCACCCAGACCCTCTGACTAACGTACCTAACACTATGGGCAATTTAGCATGGCCAATTCACCTGACCTGCACATCTTTGGACTGTGGGAGGAAACTGGAGCACCTGGAGGAAACCCACGTAGACACAGGGAGAATGTGCAAACTCCACGCAGACAGTCGCCCAAGGCTGGAATCGAACCTGGAACACTGGTGCTGTGAGGCAGCAGTGCTAACCATTGAGCCACGTGCCACCCCACACTGTGCCGGATGTGTAGGTTAGGGAGGATTGGTCATGCTAAATTGACCATAGTGTTCCGGGATGTGCAGGTTAGGTTGAATTGGCCATGCTAAATTGCCCACAGTGTTCAGGGATGTGCAGGTTAGGTGGATTGGTCATGTTAAATTGCCCTTGGTGTTCAGGGATGTGCAGGTTAGGGTGGATTGGCCATGAGAAGCTGTCCCATAGTGTCCAGGAATGTGCAGGTTAGGGTGGATTGGCCATGGGAAGTTGTCCCATAGTGTCCAGGGATGTGCAGGTTAGAGTGGATTGGCCATGGGAAAATGTCCCATAGGGTTCAGGGATGTGGAGGTTAAGTTGGATTGGCCATGTTAAATTGCTGCTGGAAATGTGTTGCTGGAAAAGCGCAGCAGGTCAGGCAGCATCCAGGGAACAGGAGAATCGACGTTTTGGGCATAAGCCCTTCTTCAGGAATGGATGCTGCCTGACCTGCTGCGCTTTTCCAGCAACACATTTCCAGCTCTGATCTCCAGCATCTGCAGACCTCACTTTCTCCATGTTAAATTGCCCATAGTGTTCAGCGATGTGCAGGTTACGGTGGATTGCCCATGCTAAATTGCCCGTAGTGTTCAGGGATGTGCAGGCTGTGGTGGATTGACCATGCTAAATTGCCCGTAGTGTTCAGAGATGTGCAAATACGGTGGATTGGCCATGCTAAATTGCCTATAGTGTTCAGGGATGTGCAGATTAGGATAAATTGGCAATGTTAAATTGTCCTATAGTGTCCAGGGATGTGCAGGTTAGGTGATTGGCCATGCAAAATTGCCTATTGTGTTCAGGGATGTGCAGGTTTGGGTGGATTACCCATGTTAAATTACCCATAGTGTTCAGGGATGTGCAGGTTAGGTGGATTGGCCATGTTGAATTGCCCAGAGTGTTCAAGGATGTGGAGGTTAGGTGTATTGGCCTCGCTAAATTGCCCATAGTGTTCAGGAATGTGCAGGTTAGGGTGGATTGGCCATGGGAAATTGTCCCATAGTGTCCAGGGATATGCAGGTTAGGTGGATTGCCTATGTTAAACTGCCCATAGTGTTCAGGGATGTGCAGGTTTGGATAGATTACCCATGTTAAATTACCCATAGTGTTCATGGATGTGCAAGTTAGGTGAATTGGCCATGCTAAATTGCCTATAGTGTTCAGAGATGTGCAGATTAGGGTAGATTGACAATGTTAAATTGTCCTATAGTGTCCAGGGATGTGCAGGTTAGGTGATTGGCCATGCAAAATTGCCTATTGTGTTCAGGGATGTGCAGGTTTGGGTGGATTACCCATATTAAATTACCCTTGGTGTTCAGGGATGTGCAGGTTAGGTGGATTGGCCATGTTGAATTGCCCAAAGTGTTCAAGGATGTGGAGGTTAGGTGTATTGGCTATGCTAAATTGCCCATAGTGTCCAGGGATGTATAGGTTAGGGTGGATTGGCCATGGGAAATTGTCCCATAGTGTCCAGGGATATGTAGGTTAGGGTGGATTGGCCATGTTGAATTGCCCATAGTGTCCAGGGATGTGTAGGTTAAGTGGATTGGCCATGGGAAATTGTCCCATAGTGTTCAGGGATGTACAGGTTAGGGAGGATTGACCATGCTAAATTGCCCACAGCGTTCAGGGATGTCCGGGTTAGGTGGATTGCCCATGTTAAATTGTTCGTAGTGTTCAGGGATGTGCAGGTTAAGGTGGATTGGCCATGCTAAATTGACCATAGTGTTCAGGGATATGCAAGTTAGGTGGATTGGCCTCGCTAAATTGCCAATAATGTTCATGGGTATGCAGGTTAGGTGGATTGGCCACGCTAAATTGCCTATAGTGTTCAGGGATGTGCAGGTTTGGTGGATTGGCCATGCAAATTTGCCCTAAGTGTTCAGGGATGCGGAGGTTAGGTGCACTAATTAGGGGTAAATCTAGAGTAATAGATTCAGAGAATCTGGATCTGGATGGGTTTCTCTTCCGAGGGTTGATGTGGATTTGGTGGGCCGAAGGGCCTGTTTCCACAATGTAGGGCTTCCATTCTATTCTATTATATTTTAGAAGGAAATGCTCAGTTTGATAAAATATAATTAGTAACTTACTGGTTTACCAGAACCACTGTTTAAATAGCAGCTTTCACAAACTTGGGGATGTTGCAATGCAATTCACAGTTCATTCAATTGCTTTTTTGGAGTTTATTCATTGGTGCACTGTAGGAAACAATGCAACTTACGCACAGCAAGCTGACAGAAACAGCAACATGATCATAATCAAATCCTCTGCTTTACTGATGGCTTCTGAGAGGTAAGTATTGATCATGATACCTCCTTTGTCTTCCTTCAAGTAACAGCCCAGGATCTTTTACATCCATGCGGGAGGCTGATGAGAGATCAGGTGAATGTTTCAAATGACAGACAGCACCACTGTCAGTACAGCACTCCCATTGATATTTGTATTCACATTGTCAGAGTGGTACATGAACTCGCAACAGAGGCAAAAGTGCTACTAGTTGAACAAATTTCTGCAGATGCTGGAATCTACTGAAAACAACAAATGATGGAGATCTCAGTGGGTCAGAGCATCCATGGAAAGACAGCAAGCTAATGTTTCGAGTCTAGATGACTCTTCATCAGCGCTGAAGTGAAGTGTGGAGGGGACAGCATTTTTACTATAGTTTGGGAGGGGATATAGGGGTAGTGGGTATAGGATGCTCGTGGAGAAAAGATGCTGATAGTTCAGATTAGGTGATTGGAATGTGAGAATGGCAGAACAATGGTGTTGTCTAACTGCCAGACTTGAAAGAAGAAACAATCCCACTGGGCTGGGAGGAGGGGAGCGAGGACACGGTAACAGAATATAACAAGCGAAAAGAAAGGGAAGAAATGAAAGTGGGTTCACAATTGTCAGGTGTTGAACTCAATATCAAGCCCAGAAGGCTGTAAAGTGCCTAGTTTGAAGATGAGATGTTCCTTCAGTTTGTGCTGTGATTCACTGGAACACTGCAGCGTGCCGAGGACAGACACATGAACAGGTTGAGGCCTGGTTAACAAGGAAAGGTGATGATGGTGTAATGGTGAAATTGCTGATCATGCTGCTACTGTTGAGGTGGCATGTGTTCATTACGGTAGATGGTAAAGTTTGAATTTAGCTCTTTCCAAAAAACAATTGTGAGTTAAAACGCTACTGTTCAGGGAACAAATCTGCCATCCTTATCAGGAGTGGCCTTCCTGTGTCCCACAGCAATGTAATTGACTCTTAACCTAATCTGAGTCTTATTTGCTCAATGAATGCTAGCAGAACTTCTGTGAATCCCCAGCTTGTTCTGTTTGTGATTTAAGGAAGCTGATAGTACATTAGAGTGAACTGAAGTGATATACTGAGATCCAGATGATAGGCCATAGGTACAGAAAAGAGAGAGAAAGGAACAGACACAATGGACAATATTGGAATGTGAGGTGTTCCTGAGAGGTTCATGCTACGGACAGGGTACAAGAATGAAATAAATCCTCATCTCGATTTGACTGAAAATGGAATCGTTTCCCAAAGTTCCCTCATACCAGAAAAAGAAAAATCAAATTCCAATGTTGCAGAGGAGTGGTTCTATAATCCACTGTTTCCCGGTGACAGTGGCTTACATAGTTACATAACTACACGGAACACCACTTTATGGTTTCTTGCAGAATGCGTTTCCTTCTTAATCTTCCGGATAGTGGAATGAAAAGCAACCCTTATCTTAAAATGCTGCCCACAGCATTTAAAAAAAATATTTGTTTGATCTTGAGAAAGTGGTGAAGTCTTGTAGTCCATAAGGTGCAGGGACACCGACAATGCTCTGAGGAAAGCGATTCCAGGATTTTGACTCGGTGACATTAAAAGAACAGTGACATATTTCCTAATCAAGATGGTGGGTGTTAGACAGTATGTGTAAATGGTTATAAAGAAGGGTCTCTGGATTCAAAATGGTAGCTCTCTCTGCACCTATGCTACCAGAGGAGCAATTCTGTTTTTACGATGATGGTGGTGTTCCCATACATCTGCTGCGTTGGTTCTTCTTAGTTGTTGAGGTAATGGATTTAGAGAATTGATATCCAAACACCCTTGGTGAGTTACTATAGTGCAAGGAATATTTATATTAAATATTCATTCCCTCTGCTTTCAGTAGAGGGAATGAATATTTAAGGGAGTGGATGGATTTGCCAAGCTAGCAGATTGATTTGTTCCAGATGACGTTGAGCTCCATGAATGCACACATCCAGGCAAGAGGAGAACACTCCATCATTCTCCTGGTTTAAACCTTCTCAATTGTTGACAGGCTTTGGAATGTTAAGAATTCCCAACATCTGATTATTCCTGCAGCCACTGTGTTCAAATAACAAGTCAAATGGTCAATAATGATTCCAATTGCTGACAGAGGTGGATTTGGTGATGTAAATGCCTTTGGCTTTTAAGTAAAGGTAGTGAAATGTATTCGTATTGGAGATGGCCATTACTTGGTAATTGTGTGGCATAAATGTTCCTTATCAATTTTCAGCCCAAGCCTGACTACGTTCTGGAACTCTGAATTTAACCTAAGGAGTTCAGTGAGATCAAGCAGCTTTGGTTGCACATTCAATTATACCTCACCTACTTATGCGTTGAAGACTTGACAGTTAGTGCAGTCAGGTTAAAAATGAGGCCAATTATTCTTCTAAAAGAATTAATAGGCCATTCGTTGAATAAGATAGAGATGGAAAAAACCTGTTTAGTGAACACTTTGGTTCTGTGTGTATCTCCAAACCTCCATTTGGAGATAATTCAGTATCTAAATATGCAGGTGGTGCTAAAATAGAAGACAAAGTTCATAAATCTAAGGAGCAAAGGACGATGCAAGAGGAGATGGCACAGTAGGTTAGTCATTAACACTGTTGCCTCAAAGCACCAGGGACCTGTGTCTGAGTAGGTTTCCACCAGATGCTCCAGTTTCCCCCCACCATCTTAGGTTACGTGGATTAGCCACGCTAGATTGTCTGTAGTGCACAGGGATGTAAAAGGCTAGACATGTGAAATGAGGAGGGAGTTACAGTGATAGGGTGGGTTTGGCTAGACTCTCTTATGGAGGATCAGTGCTGAGTCAATTGGTGAAACAGCCTCTTTTCACACTATAGAGATTCTATAATGGTGAGATGGCTGAATAGCAAATGAAAAGATCAGATCAAATTCAATATTGATAAAGGTGTGTCATGATACACCTTGCTGAAAAATAATAATGAAACCTTAAATGAGGTAAAGCTGGATGACATAGAAGAGCAGATTGATTTTGACAAGTTAGTTTTATCAGGATGTGACCTGAAATGGTTGGATCAGTCAAAAATATTAAAAGAAATATCACCAAATATTGATGAGCCGAATGTTTATCTCATTGATACTTTGGCAATCATATCTCATTAGTAGCTTACTGCTGAATGTGTTCAGTATAATTTGATTTCTGATCAGGCTCACAATGCAACATATTGAGATGAGCATAGAACATGGAACAATACAGCACAGTACAGGCCCTTCGGCCCTCGATGTTGTGCCGGCCTTTTATCCTACACTAAGATCAGACTAACCTACATACACTTCATTGTACTATCTTCCATGAGTCTCTTTAAGAGTTGCTTAAATGTCCCTAATGTATCTGACCCTACTACCTCTGCCAGCAGTGCATTCCTTGCATCTACCACTCTCTATGTAAAGAACCTACTTCTGACATCTCCCCAAAACCTTCCCCCAATTACCTTAAAATTATGCCCCCTCGTGATAGACATTTTCACTCTGGGAAAAAGTCTCTGGCTGTTCACACTCTCTATGCCTCTCATCATCTTGCACCAGATTTTTCTTCCTTTTGTCAAGGTCAATGCAGTCAGTATGGTCAGAAGGATGGACATCATATTCACAATTCTTTTCTCAGTGTTGTCCCAGATTGACTACTGGGAACTTTGCAATAAAATGGGCCATAGTGGAAGGAGCTGCTCTGATCTCATAAGATCCTTGCACCCGTCTATGTTCAGGAATTCACCATTGTGAGTGGACATGAGGTCCATGATACTGCTCAATGACCAAACAGGAGGTCATTGGCTCAAGTCCAACTTCAGAAATCTTAGAACACATTCCAGGCTGAAACAGCCAGCACAGTACTGTGGGAACGCGAAACCATCAGAGGTACCAATTTTCAAATGAATCACTGAACAAAGTATCCCTTTTACTTTGTAGACATGGTATAAAAGATATTACAACACTATTTTAAAGTCATGGAGGAGAGTTGTCCTTGGTCAACATTTATCCCTCAACCAACAAAAAGGCAGAGATTATCTGGTCATTGATAACATCAATGTTGTGGGAACTTGTACACAAAGATGTTTCCAACGTTATAAGAGTGACCACACTTTAAAGTCACCTCATTAGCCTGGATTTTCAGGGTGGATTATGGTTGGCAGTGACACATTGCCATTCACCAAAATACTCTTCTGAAACTGTTGAGTGCAACTTCCAAATGTTGAGTATTTGGCGATGACCTTCAATGTCCTCAAGTCTAGTACTGAGACCTCCAGCACAGGTGCACTGTGGACAGTTCCTATGTTCCCAGTTGGTCAGTGTCAGCAATCATTGACATAATGAAAATTTCAACTTTCCCCATCTATATCCCTGCCTGAAACTTTTTAAACAGTGGCACCTTGTTCAATCAGGTGTAATTGGATTTTTAACAGTGATTGACAAATTTGATGAACAGCAGAACTGGCATAGGAAAATAATTTTATATTCATGGAGCACTGCTAACTGATAAATTAGCTTTTTTTATAACAACCTTTTTTTTAAACATTGCTTTAATCTGAATAAATTAGCTTTGACCTTCAGCCCATGGGAAACCCAATCTGTAACTTTTCCGCATTAAATTATTCAGAAGTGAATTTATTTTATGGCCCTTTGTTCTGGGTAGTTCTCATGGGTGGATGATGTTTGAAAAGTCTTCAGTGTCACTTTAGCTTCCCATTAGAAAAAAATAGTAAACACAGCAACATGAGGAGGCCATTCAACCCATCAGGCCTGCCCCATCATTCAAAAACATGGTTGGTCCTTTTCTAAGTGCCACTTTCCCATACTCTCTCCTTTTTAATGTATTTGTTCACTGGATTTGGGCATTGTTGGCTTGACCAGTATTTATTTCTCATCCCTGGCTGCCCTTGGAAAGTTGATGGGGAGCTCCCTTCTTGAATTGCTGCAGTACATGTTCTGAAGGTAGATTCACAATGCTATTATGGAGGGAGTATGGTGCTGGAAAAGCATAGCCGGTCAGGCAGCATCCGAGGAGCAGGATGGTTGATGTTTCGAGCATAAACTCTTCATCTATTCCTGATGAAGAGATTATGTCTGAAACGTCAACTCTCCTGCTCCTTGGATGCTGCCTGACCTGCTGCGCTTTCCCAGTACCACACTTTTTGACTCTGATCTCCAGCATCTGCAGTCCTCACTTTCTCCTATTAAGGAGGGAGTACCTAGGAACTGTGAAGGTGTTATATAGTGGTATATTTCCAAGTCAGGATTGCAACTGGCTTGGAGAGAAGCTTACAAGTGGTGATGTTCCAATGTGCCTGTGTGCTAGATGGTAGGAACTGAGGGTTTGGAATGTGCTGTCTCAGGAGCTTTGGTGAGTTCTTGCAGTATATGGTCCATCTTGCTGTAACTGTGCATCCGTGGTGAAGGGAATGAATGTGAATTTGTGTCAATCAGGCAACTGCTCTGTCCAGGATGATGTCAAGCTTCGTGAGTACTGTTGGAGCTGTACTCATCCAGGCAAGTGGGGAGTATTCCATCACAGTCCTGATTTAGACTTGTCGCTGCTGGACAGGTTTTACGGAGTCAAGAAGTACTTACTCATGGCAGTATTCCTAGCCTCTGAATTGTTCTTACAGCTACAGTGCTTATAAAGCTATTCAAGATCAGTTTCTGGTCAATGTTAACGCTAGGCTATTGATGTTGGGTGATTCAGTGATGATAAGATCAATGAATGTCAAGGGGTGATGGTTAGATTCTCATGTGTTGGAGATGGTCTTGGCCCGGCATTTGTGTGGCACAAATGTTACTTGCTACTTTTCAGCCAAGCTTTGACATGGCAAAGTCTTGTTGCATTTGCGGAATACAGGGTTAACAGTAGGGTTCTTAGTGAGGTGGAGGAACAGAGGGATCTTGGGGTCTATGTTCATAGATCTTTGAAAGTTGCCACTCAGGTGGATAGAGCTTGTAAGAAGGCCTATGGTGTATTAGCGTTCATTAGTAGAGGGATTGAATTCAAGAGTCGTGAAGTGATGTTGCAACTGTACAGGACTTTGATTAGGCCACATTTGGAGTACTGTGTGCAGTTCTGGTACGCCTCACTTTAGGAAAGATGTGGAAGCTTCGGAGAGGGTGCAGAGAAGATTTACCAGGATGTTGCCTGGAATGGAGAATAGGTCGTACGAGGATAGGTTGAGAGTGATAGGCCTTTTCACGTTGGAACGGCGAAGGATGAGGGGTGACTTGATAGAGGCTTATAAGATGATCAGAGGAATAGATAGAGTAGACAGTCAGAAACGTTTTCCCCGGGTACAACAGAGTGTTACAAGGGGACATAAATTTAAGGTGAAGGGTGGAAGGTATAAGGGAGATGTCAGGGGTGGGTTCTTTACCAAGAGAGTGGTGGGGGCATGGAATGCGCTGCCTGTGGGAGTGGTAGAGTCAGAATCTTTGGTGACCTTTAAGCGGCAATTGGATAGGTACATGGATGGGTGCTTAAGCTAGGACAAATGTTCGGCACAACATCGTGGGCCGAAGGGCCTGTTCTGTGCTGTATTGTTCTATGTTCTATGTTCTAACAAGGATTGCTATAGTATTTGAGGAGTCGTGAATGACATTGAATGCTGTGCAGTCATCAGCAAGTATAATCACTACTGATCATATGAAGGAGGGAAGGTCGATGATAAAGGTGGTTGGGTTTAGGACATTCCTGACGAGCTTCTGCAGAGGTGTCTAGGAACTGAGGTGACTGACCTCCAACAACCACAATCATTTTTTTTAACATCATTAATCTCCAGAAACATATTCATTATTATCTTGCACATGCTCAGTCATTGGAAGATTTCAATATAATCAGTTTACTGTAAGCACCAGACCAGTATAGAACAGAAATCTTCAGTACATCTCTGGGAAAGACTTACTTAAAGGGCATTAGTCCTTCCATGACATTAAGCAGAAATGACACAATCTTTAAACCAATTAGAATATCCTGCTGTCATAAAAAAGAGCTGTATAAATGCAATTCCTGGATTTTTAAAAGTGCATTTTGTCTTCTCTCTCTCTCTCTTTCCTCTAATTTTTCTGCAGCTGACAGATGTAACAAGATGAAAAATGAGCGCAAAAAACATATCGCCAAAGAAAATGTATTCAGCTGGAGAAGATGACATGTTTCTCAAGTTAAACTCACATTACACAGTTGCTGCGGACTGGCACCCTAAAATCAACAAAAAAAGGTATTACAATGAGTAAGAAACTGAGGCATACAAAAAGCACAGAAGCCTGAAAGGAAGAGAGCTGCATTGAAGAAGTCCGTACATGTGTTTAGAACAATGGTGACCTTGGGAGGGGCATGGTCACTGCCTTTCTGTAAAAAGTACCAGCAAGAAATCTTTAAAGTTTTGATGCTCACCAATAACCTTCAGGTATCATATTTTGTAGACTTGCAAAACATTTGTGGGTGGCACAGTGGCACAGTGGTTAGCACTGCTGCCTCACAGCGCCAGAGACCCGGGTTCAATTCCCGCCTCAGGCGGCTGACTGTGTGGAGTTTGCACGTTCTCCCCGTGTCTGCGTGGGTTTCCTCCGGGTGCTCCGGTTTCCTCCCACAGTCCAAAGATGTGCAGGTCAGGTGAATTGGGCATGCTAAATTGCCCGTAGTGTTAGGTAAGGGGTAAATGTAGGGGTATGGGTGGGTTGCGCTTCGGCGGGTCGGTGTGGACTTGTTGGGCTGAAGGGCCTGTTTCCACACTGTAAGTAATCTAATCTAATCTAATAGAGTTTCATTTTAATAAATCACTGAAATAATAACATAAGTAAAAAGAGAATGAACATCAATAGCTTTTTCATCAGGTTTCTCAACGGAAATTATACTGTCAACAATGACTGTGGTGCAGTTTCTGACTATGGAAACAAAGGTTTACCAGGTAACCGATTTGTGATTGGCAGCACTGACTTAAGAAGACAGACAGGTTTGGTTAGAATTACATTTGCTGGAGCTTCGAAGAATGAGGAGGGAATCTCAGAGGAACCCATAAATGAGGACCAAATGGGGTGAATGCAGGAAGCATGTTCCCTATACCAGGGAGACCAGAACCAGGGGTCTCTGTCAAATTATATTGAGTGGGCGATTTAGGACTGAGATGACAAGACATTACTTCATCCAGCGAGTGTTGAATCTGTCGAATTCTGTGCCACAAAAAGTGATCAAGGCCAAAACAATGAATGTTTTCAACAAGGAATGCAATATAGTTCTTCAGGATGAACGGTTCAAAGGGGAGAGGGAACAGGGTATGAGTTAGATGATCCGTCAGGATCATATTGAATGATGAAGCAGGCTCGAAGGGCTGAATGGCCTACTGTTATTGTGTTTCAATGTAATAAACTCTACTTGATCTGTGGACATGTCGACCAAAAGGTGTTGGCATCAAATTGAATTCACCATGATGCTTAATCATCTTTCAGCCCTCAAGATTTTTGAGGGACAGATCATATAGCAGTCAACTGTTCCTTACTAGCAGTGTAATGCCTGGTGAGAGGTATGGTATAATGGACGACAGTACCTTGTTGTAAATGCTCAGAGGGACTTTTGACAGAACGACCTCGAACATTGTGCAAATTTACTGGAATTCCTAAAATTCCAGAAAAAAAACTGACTTAAACAAACAATACAGGCAATAAGTAGGTAAGCAAATAGAGATTATGTTGACAATACATTGATAGAACAAGAAGGTGAACTTTATTTATTATTAATCTAGGTTTCATCAACATTTAAAGGGCCTGCATTTGGCATTAGACTAGTCAATCATATGAGTGATTTCAACTCTTCAGCTGTCTACTTGAGTTTAATATGAAGTCCTGAGCAACTCTCAATTGAATCTTGATGGATGTGACAGACATATTTGAACTTGAATGAAATATTGATTAATATTAATAGTATTGTGGAAAATGCTGCCAAGTATTGGTCTTTACTTTGAAACTAAACTTTTGGTGTACTGATTGTGGTTTAGGGCAAAGGTGTTCAATTGATTGCCTGAATGGATTGCTCTATTAGATAGTGTACAGCCTCAGAAAATACTTTAAGAAAATCGTTCAGCTCTTTACTCTGTGAAAAAGGGAGCACAGTGTGTTTTGCCTCTTTCTCTAACCCCCGTCTTAAAAATTTTCCCTGCCATAATGGACTCACTGAGGCAATCTTCAAAACAGGTATAACTGGCAGAAGCATGCAATAGATATTGTCTATCTCAATATGACTACAAACAAGATTCCTGTCTGCAAAAAAAAATTCAAATTGTCTTCCACTAAAATGTCAATCTCTAAATCTGGGTTGAGAATATTCTTTAGGATTTCCTCAGTAGTAGGTATCCCTGTGGTTGTGCAGCCACTTCACTTTGTAAACCCAGGTCTTTCTCATTTCTTAAGAATACATTTACAAAAGCTTGAAACCCCAGTCCCCAACCCTACAAATGACTTAAACAGAATGTGTTGCCTAAAGTTTACTGACCATTTGTTGTTCACCAACATTTTTAGTTCTCTGTTCCTTCAGTGCTTCACACTCACAAATTGACCAGTGAAAGGGGAAAATAGATTGTATAGGTTTTCTGGTAATCACAAGTTAGAAGACACACACACTTACAGCTTGAAGGTGTGAACATTTTATGATGTGATTAGATAATATAATCACGAGTATTGTTTGAATATTACTGAACAATACGGTTGTGTGTACTAACCTGGACTGTGGACAATGTGAACACTGTTGAACTGAAATATTAATGAGCAAATGTGTAACTTATTAATTGGGAATTACTATCTGCAGAAGTAGTTGATTAGAAGTTTGTTGTCTGTAAAAAAAAAAGTAAACCTTTAACCTTGTAATAAAGATTTGAGCTGCATGCTATTTCTTTATTTGGACGTCTCCCATGCATGCATAAATAAACATTTTAACAACACCCTCATCTGGTCTAAGAGAGATAAAGGATTAAACTTACCATTGCACAAGCAGAAATAAAGGAAAAGTTCCTGCTACTTCAGGATGGGATGGCAATCAAAACAGCAGCATGATTCCAGTCAGTGAGCCAAATGTTTCTTAGGTTCTCTCTTTTGTTACAATCCATTTTGTTATTTATTGTTTTATTCTGTGAACAATATAAAGTCATAGGGATAGAAACAGTATACAATGGACACGTAGGTCAATTTTGGAATTTTGGAATATGTGCACACTGTAAGTACAGGAGCAGGTTTATGTTATTCAAATAGAAATAAGATACCTCAGACACTCGAAATCTTGTTTTAAAAATGGACAAATTGCTGGAGAAAATCTCACAGTGCAGTGGCTCAGTGGTTTGCACTTTGCCTCCCAGTGCCAAGGATCCAAGTTCGATTCCAGCCTCGGGTGACTGTCTGTGTGTGGAGTTTGCATATTCTCCCCGTGTTTGAGTGGGTTTCCTCCGGGTGCTCTGGTTTCGTCCCACAGTCCAAAAATGTGCAGGTGAGGTGGATTAGCCATGGGAAATGCAGGGTTACGGGGTAGGATAGAGCAGTGCATCTGGGTGGGTCGTCTTGAAATTGCTGGTGTGGACTTGATGGGTCAAATAACCTGATTCCACACTTTAGGGATTCTATGAACTCATTGCCATAGAGGGCTGTGGAGACCAAGTTATTGAGTGTCTTTAAGACAGAGATAGAGATAGATAGGTTCGTGATTATTAGAGGAATCAATGGTTCTGGCAGGAAGGCAGGAGAATGGGGCTAAGAAACATATCAACCATAATCAAATGGTGGAGCAGAATCAATGGGTTGAATGGGCAAATTCTGTTCACATAACGTATGGACTATGGTCTTATGGTCTGGCAGTATAGAGAGAAACAGAGTTAACTTTTCAAGTGCAGTTTTGAAAAAGTGTCAGATTGGACTTGAACCATTAATTCTGTTTCCATCTGCACGGTTGTGGCCTACCTGCTGAGTTTCTGCAGCTTTATGCATACCTGATTTGGTCAATCAACGCCCACAACATTCAGGCCATGTGAAGCATGACATCCTTCAGGGGTTTCTCACTTACAGACTTGTTACATGATTCTGCAATAAAGTCAAAGGTCAAACGTCAAAGGGAATACTCGGGGGAATGGCAGGGGAGGCAGTATGCCTGGCTACCCCAGCAATTCTGACAGCAGAATTCCCAATAGTCCCCTCATGCAATAACACCAAGCAAGAAAATCCTTCAGTATTCAAGTCGAGAAGATTGGAAGAAATTTCTATAGATTGGGCATAAACTGTTTTGGTTTTAGTTGGAAGCCTTCCGCTGAATTTGTTCTCATACTTCTCCCTTTAGAAGTGACAGATATGGCATGAGGGTTAAGAATATTTGAACACATAGATGATGTCATGATGATTAATAAATAATGATGACAAAATCTTAATTTCCATTTAGCCTACAATCAAATATTTACCCTGCTCATTAGCACCCCAACTAGCCATTACCTCTCTCTCTGCTTGTCATCAGCAGTCACTGTATTTATCCATTCTCTCTCTTCCTCTCTCTCATACATACACTCTGTCTCTCTCTCTCTCTCTCTCTCTGAGCACTATTTCTGTGTCCTCCATTCTAGGGCAGGCACTGGTGAATTAATCCAGAGATCCAGGCAATGTTCGGGGGAACTGGGTTTTAATCCTGGGAGAAAGTGAGGACTGCAACAGCTGGAGATCAGAGTCGGAAAGTGTAAGGCACAGGAAAAGCACAGCTGAAAATGTGTTGCTGGAAAAGCTCTGATCTCCAGCATCTGCAGACCTCACTTTCTCCTCACAGGAAAAGCACAGCAGGTCAGACAGTTTGAATCCTGCCATGGCAGATGATGGAATTTGATTTCAGTAATAATCTGGAATTAATCAGTTGTCTAAGGATGCCTGTTAATCCATTGTTGATTGTCGGAAAATCCATTTAGTTTACTGATCCCCTTTAGGGAAGAAGCTGCCACTCTTACCCACAGCAACGTGGTTGACTCTTAACTGCCCTCTGGGCAATTAGAGATGGGCAATAAATAATGGCCTAGCCAGCAATGTCCAATACAATGAATTAATTTTTAAAAAATTTCTCCACCATCACCTCCCCCAAAATCCACATGAACATAAAATTTACCATTCCCCACCTATCTTCAACTCTGAGGAAAGGTTACTGGACTTGAAACATTAAATCTGTTTTCTCTCCATGTAAGCTGCCAGACCTGCTGTGTTTCTCCAGTATTTTCTGTTTTTCTTAATTGCCATTATTTATTTCAATACCAAAGCCTTTCACGGTTAATAAAGGACAAATGCAGAACAAAACATGTCTACTGTTGTCCCTGACCTCAAATAGCAGCAAAGCTGAGACAATGATGTGGAAAAACTGAGATCATGCATCAGAATTACCATTTTGTTTTACTTTGATCATTAGATGTGTGTATTGATGAAGATCCTTATGGCCTATGCTTTGTTGCCCAGAAGGGAAGTAACAGTCAACCACATTTTGGAGTTTGAAGCCATTGAATCAGCACCAAGAAAGTTACACCTTCTCTATTAATGCACACTTGTATGGTAAGTACAAAAATTGGACATCAAAGGTTACCTGAAACAGTCTGGCTTGGGTAGATTTTGATAATACCAACATACAGTATTTCAGTAGCTGTTTGTGGGCAGCAGAATGGAGAGAAGCAAAACATAATTTGAAACCAATGTGTTAGAAATTTTTTTTTCTCTCACCCTCTGTTTCTCCCAGGATATGAAACAAATTAAATTAGGAAAGCCACCAGTCACAAAAATGATCTCAGTTAACAACTAGACAACTGTGGTCTTAGGTTCCAAGTATAAAATCTTGAGAAATCCAAGGACTTTTAAACTTTATAGCCTTAATTCTTCATGTCAGTATCAAACACTGTCACTATTTCTGAAAAATAACATTATTAGCTTAGTTTGCATGTGCACAAGATATCACATTTCATTATTTCTTCTCTGGGGTAGTAAGTATCAAAGTTACTGTTTATTTCACTCGAGAACAGCTTGTAGTTGACTCTTTAAGTTTGATTCACGCAATGGTTTAATTGATCTTTGATAGCTATATACTAAAAATAAATAAGATGGTTGGTTGTAACTCACTGAGTGGAGGTGGTGAAGCAAGGTCATTGAATATTATGAAGACAGTGGTAGATGTTTCTTGTTAGGCAGAGAAATCATATGATTTGATGGAATTAAAAACAGAAATAATGGAATAATTATCCATTTGATTGGCATATCAGGTTCAAGGGGCTGCGTGACTTACCATTGCTGCTTTTTATTGGGAATGAATTTGCATGTCCTCACATAGTCAGAACAACAATCATGCCACATGAGCTTTGGATATTGTTACTGACGGTGTACAACAAAGGACAGAAGATCTGGTATGCTAAACACATATCACAAAATAATAATAGTATCACCCTCTACTTACAATCACATCTTTATCGCAGTGAAATATCCCGAAATGTTTTGCAAGACTGCTTATCAAACACAATTTAGCATAGAGTTACATAAAGAGATACTAAGAGAGGTAAATAGAATTTCATTCAGAAATATATTTTGAGATGCATTTGTAGTGTACCGGGATGTGTAAATTAGGTGGGTTAACCATATGAAGTGCAGGGTTCCAGGTGTAGTGTAAGGGAGGGTGGATGGGATGCTCTTCAGAGGGTCAGTGTGGACTTGTCAGGCCTGTTTCTGCACTGTAGGGATTCTAACTGGAAAACACAGGGATTCCAGACGGTTATACAATAGAAAGATTCAAATACAATAACAAGTCTTTAAAATCATGGCAATTTTGAACCAGGAACCAAAGCAAGCTATCTTACAAGGTTCAATGACTCCCTGCTTTAAACCAATTGAACCATCAGGGAACTGCACTTTCCCTTTCTATGTCCTAAATTAAATGGTTCACTCACTTTAGATGAAACAGATATTAATCCTTCACATACCATAAATGTTAAAATATGCCTCAATAAAGTCTCAAAGTGTCAGAGATACAAAAATAATTAATAGATTTTAATCTCAAGTCTGCATCACATCTCAATGGGGATAATGGTTCTTTTTGGGGTTTTCCACCATTCTTTACAGTTCACCCTCATTACCTTCTCAAGGAGCATGTTTGCTGAACTCGGGAATTGTAAACCGGAACATCAGTCTATGAATGAGGGGCTATTCACTTTGGATGTTGTATGATTCTGAGTGACTGAGTTGCAACATTTTTCTTGTTTAGATTCCAGTACAATATTTAGTTCAATATTTGGTCCATATGTGATGTTTTCCTGTAGACACTGGTTTGAAGTTGTCCATTGGCTATTCGCTCTACTGTGACATCTAGGAATGTTGTTGTTTGTTGTTGTTTTCCTCCTCTTTAGTGAATTTAATGCAATTAATGATGGGTATTATTGATGGTCTTGAATGTTCCTTCTAATTTGTTTCATTTAGTGATGGCATCCAACCCAAGTTTTGGGTCCGCTACATGGATGACACCTTTGTCATCACTAAAGAACTACAGAAGCAATCATCCCATCATCCACAAACGAAGCTGCATCAGAACGTTATTTCAATGAGCCAACACACACTGCAGCACAGAGGAACTACGCAGAGCAGAGGAAAATCACCTATACCGTGTATTCAAAAAGAATATGTACCCAATGAATACAGTCTGCCGAATTCTCAGCGACAAATCCAAACAAGCAGACAAAACACGTCCAGAAACCCTACCTACTCTCCCCTACATTAAAGACACCTTAAAAATGACTGCCAAACTACTCAGACCCCTTGGCATCCTGGTAGCCCACAAACCCACCAACATACTAAAACAGCAGCTAATGAACTTGAAAGACCCTATACAGACAACAAGCAAAACTAATGTCATTTACCAAATACCATGCAAGAACTGTAACAAACACTACATTGGACAAACAGGCAGAAAACTCGCCACCAGGATACATGGACACCAATTAGCCACAAAATGACATGACCCTTTCTCACTAGTATTCTCACATACGGATAAAGAAGGACACCACTTCGACTGAGACAACACATCCATCCTAGGACAAGCCAAACAGAGACACGCACGAGAAGTCCTAGAAGCATGGCATTCCAACCGGAACTCTATCAACAAACACATTGAGTTAGCTTCCAACTACCACCTCCTGAGAAAAAGAACAGGAAATGACATCACCACAGGAAATGACAACAATCCAAAGAAACCCAAACATATAAATAGAAAGCAGGAATCATGTACAGTGCTTCGCCTGAGGCCCACTTAAGATGTTTCGTGGTAGGGCGATGAAATGTCTGGAAATGAATCTTCCAGCTCAGTGAGCAAACCTACATCCAGATCATGCACAATGTTTTCAGACTCAAAATATTGGGTTGCTCTTGGAGGAAAAGTGAACAGAATGTTTCTTTCAAAGGCTGCTGTTATTTCTCCCAGTACACAAATGTACACCAATTATGCTGATTCTCATTGTATGTTCCTTCTGAAGCATGATGGAGATAAAGGCAATCATGGACAGGAGAACTAACATCGCTTGCATTACCTGACAGTCATTCAAACCAACAGGATGAAATTCTGGCTAATCAAATAATTCACTGGACAACCAGTTGAGTAGAGTAGCACACAAAGTTATATTAAAATACAGAGGCAAGAAGTAAACTAGGTATCTCAGAACAAACTAGTAGACATCAGCAAGTTTCTCTGCTGAAGGATAGCAAGAAAGACTAAAACCAACAGCAAATAATCCTTCTCTCAACTGTATTTATATGAGCAACTGAAATTGGTATCTTCATTTAATTTTTCTGTATTTTTGTTCATAGACTGAAATGGGAAAAGAACTGTTTTAATGAGCAATGTTTGTTGAAGGAGTGTTGTTGCCTCTTTTTTAACAAGTAACCTGGTGCTCATTGTAGGTGCTGTTTACACAGCTGCCTGATCGAGCCTTTGTGGAAACCTGGCTACAGAGAAAAAGGAGCTAGTGGAATGAGTCTCAATGGAGCTCCAGCTGACATTGAGTAGCTGATTATGGATTAGTGATCAGTTACCGATGATAATAGCTTCCTTCCTGCCAACAGCAATGTGATTCGTTCCCAGGTAGCTGACAGGATGGGGGTGTGAATGCTTCAGAGATGCCATCAGATCTGCACAAGGGTAGGTGCTGTCTTATTTCTTCTGCAAGGAAACATTACCTTAAACCTAAAGAAAGCTAGTTTAGTTTTGCTCAGCAGTTGTTGCAAGCTCTAGCTCTTAACCACAATGTGAGAGACTTTAAAAGTGTGACTCTGTCACCTTGTAACTTCTGAATGTAGGTTAAAGCACCAGAAGAAGGAGAATCAGGAGCAACAAGTCCTGTAAAACCAAAAGGACCAATTTAGTTAACACGATAACCACTAAATTATATTCCCAGTCTTTCCCTTCACCCACAACATCATGTTTTCTTTGTGTGTGTGTGTGCGTCTGTGTGTGTATGTAGATGGATACAAGTGTATAAGTGGGATAGAGTTATATGCCAGTAGTTCATAACTGTTCACCTGTAGTTAGATTTTTTTTTATTTACAATAAAATTGATTCTTCTTATGTACTGAAGCCTGATGTGATTTGTTTTCTCAAACTAGATCTGTGAGCCAGATCAGTTGGAAAATTTTGTGCTATTTTAAAAATATCTTTAACTTTTGTGATGACTCCCAGAACAGCTGAGCTTTATTTCCAGCATGCCACCCCAATGAGGTGTATAGTACAACAAGGACAATCATTTGGGATGTTGTTAACTTTAAGTGGTGGTGTAAAACAGGTCTCTCAGCCCATTTTACATTCTGCCCAATACTCCTTTCAGCTGTCAACAAGTGCCAGTCATTGCTCCATTGGTAAGACTCGGATGTGTTGAGTCAGTTCAGAGTTCAAGTCCCATTCTATATACTTGAACATCAAAATTGACAACGACACTCCAGTGAAGTATTGAGGAATTTGTTGCACTCTCAGAGGACCTTAAACCTGCATGAGGGATTTGTGGAGCCCATTGCTATGGAAGCCTATTGAAATTTGCAGTACCAGTTAGTCCACAGGGTAATTAACTGAGGACCTACAAAGGTAAGTAGTTAGGAGAAGGTGAATAGATGGGGTCATTCATGGCCGTAAGCTGTCTCAAAGCAGGAACAGGGCAGTAAGAGGTGCAGCACAATCTAAATTGTGCTACTGCTCCATTTCTTTTACAAAAGAAGGATGAAAATTGTTGCTGTTGAACTGAGTCATGAATCCATTTGGTACTGAAGGGCAGATTACATGAAGTGATGTTTCTGGCAAGAGCTTTGCAGAGAGTGAAAGACAAAGTTATTTACTTCAATGACCTTCCCTATGTCTCCTGCCCCGTAAGTAAAACACTTCTGTATGAGTTCTCCTTTCATGACTCGTTTTAAATTAGGTGTCCCAGTTTTTGAACCATTTGTCAAGGTGAACAATCGTCTGCACCAGATTAATCGAAGACTTTCACCTGGGTTACCTTGAAGTCTTCACTTATTTTAATGATGTCGCAGGCTTACAGTCCTTGCTGTTTCTTTGTGCCCTGCAGGACTATTTCCCCGAATTAATACAGTACATAGGTTTAGCAAAACATGAGGAAACATTAAGTGCAATTTTGGCAAATAAAATCTGGCATTCTGTTTTTAATTTCTGCCTTGCATTCTGCAGCACATTCCCTAAAGCTTTTGTCCATTCACAAGCATAAATGAGGAAAGTGGATAAATATGCTTTACTTGCCTGGATGTTTGTACCAATTTGAATTGCAAGATTCACTGCTATGATAAATCAAGGCTTTTTCATCATCAGGTCCACCCCAACCCCTCCCTGCCCAAAATCACAATCTCTGCCATTTAGAAACACAAATATAGTCAGTAGGTAGGAACACCAGCACCTTCATGTTGCATCCAGTGGAAGGTGGGTTTGAATTGCACTCTAGGCTGTTAAACACATAATCCAGAATGATGTTTCAACACAGTATTGAGGAAATGCTGCATTGTCAGCAGTGCAACAGCTGCATTATCAGAAACAAAGATTATGTGCTCATTATCACAACGTTGTTTGCAGGATTGTACAAATTGACCATTGCATTTTAGTTTAAATATTTGACCACACCTCAAATGTTCATCATTGGATTTAAAACTAATTGATGTGAAAAGGGCTATCAATATATTTTCTTCTGTTTAAACTCCTCACATGCAAAGATGTTAAAACCAAAACAGCAACTTTTAGATCCAAGCCCACATTGTGAAGTAATTTGCTTTTGTTATTATCCAGTGGGAGCATTCAGAGTGAGTTTTCAACGAATGCAAGAGGGATGGGTGGAGAAATGTGGTTTAAAAAGTAACAATTAGTCCCCAACAATCATGATAAGCTTAGACCTTGGGGTCCATTTTTATGCAAAGACATAGGTTATCTCAAAATGGACAAAAACTGATGTTCAAGCGTTGTTACAAATTTCATTCATCCTTCTTCCTCTTAGACAGTAAATTGGAGATTGAGGATGACTTTCTTCTACTCCAGAGAGCTGGATCCTGAGGGAGCTAAATAATCCAATGCTGGATTCCCAAGCCCTGTCAGAGATGGGGTAGGTGATGGGTGCTGTAGTGGATGAGTCAGATGCTGAGGTTTTTGCATAATTCTTCTGTTGTTTGCACTTCTGTCCACCTAAGTCTGTTGGAAACACTCGAAAAGGTTTGCACCATTGTGGCTGCCTCTTCTCCATATTTGATTATATTAGGCGAGGCATGTTCAAGATTTGATGTTGATATTATATATTTTCAGGGAGGGTTTGACACATTATTGAATCACTTTAATTGTCATCCTTGCAGATACTTGGTATGCCCAAGCTCAGAGTAAAGTGCTTGTTTTTGATGTCTTGTATCAGACATGCAAACTATCTGGCCCTCTTATTGCTGTCATTTGACATTTTAAGCATCCATGCCCCCGCACCCCCACTCCAAATGCACAGTGTCCTCAAGATACATTGCAGCTCAGCCACGCTCTTTCAACAGCATCTTCCTCCAGCCTGACAGAAGAGTAAGGACAGCTTTGCACTAGAACAGCACCATCTGCAAATTTCACATCAAGCCACACACCATCTTGACTTACAACAACCTCCATATGCCATTCCTCATTGTCATCAGTCAAAATCCTGGAACTCTCTGGAAAGTACTGTGGATGCCCATATCCCCACTCACCACCAACACCCCACTCTGGGACTGTCATGGTGTAAGAATGCAACTGACCATCACCTTGTCAAGGTAAGTTAGTGTGGCCTAGCCAGCAACATCCACATTCCATGAAAGAATAATGCATTAGAAGCATGTTTTCAGAGAATGGAACACCTGCACTCAATTTGTCTTTTGATTTTTTGTTTCTTTTCTTACCCCATTACCATTTTGTTAGGTCTTTAATGACTAACTCTTCTGCCATTCAATCTCTCCTGCATTCTGCACAGATCTTTCTTGTACGCTTGTACATCCTGTCCCTTACTCGAATCCTATTATATGGTTAACTTTTCCTGGTTCTGATGGAAAGTCATTAATCTGAAACATTAACTCTAGTTTTTGTTTTCTGTCTGTCTGTCTGTCTGTCTGTCTGTCTTTCTCTTTCTGAAAGTGCTTCCTGAGCTGTTGATTCTTTACAGCAATTTCCCTTTTTATTTCAGATTTTCCCCTGTCTACAATAATCTGTCTTTAAATTGTTGATAAGAGACTTTACTTGTTGGTGTTTAAATAACAGTCTGGGAACATGAGATACTAAAGTCACAGAGCATGGAAACAGACCCTTCAGCCCAACTTGACATGCCGACCAGCTTTCCTCAACTTAACTAGTTCCATTTACCTGTATTTCAGCCGTAACCCTCTAAATTTTTTCTATCCATGTAAATGCCTTTTAAATGTTGTAACAGTATCCACCTCCACCACTTCCTCTGGCAGCTCATTCCACACATGACTACCCTCTGTCTGACAACGTTACCCCTCAAGTCCCATTTAAATCTTTCCCCTCTCACCCGAAACCTACATCCTCCAGTTTTGGAGCCCCACACCCTGGGTAAAAGACCTTTGCTATTCACCCTTCTTGATTTTATAAGCCTCTGTAAGGTTGCCCTTCAGCCTCCAATACTCCAGTGAAAAAAAATCCCAGCCTACCCACCTTCTGCTTTTCACCCAAAATTTCCAGTCCAGAGAACATCCTTGTAAGTCTTTCTTGCACCTTTTCCAGTTTAACCATACCCTTCCTATAAGAGGGTGACCAGTATAGTATGTATTCAACATTGGGGTTCAGTTGATAAGCATTTACAGTTCCTTGCTTTGTTCTTGTCACATAATAGACAGTTTGACCTCTTGGCCCAGATTGCAGTCTTGTAAACAGCTTATCGATATTATTATCCTCAAGCTAATCTGAAGATCTTTGTATCCCTATAATGAACACACAGTGAAATTCAAACATACTGAGAGACATATTCTCTGAGCAACTTTGTCAAAAGCACCAAGCTGTGACCTTCAAGAGAGTATTAACTTCTCAGTAGATACTCAAATCCTGACACTTTAGTGCACGTGTGTTTATGTGTGTATATATGTGTTTGCATGTGTATGTGAATGTTATAGCCAAGGGGAAGAGATAAATAAGGTTCAAGGTTGCAACTTAAGGTGGCACGGTGAATTAGTGGTTAACATTGCTATCTCACAGTACCAGGGACCCAAGTTCAATTTCAGCCTTGGGCGCCTGTCTGTGTGGAGTTTGCACATTCTCCCTGTGTAAATGTGGGTTTCTTCTGGGCCCTGTGGTTTCCTGCTACAGTCCAAATATGTGTAGGTTAGATGGATTTACTCTGGTAGTTGCAGGATTACAAGAATAGGGTAAGAGTTTGGATGGGATTCTCTTCCAAGGGTTTGTGTGGTCTTGATCGGCCAAATGGCCTGGTTCCATATTATAATGAAAAACTGCTGAAGAATTAACTTTCAGTTTTATGTCAAAAAATAACAAATATAGAGAGATGAAACTGGAGTTTTTGGAAATAGAAACTTCATTAGAGCATTCTGGGACTAACATACACCAATAGCAAATCTAAATTACACACAGGGTACCTTCACTTAATAGAATATAGAACATAGAACAATCCAACACAGAATAGGTCCTTCAGCCCTCGATGTTGCGCTGACCTGTGAACTATTCTCAGCTCCTCCTCCTACACTATCCCAAAATCATCCATGTGCTTATCTAAGGATTGTTTAAATCTCCCTCATGTGGCTGTGTTAAATACATTGGCAGGTAGGGCATTCCACGCCCTTACCACTCTCTGAGTAAAGAACCTGCCTCTGACATCTGTCTTAAATCTATCACCCCTCAATTTGTAGTTATGCCCTCTCGTACAAGCTGACGTCATCATCCGAGGACAAAGACTTTCACTGTCTACCCTATTTAATCCTCTGATCATCTTGTATGTCTCTATCAATCCCCTCTTAGCCCTCTTCTTTCCAATGTGAACAGACTCTCTCAGCCTTTCATCATGAAACCTTCCCTCCAGACCAGGCAACATCCTGATAAATCTCCTCTGCCCCTTTTCCAATGCTTCCACATCCTTCCCTAAATATGGCGACCAGAACTGTACACAATATTCCAAGTGTGGCTGCACTAGCACTTTTTTTAGTTGCAGCATGATATTGCGGCTTCGGAACTCAATCCCTCTACAAAAGAAACCTAACACACCGTATGCCTTCTTAACAGCATAATCAACCTGGGTGGCAAATTTCAGGGATCTATGTACATGGACTCCAAGATCCCTCATCACATCTACACTACCAAATGATCTCCTTGGCAATGTAACAAACTAAAACCCATTTTATCTGAGGGTTTTGGATTTCACATTGCACAGAAATCCCCTTTCAGAGCCATGCGGCCAAACTAACCTAACATTATTCCCATTAATTTGCAAATTATCCAAGAAGCTGCAATTATAGTGGATCTAGATGATTTTCTTTGAGGATTACATGCCAATACAAGTCAACTTTGATTAGCTGAACACTGTTTCTGGAATGACAAAACTGTCTCTCCTGACTGGTCTTGTTTCCCCAGCTCTCAAATAGCTAATGCTCCAGGGGACAACAAAGATAACACTTCAAAGAGACTGTAATTCTCTCCTTGAGGCAGATATTGATGAGGAGAAAGTTGCTACCAGTTGCTCAGAATGCTGCCATTGTCCATGATGCTAAAACATACCTCAAGTCATGACCTCTTAACTATGAGGCACAGCAGCATGAAAAGGAAGAAAATCCTGCCTTTAAGATCCCATTACTTCCATGTGACTTCCTGCCAATCTGCTCTGTGAATCAAGAACTGCCCAGCACAGTCATAGAGTCATAGTCATAGAGATGTACAGCACGGAAAAAGACCCTTTCGGCCCAACTTGTCCATGCTGACCAGATATCCCAACCCAATCCAGTCATACCTGCCAGCACCTGGTCCATATCCCTCCCAACCCTTCTTATTCATATACCCATCCAGATGTCTTTTAAATGTTGCAATTGTACTTCCTCTGGCAGCTCATTCCATACATGTACCATTTCCTGTGTGACCTTTCAGCCCAACTTGTCCATGCTGACCAGATATCCCAACCCAATCCAGTCATATCTGCCAGCACCTGGTCCATATCCCTCCCAAGCCTTCTTATTCATATACCCATCCAGATGTCTTTTAAATGTTGCAATTGTACTTCCTCTGGCAGCTCATTCCATACATGTACCATTTTCTGTGTGAAAAAGTTGCCCTTTAAGTCTCTTTTACATCTTTCCGCTCTCACCCTAAACCTATGCCTTTTAGTTCTGGACTCCTCCACCCCAGGAAAGCGACTTTGTCTATTTACCCTAATTCATGATCTTATAAACCTCCATAAGGTCACCCCTCAGCCTCTGATGCTCCAGGGCAAACAGCTCTAGCCTATTCAACCTCCCCCTATAGCTCAAATCCAACAACCTTGGCAACATCCTTGTAAATCTTTTCTGAGCCCTTTCAAGTTTCACAACATATTTCCAATAGAAAGAAAAGATAGTCACATGAACTCTTTGGAACTGCTTGCTACTGTATGAGGCACAAGGGTGATGTCATAGAGGTTTATAAAGTCAAGAGCTGTGAGGGCAGAATCCCTCTGTATATTTAAGGCTGAGATAGATCGATCCTGATCTGTTAGGCAATCAAGGGTTCTGGGGAAAGGCAGGAAAGTGGACACAAGGAATGTCAGATCAGCTATGATTCTACTGAATGGTGGAGTAGGCTTGAGAGATTGAATGGCCTATACTTGTGCCTATGTCTTATGGTCTTATAAAAAAATCTATGGCAGGAAGTCGTGATCCAAACTGGATTTAATCATTGAATCAAACAACCAGCCTATGACAAGACGTCAATAAAGCAACAGATCAATATTGAAAACAATGACATTCAAAGAGGAGAAATCATCAATTAAAATAATTGAGACAAAAACAAGAATGAACTGAGTGGGATTTGATGACCATATTAGATTGGTAAAGTTTCAGGACTGCATTCTTTGGAATTGAATGATGGACCTTCAATTCTTGGTCCTAATTACACAACCATTTCTTTTAATGAAGGTCATGAAAAGAACTTAACCAGGCTATACTTCACATTTCATAACTTCAAGGTAAAGAAAATCTATTTATCTTGGGCTTCAAAAATGTATTGAGCAGAGTAAAATGAAATCAGAGATTTAAAAAGGATTAAAATGAGGCATTAAAATGCATGAGACATTTGTGGGTGGAACAACTTCAAAACTGTTATTGATTGATCTGAGGACTGTTTGGCATCTGTGTATCATAGCGTGAGCTAAACAGAAAAGGTCTCAATTGTTCAAAATGAGATACTTGAGTGGCTTTCTTTCTTTTTCTTTCTGGCTTTGTAGACTAATTTCACTTCACTCATCAGTTTGCTTTTAGATTCCCTCTCCTGAAGCTAACTTGATTCTATGCTCGCTCACAATTCTTTTCCAACAGGGTCAGGGTATTGTCAAGGACCCTGCACTTACCCCCATTAACCTTTGGGAGCATCAATAACTTGCTGAGGTGAGCTAATATCTTCAGCTAGAAGCTGGAATGTGCCTGGTGTTTATGATGCAGTTGTGACATAAGACAACTGAAGCAGAATTAGGCCATTCAGTCCTGAGACACTGTCGAGTCACTGTGCTTCTATTCGGATGACACTGAATTATCCAATCAGCAATCTTTACTTCTAGTTGTAGTTACTTTTTCGGCTTTCTTTAGTTGACATACTTCTGTTTTGCCACAGCCTTTAACTGTGGGGCTTTTCTCCTCCAATCTCAAACAAGTTTTTAAGAAACACAGTACTCCCTTGCAACTACGCTATTGTTGTTCTTCTCTGCAACTTCAATAAGCTTTAGTTTAAACTGTGCTGTATACTTGTTTCTTCATGACGCCATTTTGTCAGAAAAATTTGCCTAGTACAGACTGCTGTTTCTCGGCAGATTTTCCATTGCAGATTCTCTCTCTCTCTCTCTGTTCTCTGAACATCATGATTACGCCATCACTTAGATCATTGACTGACTTATGTTAACGCCTTACTCCACAATATTTGCATCAATAATTCTGTGCGCCATCTTTCTTTGTAGAAATGGCGCCAGTCATTTGAGATTTTTCTCCTTCATCCCGTTTGCTGGGTTTCTCAGCATCGCACTCAATAGAATCAGACCTTTTCCTGATGGACAATCGCTATCCACCTCTGAACTCAACTCAGTTTCTCAACTGAACCCAGACTTCCCTGAGGTCTGCAGCTGAGTCTTCTTGCTGGATATTAAACATATTATTCGGTGGATGTTTGAATCACTCATGGATTTGCCCTCGTGTGCACTGGCCCAAGGGAAATGGTGAGCACAGACTTTTCAGTCTCATTTCAGAAGGGGTCATTGAAATATATTGAGACTGAATGGAACTTAGATCCCAGAAGGTGAATATATAATCAGCCATCCAGCCCCTGAATTTATTGACGTATTAACAACACTGTGAAACACCATTTACAGTTGTGTGACTACAGTTTTTTTCTTCTTTTAAAAATTGCAATTTTCCATTTCACAAGACATTAGCAACATCAGATCTCTAGGCCCTTAACACTAACAAGCTGCTGACTGCATACAATGTCACTGGGGAATATGGTGGATTGTCTGACTGTCACTGCCTCTGTAAACAAAAATTAACTTTTCAATTCCATCTTCCAGCGGAATGCAACTCGATAAATCCTGGCATATATAAAAAAAAACAACTAACTAGGGTAATAGCACACTTCATCAAAGGAGAGCGAAAGCAGTTTTGCCAATGCTCCTCTTTCACCCATACTGTCAGGGCTTAACGGTAATAGGTTTTAGATGCATTCGTTTTTGTGGAAATGGAGCCATATATCGAGTGCAACTAAACTTCTTCAAGCTGCCAAATGGAAAGTAAAATGTGCCTGTGTATCTGCTTATAAATCAGCTCTGTAAACCCATTCTAAATTGATAAATCTCAGACTTTATGAGGCACTCAGAACTCCAAATGAGCAGCATGTCAAAGCCCAATCCTTATTTATTGGTGGTGTGTATCGTTTCATTATTTTTTTTCACTGTGCTGTTATTTAAATTTTGTTCTGTAAACAAGTGATAGAAATATTGCTTGGAATCATTAGCTTGTTAGTTACCATTAATGGCTGTTATAATCAGTACCCAGTGGATAAGTAGTGCAAAGCACTTGCATTTATGTAGCACCGTTCACAACCTCAGGACCCCCCAAAACACATCACAGGTAATGTACCACTTTTGAAGTGTTTTCGCTGTCATAATGGAAATAGGTCGTCCAATTTGCACATCACGAACCTTCCACAGATAGTAGCCTAGTAGTCAGGTAGCCCTTTCTCGCACTATTGGTTGAGAGTTGATTTTGGTTAGAACATCAGGAAGAACCTCTCCTGCTTGTTATTTTTCCAAAGGCTGCCATAGGAACTTGTTCAATCACTACAGAGGGCAGAAGAGACCTTAGTTTTACTGTCATACTTGAAAGATGTCACCTCCACACACTGCAGCACTCATTCAACACTCTCTGTATTGCACTTGCAGCATCAACCTGGAACAGGCAGCACAGACTTGAGGGGCCGAAGTGCCTATTCTGCAGTGTGTGATATTGTAATTCTTGCTGACATCTCTGATAGGAAACTTTTATTCGTAGGCCATTCAATGATACATGCTGATTTACATACAAACATAAAACTTAGGGAGAAAAGTACACCACACAACCTATTGTGCCTTGACAATTCTATAAGATCATAAGACCATAAGACAAAGGAAGTGGTGTAGGCCATTCAGCCCATCAATACTGCTCTACCATTCAATGAGGTCATGGCTGATCTAATAATGCTCAGTGCCACTTTCCTGTCTTTTCCTCATAAAGCTTGATTTCTTTAACAACTGAAAACCTGACTCCATCAGCTTTGAATATATATAAAAACAGTCTTCACAACCCTCTGCATGAAGGAATTCCACAGCTGCATGCATACTTGAGATGTGTTCTAACTTTTTAAAAAATTCATTCATGTGATGTGGAGCATCGCTGGCTGGGACAGCATTTACTACTCATCTCTAAATGTCTTTCAGAAAGTGAGCTATCGGGCATGGATAACAAATGCTGACCTACTCAGCAAAGTCCACATCCTATGAATGAATAAAAGAAGTCCAACATCAAAAACTTATCAATGCATATAAAAGCAACGACACAGTAAATACAGAGAAGGGAAGAAAGAGGTAATGAAATTGATGCGACATGGTCTGGTCTTATATTTGGGATACTACAATAGATTAAGGAAAGGCAGGAGACATTAATTGTGTTCCTACTCCTGAAAGCTCCTCACTGGACTTGGACAGGACTTGAGGCATAGACAGGTCTTGGTTTTGACTGAATGACTTTCACCTCGCAATTTCTGTTCACAAATGGAAACGGGACCACTGGAAATCTCTGAGTGAATCTGCACTTGGAGACGTGGTGGCTCAGTGACATCATCAATCCAGTGACACAGTAATGATCCGGGGACCTGGGTTCAAATCCTGGGTTCATGGTAAATGGTGGATTTTGAATAATTAAAAAATGGAATTAAGAGTGTATTGATGAAGCATCTAGAGGCAAAAACACCATCTGGTTCACTAGCGTCCCTTAGAGAAAGAAATTGCTATCTTTACCTGGTCTGGCTGACAGGTGAGTCCAGACCTAATGTGGTTGACTATTAATAGTTAAGAAGGGGCAATAAATGCTGAGCTAGCCAGTGACACTCTCATCCCATGAATGAATTAAGAAAAAACACTTTTAGGAGGTAGAAGAGGATTGCAAAGCTGTGCCCGACAACCTGAGCCGCCTCCAGAATTTTAGTCTTACCCCTTTTCATTACATAAAGCATCGGGTGGCATGGTGGCACAGTGGTTAGCACTGCTGCCTCACAGCGCCAGAGACCTGGGTTCAATTCCCGCCTCAGGCAACTCCCTGTGTGGAGTTTGCACATTCTCCCATGTTTGTGCGGGTTTCTTTCGGGTGCTCCGGTTTCCTGCCACAATCCAAAAATGTGCAGGTCAGGTGAATTGGCCAGGCTAAATTGCCCGTAGTGTTAGGTAAAGGGGTAAATGTAGGGGAATGGGTCTGGCTAAGTTGCACTTCGGCGGGTCAGTGTGGACTTGTTGGGCCGAAGGGCCTCTTTCCACACTGTAAGTAATCTAATCTAATCGGGCCCTGTATCGACTGCTGCTACACACTGTTCACCTCTTTTCCTTCATCTACTGCCCGGACACGCCTTGGCGTGCCCATTTGCCGCCGGGTGGTGGGGATCCCCAGTGGAGGGCTCTTTATGCGGGAGTCCTCCCCCTTTCACTCGGGAATTTGGGGTGGAGGGTGCTACACGCGGTGGTACCCTGCAACCGCAGATTGCGGTGGTTCACGGACTCCCAGCCCAACTGCTTGTTATATGGTGCTGTGGAGTCCATGGACCATGTATATATTGGGTGTGGGCGTTTGCACTCCCATTTTAATTTTCTAGAGAACCTTAATTAGAACATAGATAATAGAAAAGCACAACACAGAAGAGGTCCTTTGGTCCACAATGTTGTTCCGAGGGTTAATCCTAATGCAAAATAAAATAACCTACGTCCCCCTCAACTCACTGTTATCCAGGTGCATGTCCAGCAGTCACTTAAATGTCCCTAATGACTCTGCTTCCACCACCACAGCTGGCAACACATTCGTTGCATTCACAACTCTCTGCGTAAACAACCTAACTCTGACGTCTCCTCTATACCTTTCTCCTAATATCTTAAAACTGACCTCCTGTACCAGTCAATCCTGCCCTGAGGAAAACCATCTTCTCTGCTTTTGGTTGCACTTCAGTCCCATGCTTCTGATCTTTGGGCACCCGGTACAGAGGAGGGAGGGCAGGTCTGAAGACCTCCTCGTGGGTCTGCTCCTGGGCCTGCCCAAACTGGCCATAAACAGTTCCAGGCAGCGGGCTGTGGAGGGGGTCGTTAGGGCCAACTGCCTGCCCCTCTTCCATGGTTATGTTAGAGCTCAGGTTTCTCTGGAGAAGAAGCACACAATGTCCATCAACACCCTTGAGATGTTCAGGGAGAGGTGGGCACCGGAGGGAGTGGAGTGTCTTGTTTCCCCCTCCAACTCTATTTTGATTTAATCCCTGCCTTCTCATTCACTGTTTGATCACACAGCATTGCCCTTTGATGTGAAGGGCACTGCTTGTCACTGGCCACTCAGGTGTTTCCTTTCTTCCTGGTGGTGGAAATCGAATAAAGATTTGTGCACCTTGTGTCTTTCATTGTGTCTCATACCTGCACACACACAACATGGGTGCTGGGGTAAAATATAAGCACTACCGCAGTTAGGCGAGAGTGTGGGGGTAAGGGAAAAAAAAAGAAGAGGACTGCACTAAATTCAAAAAATAATCCTCTTTTTATCTTGTATTTATATATGGCTCTGACAAAAGATTTGAAACGTTAACAGTTTCTCTCTCTACGGCAGCTGCCTGTTGAGAATTTCCAACATTTTGAGTGTATTTTTTATTTCAGATTTCTGGCATCCAGGGTGTTTTGCTTTCCTATTCACACTTAATTACATTGTCGACCTGTTTCAGATCACTCTTTGAACCTTTGCAGCTCCAGTGAAGAAATTTCTGGTTCCTACAGCATCTTTCTTTTATTTAAGTTTAGCTCCTACACCCATCCATAACAAATCAATGCCTCACCTATAATTTATTATGTTCTTTCCTGCCCCTGACATCATACAGCACACTAACATCAGTTTGATAGGTCTTGTTCAGTCACCACATTGTTTGTATGAACCCAGGATTCTGTTTGTTGTTTTTTGTGTTAGATTCATGGAGTATTGCATACAGTTCTGGTCACCACATTATAGGAAGGCTGTGGAAGCTTTGGAAAGATTTCAGTTATAGAACATTACAGGATAGTACAGGCCCTTCAGCCCTCAATGTTGCACTGACCTGTGAAACCAAACTAACCCTACACTATTCCAATATCATCCATATGTTTATCCAATGACCATTTAAATGTCCTTAGTGTTGGCAAGTCCACTACTGTTGCAGGCAGAGCATTCCATGCCCTTACTACTCTCTGAGTAAAGAACCTACCTCTGATATTGTTGTGATTTTTAGGAATGATCAGGAGACGCAGAGAATTCTTCAAGATATAAGCCTTTATTGCAAACAAAAGCTGTGGCCATCAGTGTAGTCAACCCTGAAAGCCCGTGAACAGCGAGAGTACTCTAATGCTCATGTTGTTCTCAAAGCCATGCCCTGTTATAGTGGCATAACCAATCACACTAAGCCTATATTATATACCAGGTGAAAGTGGGTACTGCAGATGCTGCACTGCTGCCTCACAGCACCAGGGTCCCAAGTTCGATTCCAGTCTCAGGTGACTGTTTGTGTGGAGTTTGCACATTCTCCCCGTGTTGTATGGGTTTCCTCTGGGTGCTCTGGTTTCCTCTCACATTCCAAAGATGTGCAGGTCAGGTGAATTGGCCATGTTAAATTGCCCGTAGCGTTTGGTACATTAGTCAGAGGGAAATGGGTCTGGGTGGGTTGCTCTTTGGAGGGTCAGTGTGGACTGGTTGAGCTGAAGGGCCTGTTTCCACACTGGAGGGAATCTAGTCTAATCTAATCTAATCATCATCATGCTCTACTAATCAAAGGTGGTGGCACACGATCGTATATAATGGGGAGGGAGTCCCCCCAAGGAATCCTCAATCCTGGCTCTGGGCCTCATGAAGTCTCATGGATTAAGCAGGGAAACTTGCTGTTGATTACCATTTACAGTCCTTCCTTGGCTGACTTATTGCTCCAACACTTTAAAGGAACACTGAGTGTGGCAAGGATGTGGGAAGTATGCTGGGTGGGGACTTTCAATGTCCCAATACTAGCAGAGCTGAAGAAGGGCTTATGCCCGAAACGTCGATTCTCCTGCTCCTTGGATGCTGCCTGACCTGCTGCGCTTTTCCAGCAACACATTTTCAGCTGTGATCTCCAGCATCTGCAGTCCTCACTTTCTCCCCTTCCAATACTAGCAGGGGCTTGGAAGCAGCACTACTGATCGAGTTAGTCAGATACTAAAGGACATAGCTGAGAACAGTGAGAAAGGTGAGAAAATTGATAAAACCAAAGTACAAAGGAATGTGGGAGTGCTAGTCCAGGATTCTCCAAACGTTGACTTGCAGGTTGAGTCTGTGGTTAAGAAAGCAAATGTAATGTTGTCATTTATCTCAGGAGGGTTAGAATGTAAAAGCAACGGTGTGCTACTAAGACTTTATAAAGCTCTGATTAGGCCCCATTTAGAATACAATGCCCAGTTTTGGCCCCACACCTCAGGAAGCACTGGAGCGTGTCCATCAGAGATTCACATGGATGATCCCTGGAATGGTAGGCCAACATACGATGAACGGTCGAGGATCCTGGGATTGTATTCATTACCGTTTAGAAGGTTGAGGGAAGATCTAATAGAAACTTACAAGATAATGCATGATTTAGGAAGGGTGGACGCTGGGAATTTGTTTCCATCAGGTGGGGAGACTGGGAACCGTGGACACAGCCTTAGAATTAGAGAGGGTCAATTTAGAACGGAAATGAGGAGACATTCCTTCAGCCAGACAGTGGTGAGCCTGTAGAATTCATTGCCATGGAGTGCAGTGGAGGCCGGGACACACTGTCTTCAATGTCTTCCAGTCAGAGATTTATTAATTCTTAATCTTGCAAGGAATTAAGGGATAGAGCAAGAGTGCGGGTAAGTGGTGTTGAAACGCTCATCAGCCATGATTGAATGGCGGAGTGGATTCGATGGACTGAATGGCATTACTTCCACTCTTATGTCTATGTCTTATAGCTGCTAGACTGGGTCTGCAGCAGGTGCTGAGGGAATGAACACATGGGAAAAGCATATGTGACCTCATCCTTAGCAATCTACCAGCTGCAGATATATCTGTCTGAGACAGAATTGATAACAAGGCACTAGTGCAACAAAGTCCCATCTTAATATGGAGAATATCCCCCATTGTGTTGTGTGGCACCATCACAAAATAGCTAAATGGAATCATTTTCAAACAGATTTAGTAATACAAAACTAGGCATCCATGAGGTGTTTTGGGCCATCAACAGTAGCAGAAATGTACTTCATCACAATCTGCAACCTCGTGGTACCACCATTCAATCATTACCACTAAGCCAGGGGATCAGGAGTGCCATGGAAATCTCCCCTAATTGCTTGGATAGGTGTAACTCAGACAACATTCAAAAAGCTTGACACCATCCAGGACAAAAGAAGCACTGCAGAAATTCATCAGAAATGGTACACAGCATCTTTCAAACCCACTACTACTGCTACTTTCCAGAAGGACAAGGACAGCAGATACATAGGAAGAGCAGCATATGTAAGTTCACCGCAAAGCATGTCCAGGAGCAGGTGCTGTTGTAATGCAATACTTTATGTAGAAAAAGTGGAAATGAGCCGGGCCTCATTAATATGGAATAGTGTAGAATAAATAGGCTTCAGATTGGTTTCACAGGTTGGCACAATGTTGAGGGCCATAGTGCCTGTGCTGCGCTGTGATGTTCTATGTTCTTTGTTCTATGAAACATAGAAAATAGGACCAGCAGTAGGCCCTTTGAGCCTGCTCCACCAGAGGAGTCTGAAGGGATTTACCAAATGTTGCCTGGAATGGAGGTTTTGAGTTATAAAAGTAGGCTGTCCAGGTTGGGGCCTCTTTCACTGGAGGTTGAGGGGTGGCCTGACAGAGGTTTATAAAATCATGAAGGGAATGGAGAAGGTGAATGACAAGGGATTTTTCCCTGAGGGGGATGTGGAGTTTAAAACTGAGGGGCATATTTTTAAGGTGAGAGGAGAAAGATTTGCAAAGGACATAAGGAATAACTTTTTTGCACAGAGAGTGCTTTGTGTGTGGAATAAAGTGCCAGAGGAAGTGATGGATGCAGGTACAGCAACAACATTTAAGAGACGTTTGGATAAGTGCATGAATTGGAAAAGTTTGGAGGGATATGGGGTTAGTTTAGTTGGGAATATGGTCAGAGTGGACTTGTTGGACCGAACAGTGTGTTTCCGTTGAATATGACTCTATGACACTATCATGGCTGATCATCCAATGCAATCGCCTATTCCAGCTTTTCTGAATCTTTGATCCCTTTACCCCTAAGTGTCATATCTAACTCCTTATTGATATAATGAAACAAAAAACTATGGATTCTGGAGATCTGCAACAACAAGAGAAATTGCTGGTTAATATTTTAGAGATAATATTTTGTGAATGGTGACTCTTTATCAGAACTGCAGAACTCCCATCATTCCTCCTGCCTTTGTAAGAGCTACTTCATTTATTACAGAACCCCAAGTCTGCATTTCTAACTAAGACCAATGGACTCGAAATATCAACTTTGCTTTCTCCCCATAGATACTGTCAGACCTGCTGAGTTTCACCAGCAATTTTGTTCCCTATTAGTGTATTCTGGTTTATCTGCAGAGTTCCCAGGGCCAGATGTCCATCTATTAAAATAGAGGGGTGAAAGTTGGCTGTGAAGTGCTGCACTGAGTGTTTTTTTGAAGGAGAGATTCCTTTCACCTGCCATCTCTACCCTATTCATCCACCCTGGTTAGCCCTAAACCAGGTTTGTGTGGCCTTGTTCAGAGGAAGCTGGTCCTGACTTGAAAAACACTTACACACCTTTTGCAAGGTTGGGATACCCATCATGAGGTCCACAGGAAAGCCTGTATGTCCTCCTGCACACCGTTTTTGTGTGAGCTAAAAAAATTCAAGGTATAAAAGACACTTTCCCAAAGAGGCTGTGAAACATTCTGGCAGGTTAGTATACAATGCTTTGACATATTCAATTATCATTGAATCCCATCAGTGTGGAAGCAGGCCATTTAGCCTCACAGGTCCGCACTGAACCTTCAAAGGGCATCCCACCCAGATCCACCCCTGCATTTCCTGTGGTTAACCCACATTTCCCTGGACACTATGGGCAATTTAGCATTTTCAATCCATCTAACCTGCACAGCTTTGGACTCGCACCCAGATAAAACCCACGCAGACACAGGGAGAATGCACGAATTCCCACACAGACAATCACTCAAGGCTGGAATTGAACTTGAGTCCCTGAGACTATGAGGTAGCAATGCCAACCATTGAACCATCATGCCACCCCAAAGCTAGCATTGCTGAATGCTACAGCATAAAGTAGACAGATTTTAAATACATTAAATTCATTATAGAATTCTCTCTTTCAAATTGAAGTTGGCAGTTGTATTGGCTAGCACTGCATAATCATTTTCCAAATGACAAAAGTGCTATAATGCATTCATAAAATAAATATGAAAAAAGTTCCTGTTAGTCTCTGCCGTCATGTCTTCTGTTGTGATTTCAATAGTCTGACTTCTTGGTTGCTTATGAACTATTTTATTTTGAATGTTGTTTCCAAAAAGATATTTGTGAATGGGTGTTTTACTTAGCAGTTCCGCATGTGGCATTATTAGCTTCAGTACAGGGTTTCATTTGACTCTGAACATAGTGTTATTGGGGGGAGATTATTGCATTAAATAATCTCTGGGATGTCATGTACAGGTGGGGATAATTTACTTTGACAGTTTTTACATTGGGAGAGCCCTACCTCAGAAAGATTCTGGAGCAGGACTCTTCCTAGGCAAGAAACCATCAGATATTTATATATACATTAAGAAACACAAATGCAGCACATTACTTGAATTTCAACATGGTCTGTTTGAGGGTTACATTAAACAAAGCATCTCTGTTGCAGATTTCTGCAAGATAGGGTGCCTGCAACTCCTGGTACCATCCATATCTTCCAGATGCTGTCCTAATCTACCCTCTAGAGCCTGCTTGTTATTACTGAGCTAGTCTTGTAGACTTGTCAGACCAGCTTGTAGTAACTCAGAATAGTAAAGAGGTCACTAGGCATTCATGCGACTGATAAGGACCAAGGATGTCAGAGCAATTCAGCCACATATGCATTAAACCACAGGACTTGTGACTTCAGTTTAATTCAGAAACTTTTCTTAACACAAACAAATGGAAATAAATGAGCTAAACAAATCAAGTTCCCTGGTCCAAATGTGATCATTTAGCCCACTTGAAATATTTGTTAATGACATTAATTGCTTTTCCCAATGAATTGTTACGGGGTAATCCACACTTAATATTTTCACTTTGCAGTGTTTACTGATTTAATGGCCATCAAAGAGCCACAAGGGTCTGAGCTCTATAAGAGGCCATGCTGGCCATCATCAGTCCTGGATATGTTGTGCCCTACTATTTTCTTCTGTTTCATCAGTGTCCTTCCTTTCATTATTCATCCTAAATAGAATGTTCACTAACGGTGAGACAACACTCAGTACCACAAGGAAACATAAGAAGAAGTGTAGTGTCGAGGAACTCCAGTGAAACTGGAGTCAATGGAAATCAGGGGGAAAATGTTCCATAGGCTGGAGTTACATTTGGCACATAGGAAGTCGGTTGCATTTGTCAGAGGTCAGCTCCAGGACATCTCTGCAGGAGTTCCTCAAGGTATGTCCCTGGCGCAGCCATCTTCAACTGCTTCATCAATGACCTTCATCCATCGTAAAGTCAGAAGTGGGGAAGTTGGCTGAGGATTGTATTATGTTCAGCACCATTCATGACTTCTCAGATATTGAAGCAATCTATGTTGGCCTGCAGGAAGAGCTGAACATTCAGGTTAGAGCTAATACATAGCACATAGAACTTGTGCTACACAATTGCCAAACGATATCCATGTTTAACAAGAAAGCTTAGTCTCTTTATGTTGAATAGCATTACCGTGGTTGAATTGCTATCAACTTCTTGGTGGGTCACCATTAACCAGAGGTTTAATTAGACAAATCATTTCAAATACAGTGACTATGATAACACATTAGAGATGAGGAGCTCTGTGATAAGTAACTCAATTTCCCTAAAATAGAAGCACCATCTATAAGTCACAAACCAGGAGTGCAAAGTAATGCACCCCATTTACTTGGGTGGGTATTGCAGCAGCAACCACCATCGCAAAGTACATCCAGGGTGGACACTATACACTGGTACACACTTCGTTATGAACAAATATAAAAGCAAACATTGGGAATATCTGCAAATGTAATGATCCTACAGATCTCTGACTTGTGCTGTAAATAGCTGAACCCAGGAAACATTGGAACTGATTAGTGAGGGCTAAACCTGCCTACACACCTGAAAATAGAACTTCAGTTTAGACCAGGACTGCTATTCCCAGGTTTTACTGTTTATTTTTCACAGATTTTTGCCCCTACAGAGGATGAGTGAATTTAACCCTTCTCATGTAACCACCGCTCTGATCAGCTTCAGAAACCCTGTTGCCAAACCTGATCTTATTAAAACAAAAATGCTTACTTACCTTTTGGTGTCTTCTGTTCTAGTGATTCTTGGACAGGGCCCTCCTGTTACAAATGTGTCCGAGGAATCCTCAAATCCAGCAGCTCAGAAGGTCCTAGTCAAAACCATTCTTCCTTTTTTAGCA